>NC_138973.1:132565000-133165000 GCF_055761805.1 Camellia sinensis
AAACATTAGTCCTCTCTCTTTTCAAATTGCTCTCAAATCTCTAGGAAGTTAAAAATAATGGATTCTCTTGACACAACCTTATCAGTATTTTGGAGAGGTTAGCTAAAAGGTTAAATATATTGTTATTTGATTTTCTATAACTTTTTATTTATTTATTATGAATCGTTTGTCATAATACATTATTTTTGAAAATTTTGATTTTATGTCAATCAAGCTTGACTTTGAACTTTGCATTTAGGGCCTAGGAGGTCTTTGTGCTTAAGTGTGCCTTATACTTTTACCAACATTGATTTGAACTCGTAGTAGATTCACTACTAGCCTTGCTCCTCAAATTAATTATGTCTTGTTACTCATGCAACAAATCATAAAAGGTTGGTGAACTCTCTCAATTTCCCTTGCATCATTGTCTCCAATCAAAATAGAACTCCAATACACTCATTTTTTTACCTCGAATCAAGTACAACAACATTTCTTGTAATATCATGTTTATTGCCTGATATTTTTTTGACCACCATTTTTTATGCCATTGATTTAACTGGCTCAATAGAACAAGAGAGCCATTGAGACAATTCCATCCTAATCTCATATATATTTGGAAAACAAACATTGGTTATGGGATTTTTAGTTCTAGAAAACAACTCTCACATTATAAAATATTTTCAACCTTCCCCAAATTTCTCTTGCAAAACTCCCATTCATCCTCACTTGGCAAGGTGCTATGGTCTTATACTGGGTCTTTCTTTGTTTCATGTGGGAAAAGATATTCATATACATGAAGGCAGTTTGAAACATGAAATATGTTGAATTCTACCTAGTTGAACAATCAAGTCCTAATTTCTTAGCACTTGAAATATGTAATTGGCCGTTTGTTTCTTCAAAAGTTTCCTGTCTTTTAGGTTTTTCTCTCCAGTACACTAATCTCACCTGATTTTTCTTTAACACGTCCTCTTTTCACATCTAATCCATCGTTGACAATCAAATTAAGAATACATGTTTGCAACAACGGATATGAAGCAAACTCCCACTCAATAAAAGGGAACTACCACTTAACTTAGCTAACAAAATCTTTCAAGACTATGACATCATTGGTGGAACAATTATCGACAATGATGGAAGTTTTTCTATTAATATTCCAATTCATCATAAAATAATTTAAGCTTCACAAAGAACATCTTTTGTATGTGGACATGACAAATAAACAAACTTAAAATACAACATTAATGAATAATTATCAACAACATGCAAATGAAGCTAAATAAATTTAGAAAATATAAATGAGAAAAATTAAAAAAGATACGTCAAAATGTAGAGGGCCTATTTGGTGCACTTTATTGGTGCTACTTATAGTTTGTATTTTTTTGGATGTGATTTTTCAATTTTGGAAATGTGTCCTAGTGTGTTTGATGCAACTTTTGCTTACGTTATGAGGCTAAAATGACATAAATTAAATTTAAAAAGGTTCTTATTGGAAAGTTGGGAATGTATGTTTTAGATTTTACTTTCTAATTATCAACTCCCTTTTATAAGCTCTTTGTAATGACTAAAAATCATCAATAAATTGTCATGATAGACATGTACCTTTAATTTTGATCAGTAGAAGTCCACATATCATTTGTGATGCCCACTCTATTTTGATGGCTCTCCTCCAAACTCGTTGTCTACACTGTTTCATAGGCATAAATGTCCAAAAATATCATTCTTTATGTGGTTTGAAAGGGTATCTTAAACAAAGGTTGAAGTGGTGTTGAATATTTCCTAAAACCAAGATGCTCCACATATTCAGGCATCCAGCTCTCTTCTAGCAAATATCTGGATCAAATTTATATGAGTTGATTTCCAGGCTCATGGCTAAAATTGTTTGTTAAATTTGAGAGCTTGAGCTAGCCCCTGTTCACTGCACGTGTTACTTGGTCTGAGACCTCCATCCTATAACAATTTCATCACATCTTGCTTGTAACCTTCATAGGAAACTCCCAAGTATTTGAATAAACCTTTTCACTTTTTTGATGACCCAATCTAGGACCCACCTCTGGATTTCCATCCTCAGGAATTGGCATTAGACCACCTTGCACAACCTTTAAATCACCTCCCCTTTTTGGTCTACTAAATGTTATGGGGTCCAATCGACAGGAACCATCACAGCACCCTTCTTTGGCATAGCCCCTGCCCTAGAAAACTACTCCCACTCACTTTCCCGTCACCCACTCCATATACCCTTACAACAGAATAATCATCAGCCTCCATTATGTCCCTCTCCTCGCTATCCATAAATCCCCAATTACTCCTTTATTGGCTATAATTCACCAGCTCATCAATGCCATTTGAGCAACCACCCACATGCCGATCATGTCAACCCCTTACGCTTCTCTCCTTTTCTCCTACATCTTTGTCTTGGCCACTAGAATACACGTCCTTACCTCTGCACTAATGACTCATAATAGAAACACACTTTTTAGAGTGTAGCCCAAAAGAAGATGGATAACTCCGAATGCCAACCCTTTTTGATTAAGTTTGAAGACTTACTTGGCGTGCTGGACCTTTCCTTTTTTGGGCAGTCTACAGATACACCGTTCTCTAGTCCACTAGTCTTGCTCATCTCCTCTTTTGGATTGGTCTCCAAATCATCTTGGAACTAATAAAAGAAGTTGAGCCTTGCCTTTGACAACAATTGCTGAACTCCTCCAATGCCCTAACCACACTACCCCACTCTTTCACCTCCTATGCTCTAGGAAGATGAGCACTTACTCTTCCTCTTATCCTCCACAACTTCCACAACAACATCTATGCTCCCCCTATCAATTGTAATGGTTCATACACAACACCTCCTTGTTCAGCCCTATGCTTCCCTGAAAGCCTTTCCCCAATCCTTTTCACAACAGCCCTCATCATTTCACATACCCACCCAGGCTCCTGGCCAAGTAGATGAACCAAGCAGCGAACTCTTTTCCCTTGTTTCACCACCTACATTCTTTCCCCAAACATGTCGCCATCGTAATATGGATGGTCTTTCAATCAATTTGTAGTCAATGTTGGTAAAATGCACTTAAAACACACCAGCAAAGCGCTTTTAGTAGTTAAAAGAAGTTCTTTTATATATATTTTTCGTTTTGAAAAAATATATAATTTATTTATTATAACCTTTATATGAATAGGCCGTTGAATTTTTTATTTTTATTTTTATTTTTTTGGACAAATATGAATAGGCCGTTGATTTGTTATACAAATACCAATATTATGTTATGATACAATGCCAGTATTATGATATGATAACAAACACCATTCTAGTGCTTTTTGGTCTTTGCATTTTGGGTATATTTTGATTTAACATGTACTTTATTTGATCATGGCTATCAAATATCATGGTTGTGAATATTTTGTAAACAAGAGAAACTATTCAAAAGCTATGCTATATGTTATATGATCACACTAGTCTTGATTTTCATATTATCCATTAATAATTGTTATCAAATTTATATAGATTTTTAAAAAATTGAACAAGCCAATGTAAAATTTGCATCTACAACCTTTGTACAATTACATAAAACCAACAATTTTAGTTGTAAGGATAAATATATTTGCTAATTGATTTTTAAAACTTTTTTATGGTGATACATTATTTTTTTTAAAGTGTGTGCTTTCTGCAATCATGTGTGCGCTCATGCTTTGTGCCTAGTGTCACGCCCCGAGAAATTATGTGACACGAAGGGCAGCATTTGAAGTGGCCAAATGCGCTGGAAGGTTCCGAAAGGAGCGAGAACGGGCTAGAGTATGCTGGAAGACTCTAGAACATGGTGGAAGGGTCCGGAGTGGCCTGGAAGATTCCAGAATGTGGAAGAACCTTAGAGTGTCCAGAGGAGTCTGGATGGGTCTGGAACATCCTAGATTATCCTGGAGAGGCCTACCATGTACTACACTAGTGTAAAAGAGTTCTAGATTGTAGTAGAAGGGGTAGTTGTCCTAGATAGTTCTATGGAGTGTTCTAGATGAGAGTTTGTAGCCGTTGGATCAAAATGATCCTAGCCGTCCATTGAGGAGGGGTATGGCTATATAAGGGTGAGGGGTCTCATTTGCTAGGCACCTAGAGACCTGGAGATCCAAGAGAGCTCTAAGAGTGAAGCACTTGTGAGTGTGAGTGTGAGAGTCTTGAAAGCTTTGTACACGACTATACTTGTAAAGTTAACTTGTATAGTGAAGGCATTCTTCCACCTAAACTGTGTGTGTTAGTGTGGTTGAGTGGGTAAGGCTGACTTAGGTGCAACCAAGAGGGTTGAAAAGCATCTAAGGCCGCACGGTAGGCTTGCGAAGTCTAAGGCCATGACACTAGGCTCCAGGAGGTCTTAGCACTTAAATGCACCTCACGCTTTCACTAACATTGTTCATAATATTCTCCTTTTCATAATATTATGCTTTATCAAAGTAGAATTTGTTTAAAGGTCTTCCGTTTCCTGACCTAATATTCTATACATGAAAGCATTATTGTCAAATTTTGAATTTAATCATGAATCGTTTAGTGTAAAAAAAAAAAAAAAAAATCGTGAATCGTTTTGTTAGGATAGTGAATCGTAAGATTCATTTCATTTAATATGATATATAATTCTATATATTTATATACATATAAAAATACATTCAACGTTTAAAATAAAGTAAATTATCAATATGACTCAATTATATATATGTATATACATATAAAATCATGTATATCAATATGACTAATTAATCTCTTCTATATATTTCCATAGTTTGGCGAAAACAACGTTCTTTCATGCTTATGTAAACAAAAATAGAAATATATTTGAATCGTGTGAATCGTAATGAATCAATCATAGTGAATCACAATGAATAGTAAATTGAATCGCACGATTGACTCAATTTTCAATTCAACAGCATGATTGAAATTGTTTTTGTTGAAACTCATATCGAATCATATGAATTGAATTGAATTGTGAATCATATGATTCTAACCACCATGCATGAAAGCATTAAATTTGAAGTAAATAGTCTATGAAAGCAAAATGTTACGAGTATCAGTGTTTTATTAATAGTATGCTAGACAATGAGTCCAGAGGTCCAAGAGGATCAGTTTGAAACTTTGGCACCTTTCATGTTTATATTGATGGATCAAACCCCCAACTTGAAGTGTGAAAATACTTGGTGGGCTGCCTCGTTCAGTGTAAAACTACCACCTGAAGGGAATGGAATATTTAGGTGCTAGTTAGCTAATTTACAGTGCAGTTTGTTGTTGCTTGGCACCAAAAAAGAAGGGCGGGGAGAGGGGACGGGGAAGAAGTATCAGTTGTTTGTATGGAATCTGTGTGGAAGATGTAATTTGTCGTTGTTATTTCTTATAAAAGTTTTAGCTATATTTCTTATATGCGCAATACTTTACAACATTTGATGTCTGTGGAAGAAATAAATGAGACTAGACAAACAACATTGATGTAAGATAGGTTTAGGAAATTTTGATGGAGGCTGTCTATGGTTGATTTCATTGACGGGTTTAAGTTTTTTAGGTCTAGAGTTCTAATAAATAGGTAGAAGAAAGTTTTTAGGGTTTATAGACAAATTGGTTGGAGATTGGGTTGGGTTATTGAAAGGACTTCCTGGATTTGCAGTGAAGAGGCTGGAATTCTCTGGAAAAACAGCTAGTTTAGATGGTTTGTTTTTAAATCACAGGTCAAAGTGCAGGGAAAAGGTTTTGGAATGACAGGGGCTTGATTTAGTAGAGTTCTATTCCTGAGCTTGGGGCTCTTCTTCGGTTATTAACGGTAAATGTTGAGTGTTACTCAACCAAAAGGGAATTGTTTGTTGGGATTTATAGATGGCGAGGAAACAAGAGAATCCAGTGTTATAATTGTAGGAGTAACATTGAGTTCGGTTTCTTTGATGAAAGGTGTTGGATTTTGGGGATAACTTATGTAGTTATTGAGCACTTACCCAAATACCAACATGCCCCCAATAGTTGATGGAAATAAAGTATGATTTTTTCCAAATGATGAAGTTAAGAGTCATGTTTTGAAACCCGGGTGAAGTCGTGAAGATAATCTTCAACCTGAAAGACCTATAGAGGACCCATCAGCTAAGTTATTTTCATGAGCAGCAATTTCTGTTGATTATTTTATTTACTAACAAACATTAGAAAAAGGTTGTCAGTTTAGGTTCATGGGGTAAATTTTAATTTGTACTACCCAAACATAAACATGATCAAGATCTTATTCACATTATAAAATTTTTATTAGTCGATGGAAGAAAAAATATTAGCCTTTGCAAAAAAGATTGTAAGTAGTTCCAGCACAGTGGTAACTTCTTCTGTAGCTGTGTGATAGTCAAATTTTTGTTTAGTTGCCATTGATTGGTGGTGATATTCTTTTTACAGGTTTCGGGTCATCCGTTAACCTAGATCGGCATGGTTGCTTGTAGCTGATGAAGCTTGGCAGGGATTTTATTTTGAAGATATGCGGCATGAGAAACAAGAGAATGTAATGTTACCTGGTCAGACTTGCCCTCCTCAAAGGTTTCAGGGTGATCACACGGAGAACAGAATACTTAGACCTCCCTCTGGGAATTTTGATGTAGATTCTCTTGGTGGATCATCAAGAAAAAGGAAATCAACACTCATGGATCAGCCAGGTGCCATATCTGAATCAAATTTTCAATATTGCAGTCCTTGGAAGTCAAATGCAGAACAGGCTAATTTGCTTTCAGGGGCACAAGAAGAAGAGAATACTCATGGTTTGTGTTTAAACCAAACAAAGGCAATTGAACCAACAACTTCCAGGCATCAATTTGAGAACGATCATTTTCATCATCAGAATTGCTATTCAGGTTCTTGGATGACTAGTAATGAGAGTTTCCATGGAAATGGATCAAAAAATATGAGCAATGCTTTTTCACATGTTCCTCCTCATCCTTTAGAATACAAAGGATCTTTTGACTCATTCAATATGCAGGCTGGGGAGTCTGTTGTGGTATCAAATTGGCAACCTCAGGCACATAATATGTTAGGCCTAAGTGAAGGTTATACATCCTTTCCCTTTTCGAAACCATTTGATGCACATACCGGAAAAGTTCAAGGTGCTTCTCATTTTGAGGAGCTAATGAGCTTCGGGATCAAGAATCATGTCACAGACCAAATGGCACTGGGAATGTGCAATACACCATCAAAAAGTGTGAGTGCGGAAATCTTGCAACAGAGTTTTCTTAAGCCCAAGGGACATTCTGATGATATGGATAGAAGAACATGTTCTCAGGAAAACAAAGAGTCTGAAATCTCTTATGAATTGAGACAAAGTAGTCACTGCACAAACAATGGGGGAATTAACTATGTCCCGACCATAGAAGCAGCCTCTTTGGGATCTTCACTTTGCATTGAACAAAATCGAAACATTAGTTTGTTGCAAAATGAAGTGCAATTTGGCAGCAGTGGGTCTTTGGGTGCTTGTTTAGGAAAAAAATTTGAAACTGAAGAACAAAGCCTTGGGGATGGCTCTGTCAAAATAAAGGAGAAGACAGAAGCATCAGATATGATGAATTTGAAGCATCCCTTGCCGGAGGAGTCTTCATCTAAAACTGCTAGTCCTGCTAACATTGTTGAGAATGGTCAGAAGAGTGGACCAGATGAAAAGAGTAAATCACATCTTGGAAAAGCAGCTTCAGTTGTTTCTGAAAAGCTCTGGGATGGGCCTCTTCAATTAAATTCTTCTGTGACCGTGTCTGCTGTTGCTTTCTTTAAAAGGTTTATTCGACTACTTTATTATGCAATTTCTATTTTTATACCCAATTCTTAATTGATCACATTATTTTTCTTGTACATGAATTGTTAATGATTTGAATGCAACCATTCTGAAATTTATTCAATTTTTTTCTTATTGTTATTATTCTTTGTTTGTTTTGATATGGGAGATTAGAAACAAAGTTCCAATGAGTAACAAAAGAAAAGAAAATAAAAATAAAGTAAACTGTTACGAGTTTTTTTTTATTTTTTTATAATTGTTTAGTTGAGTTTTCTTGTCTGGCTTTGTAACAAGCACTATGTTTTAGCACAAGTATAACCTTTCTTTTCCTTTTGGTTGTGGAATCTTTGGCATTATTCCAAAGCATCCAATTTAACTTTAACTCAACAGAGCTTTATAACCTTCATTTTCTCATTTCCCCCCTCTATTCGTTAGAGAAATTTCAGGCTGCACTACATTAGTTTGATGAGGCTATATCAATGTGTTTGGTAAGAGGATGAGTAAAACTAATCCCAAACTTCCATAATAATATGAAGGAAACTGGTTTAGTTTATTTGCAGCCAAATCTGTTGGTTTTTGCTTTCACAACAATCTCATTTGAAGTAAATTAATATTCAGAAAATCATTTTCCTTACTTCTCATGTCTAGCAAATGAATATGAATATAATATCGCATGATTCCAATTTTTTCTCCCTTGGCTTTCAAATGGTTGAAAATTATTGGAATGGAATATCTACTGTCTTGAGGGGTATCCCAAATGCAAATTTAAATCTGTTAAACTGAATTTGACAGAGCCTTGTAGCCTTCACTTTTATGCTTAACTTCTCTTTTGTGGGAGAAGTTTCAGGCAGCAGTAAACAGCAACACATTGATCTATTAGGTTATGGCCCATAAGTTCCTCTTACCATACAGGTGGATCATATCTCTGCCAGTATATTGGAATTTGGTTACATTCCCAGGCCTAATAATGTTCTGGCAATTTTTTTCATGGAACAAATCTATCTGTTTAATCTGTTTTGCTTCATGGATACAATAGCATATAATTATGGATCTCCTACTATTATCAAGTATCTCTCCTACTATTATCAAGTATCTTATATTTCCATTTGGTCAGTAGAAGAGTATTCTGTAGGACATTAGCCATTGCAATTGGGGCTGACCTAATGGGGTAATCAGGAGGAGCCTGGCAAGTTTGTGGTTGAGTTGCTCAAATTGTGCTGCATGCTTTTTAAGATTATTCCTTCTTTTGAAACTTTTGAAACTTAATGTGGCCAATTGAAGCGAGGTGGTTGATGCTAATATATTGAATGTAGTCAGTTTGAGGCTCCAACAACTACAAAAGAAGGTAGAGCCAACTAAAACTTGAATCAGATCGAAAACTATGCAAAAATCAAATTTTAGGACTGCTATCTGCAATTTTTAGCAATGTTTGAATTCCATAAGCTCTGGGGATCAAAATTAAGCCTTAGAAGTTATGGAAATAGGATATTTGCTAACCTTAACCTGAAATTTTATTATCTGCAAACCGTATTTTCTTGGGAGGTAGTATAATTTTATATATAGGCTACATAAAGAGGTTACTTCATAATGAATGACATGGTAATAAAGAAACCTACAAGCAGGAGATAAGCAGCTTATAAGCCGTCACTTCAATAACAAGCAAGTGAAAAGTGAGTTACAACATGACAAACGACCTCCAATCAATCACTTAAATGACTAGTGATTTATAAGCCTGTTATCAGAATTTTATGATTCGCGATTCGATTAATAATTTTTGCAAAATCGATACGGATCTATGGGTGAATTTATTTTGGAAGTGAATCTATAGTGAATCGCACGATTCACAATCGATTCACGATTCGATTCATTTTTTACGATTCATGCAATTTTTGAAACTATTATGTCCGATATATTTTTGACTATTTTTTTCTCTGCCTTTATCTTGAAAATGACATAATACAACTTTTAATAGCGCTTAGTATCAAAATAACCAATACATATATATGATTTGTTGTCATTTTAGTGATCATGGAGTTTTTAATAGGACCCAATCAGATTTAGTCAGACTCAACATGTTTTTAACCCTTCTTCTCATTTTTTTTCCCCCCGTTAAAAATCATAATATATATGCTTTAAGATTAATAAGGTAACTTACACCATGAATTATCTACTACTATTTTATTAAATTAAGTATAGTTGAATATTACACGGGTGATTTCACTTATACTTTTTAAAATGTTTTAGGCTTTTAAAATAAATAATTTTGTTATTTTGGTCATTGTTACTTAGAAAAGTATGTACGCTTATTGTCTAAATATCAATATTATTGTTACTTTGGAAATTGAGACTTTGTTTTTGTTTACTATCTTTATTAAGAATTGTTGATAAGAAATATCAAAAAAATGGGAAAAAGGTAAGATGGTGATCTTTCATAGGGACCTTTGTTAATTTCTTACCTATTAAACTATGTGACCATCATTAAAAACAACATTTTCATTGATTTAAGTCTAAATATTTCATATTTATAAGATGTATTTAACATCCAAGAGTGTAGATATATTTTTCTAAGTAACACAGAAAAAGTGACCGAATCTTTACGATTCACGATTCGATTCGCGATTCGGTACGAAGCCATTTTGATTCACAATTCGAATCCCGATTTGATAACTATGTTTGTAAGTATTACCTCTTAAAACTTGTGCTAGTGTCCTAACTAATGGAAACCACTTATATTTGACAATAGTACTTTATCGTCTATGAAGCACAGATGTCTCGAAGCGTGCCCCCACTGTGTTTGATGAAAAAAAAAGGGATAAAAGAATGGACATGCCATTAGGTGTGTCGGATATATGTCCCCTCTGTGTCCATATCCCATAGGTGGCTAACAGGGCTTTAGGGATTGTTAGAAGCTAGTTTCTCAGCTTTGCAATTGTGGTTAGATCGGTGTTGTATTGTGAATGATTTGATATGAGTTATATAAATATTATTATTTTTTAAATTCAGTCCATATGTTTTCAAATATTATGATATGACCCTCTAAATTAGCTTTGGAAAATTAAAACTGAGACCTTGACATGTCTCGAAGTGTGGCCCCAGTGTCTAGTAAAAAAAAAAAGATTTAAAAAATGGACACACCATTAGGTGTGCCGGACATGTGTCCCCTCTGTGTTCATATCCCATAGGTTTCCAATATGGCTACAACACCAATTTTGAAGTGTCCATGCTTTTCATAGTTAATTGCTCAACTACATTAAAAGAGATCTAGCTTTTTAAATCCTATTTTCGTTTCCTTCTTGCAAGAAATTACAATAAATCACATATCCTGCACAAGGTAGCCTTGGATCTTGATCACATTAATCCCCACACAATCTCAAACTTTATGGTGAAATCTCTTACTTTGCATCTTAGGAGTAGATTTTGCACTGTCCATTTGATTTTGCCGTCTTTGTCAAAAGAAAAAATGATGATATCTTTGCTTGCATGTAAACAGCTAAATACACTTTCAATGACGAAATTTAGATGGGGGACTAGTTGTAATTTTGCAGTACCTTTATTTTGGTTTGGCAGACAAAAATTACCCCACTTGCGTCTATAACTCTGATATCCTTGAGTTTAGTATTGTGTTTTATCTTTTTAAATTTTTTTTGAATACTATTGCATCAACCACTATTGATGTTTTTTTCAATATCATTTTTATTTTTTCACATGTTTCGATAGCTTCAGGTGACATTCTCTTTGAAAGAGTTGGCTGCCAAATCTTTAATTCATTGCAAACGAACATTTTTATCTATTCTTTCCATGAGTTTCCAGTCTCAGTCTTCAGATTATCAGCAGTGTGTCCAACATTTTCAATCTTTATACTATGAGCTTAATTATTTTTCATCATGTTCCATGTTAGCTATGTTGAAGAAGAAAATTGCAAACTTTGGTTGTGAGTACTAGAAAATAATGTTCTCAGTTGAAGGCTCAAATGAATAGAATTGAAGGCTTATCCTAATAAAACTCAGATAGATGAAGTCTGAAAATATGGGAAAAATTAGATTTTACTTTGTTATTTCCAGCAAGGAAGGCTTGATTCATAACCAGGCTAATATGGAAATATGATTGGAAGAAAATACATTGATTGGAAACATTGTTATTGAAAGATTATGTTTCATATGATGGAGTGCAACGTTATACGTGGACTACATAAAAGAGGTTCCTGCATGATAAAGAATTTAGAAATAAGGAAAGCTACAAGCATGTGATAAGCAGCATAAGTTGTCCTATCAATGATAAGTGACAAGTGACTTGCATCACATCAACAAGAAGTTGCTTATAAGCAGCCACCTCAATAGAACTGGTTTATAAGTAACCAGCTACTAAGAAGGCTGCCTTAGGGCTGACAAGACTTACAACGGTACCCTTACTGACAAAACACTTGCAATACATTACAACTTGAATGTATTAATTTCACTTTGTCACTAAACTAAATTAAAAGGAAACCACCTTAGGGCTGACAAGACTTACAACGGTACCCTTACTGACAAAACACATGCAATACATTACAACTTGAATGTATTAATTTCACTTTGTCACTAAACTAAATTAAAAGGAAACCAGTTCCTTTAATTCTATTATTCTTGGTTATTGAAAAGCACAATAAACTTCCATCTCACCCAACATATCCTCATACGTGTTTTTCCTTTCCTACCCTTCTTATTGATCTGATGAAGATTATCATTTTCCTTTTGGAAATGAGCTCGATTTCTACACAGAAGTTGCTGGAGCAGATTGGCAATTTTTGACATTCCATAGGATTTATTGCAACTTGCCTGGAGCTGTTCACTATTTTTCTGTCAACAATCGAATCATAAAACAAAGCATTCATGCTAAAAGAAACTAAATGTTCTTATTGATCCCCATAGGTGGTGTGTATCTTGACATCAAATTTAAACATTTTATTTTTATTTATTTTTATTGATTGGGATTGGGGTGTTCGGATCAAAGCCCGACTAATTCTCAGGATTGCACAGGCCCTCGACAAGGAGTTTTCTGCAAGTACACTACGGTTAATTTAAAGGTTTTCCCTCCAGTTTGATGGCCCCAAGGAATTGTTAACACCTAAGAGGTTTCGATCCCTGAACCTTGGAAGAAGGACACCCCCAAGACCCAAGGCCTTGCCACTAGGCCAAGCCCCTGGGGTTATCAAATTTAAACATTTAACTGCATATGCAAGGTTCAAAAGTTGTGAATTCCTCCTTTGGAGGACCATATATTGAAGAGTGACCTTATTTTTTCAATAGGTAGAAGACTTTCACGAAAGGTGCCGAGAGGGAAGGCAGGCTTTGTATACTAGGAGTTTGCAACGTCAAGATGAAAAATAATCAACCAATATTAAACTCTCCCGTAAAATCTAAGAGAGCCCGGTCAAGCAAAAAAGAGGAACTACGCAGTAATATCTTCAATCTATGTATCACCATTTCTACATCTGCCAAAGTATGCTGATACCCATTTTATTGAGAATTAACTAGGAAAAAGCTTGGACTCTAGAGGAGCTTGGATAATATGGTTCATGCAAAATAATATATATACTGTGGTGCAATTAGTTAACTAATTGCAAACCTTACATCTTTTATGAAATAACAAGGAGAAAGTAATTCAGGCCAATCAATGTTTTTTTCCCTTGTATTTTTGTTTTCTTCTTTTACGTTTATATTTTTGGCTCAATTTTCTACATAGTGTGACCTGCTGTTATCATCAGGTATATTACAAGCACTGGTGATGAAGTTGCCCCCACCGACATTTGGAAATTACCTTCTTAGTTGTAGTTTGTAAATTGTTTTTCAAAATTTCTCCAGTTAGTGTTTGGAAAATACTAAATTCTACACTTTTGTTTTAAAAATTGTTTTGAATTTGCCTCTCCACTGCTTTTTTATTGTCCTTGATTTTTATTTCCTCTCTCTCTCTCTCTCTCTCTCTCTCTCTTATATCAAATAGTAAATATTTTGTGTATTAATTAAACTGGCCCAAACACTTGGTTATCAAAAAAAATTAAAAAAAGGGTAAAATTCGTGCATAATTTTGCCTCCTTTGTTGCTTGATGTACCTTTTCATATCTATATTTTATTTTCTTCCACAGATATGTAGTTTCAAGGTTTTAATAGAGTTAATTTTATTTTATTTTCTTCCCCTATGAATGCCAAATTCCTTGTTGAAATCCTAAATATGGTAAACATTTTTAAATTTTATATGAGAACTTAATATTTGTGGACATCTGTGGTGGTGCTTTCATGTTGACCAACCCTATCCTTCTAGCCTGAATTTAATGAGGTTGGAGAGACACTTCTGGTCCAAAATCAATGACATTTTATGATGTTGAGAGTTCAAATCTTGTTCTAGGTAGCTAGTTCCTGGTAAATGTTCGCTGAATTCTAAACTTGCATGTTACGTCTAGTTTGGAAAAATGGTAGTTGAGGTTCTTGATATTCCACCAGCTTGCCAGTGTTGATGCGCAATGGCTGTATAATCTATAGAGATGGGGTGTCCAATTCTTGTTCTGAACCCCAGAAAATTTAAATCAGGATGCCAGTATGGCTTTCTTAGCATTACTTCAAAATCTGAGATTCATATTGGCTTTATATGGCAGGAAATGACATTTTTGTTCATTGTTCGACACAAACCCATTCTTATACCCCCTTAGATGTAACATGCTATACCATTGGCAGTTTCATAAGGGTTTGCCCAACATAACCCTGGATTCTTTCGGTTCAGCTGCCTGCTTTTATTTTTAATCGGTTAAATTTGATTAATGAACAGGAAACAAATGATGGCTTGTGTGATATTAAATCTATAAACTGGTGAATGGTGGTCTTTTGATGATTCTCTTCCTTAACATCTACAAATAGGAAAAACTAAAGGACACTTGTTTGCATATTTGTCAAATTGTGAATTGTATCGTGAATCAAAATCCTAATTTTTTGAATTGTGAATCGAATCGAATCGAGAATCACTGAGATTTAGTACAAAATATAGAAAGTAACGAACAATCGTATATTTGAAAGAAAACACAAAGTAAATTGATTTTGGCCCATGTTATAAAATAATTCTTATATCACACCATCTAATTATGAAGACGTAAGGAGATGTAGGTCCCAAATCCCACCAACTATAAAATTATTCAAAAATCATAATATAATCTCTTGACATTCAAAACATGGACCTAGGAATGCTATACATCATATAATTATAAGAAGAAAGAATTAAGCGGAATGTTTTATAAGAAGAAAGAATTTAGCAGAATGTTTTATATTAAAACCCAAAGCACTTTGGAAGGTGCATTTGTTTATTATTCAAAAAAAGTAGAAGGAAATTTTTTTATGTGGAACTAGTGGTTTTAACTTCCCTGATCCATGTAAAATTAAACAATCTGAACTATATTTATTTCACTAAAACAACAATAGACAATTCATGTGAGCTAGTTACTTAAATTTTAGAAGACATATTATGATAATTTTTTTAGTGAAAAAAGAAAAGTTAAGAACATGTTGGATCTAACTAGATGTGATTGAATCCTTGAAAAACCCTTTGATCACTAAAATAACAACTAATCATGCATAGATATTGGTTATTTTCGTACTAAACACTCTTAGAAGTTTGTATTATGTCATTTTCACTAAAATAAAGAGAAAAAAAAGGTTGAAGTCTACCAGACATGACAATTTTAAAGAATTGTATAAATCTTACAAAGTGAATTGAATCATGATTCAATTGTGAATCATGCGATTCACCATAGATTTTATTCAAAAATAGACTCGCCTATAGATTTGTATTGATTCATGCGTGAATCGCAAATCGAATTGTGAACTGAATCGTTAATCATAAGATTCTGATACACGAGCTTGTTTGTTATTGATAGTATACCCGAGCATGGCGGTTTCTTCATTCGCAAGATATCTTGCTAGAGAACTATTTCTTGTTATTTATAGTGCTTAATTATTACCTCGCATCAGCTCGAAATGATGAGGTTATCATGCGATAATATGTTATATCCATAGTGTTAAGACTCAAGACTGAAAAAGAAATTGGGAAGACCTAATTCCTTTTTGTTTGATGATGGAGGGTCTTCGTTGGGGTTGGATGAGGTCGCTTCGGAGGTGGGGTTAGGTGGGTTTTTAGTGTTACAGCCTTTGGCAGTGAAGAACGTTGGTTTCAGGGAGGATAGTGGCGAAGTTCATTTCGAGAATTTTGTACCTTCACCACAGAAGGTGTCAGATTGGGTTTTGTTTCGTATTAGCGAGGTTAGCCGGGTGTTGGGTGTCTTTTGAAGGTCATGAGACGGAGGCTTTCAGTCTGTTTTCAGCTATAGAGGCCTCTTGGCGTAGTAGTGTTCTGTCAAAGGAGGTTCAACATCAGAAAGGTACTGGGGAGTTGCGGAATCTGGAATGTTATATTAATTATGATAAGAGGGTTGGAAAAGAGGTGCGGGAGGTCAGAGGGGGGCAACAAAATCAATTGGTGACAAAATGAGATTGAAGATTTTATCCTGGAATGTGTGGGAGTTGAATGATTTGGGAAACATGATGTGGTTCGGGTTGCGGTGCATGGTGCTAAGGCGGATGTGGTGTGTCTTCAAGAGACTCAAATGATTTTCGTTAGTAGGGTGGTGGTGTAGGAGGAGGAAGAGGAGGTACGAGCTTTTTCGGTGTCTTGTTTGCTTAGATGTGTGGAGGATGATTTCTGGTAGGTTTTCACAGGGGTGTATGGGACAGTTTGTAAAGTAGAGAGGCGTTTCTTTTGGGAGGAGTTGGAGAGTATTGCATTTTATTGGGCGGTTCCTTGGTGTGTGGAGGGTGATTTTAATGTGGTACATTGGCCGCTTGAGCTGTCCGGTGGTGGTCAGATCACGGGAGCTATGAGGGTGTTCTCTTCTTTTATTGATGAGTTGCTATTGGTGGACTTGCCAATGTAGGGTGGGGTTTATACTTGGTCTGGGGGTCAAGCTTTATCTCGTATTGATCGTTTCTTGGTGTTAGGAATCATTTTTTGGGGGTGACTTGGCGTCGTTTACACTACCCAGTGTCTGATCATTGGCTTATTTTGCTTGACAATGGGGGTATTCGTAGTGGTCCTACTCCGTTCCGTTTTGAGAATATGTGGTTGCGATTTGAGGGTTCTGTGGAGAGGTTAAGTGGCTAATGGTCGAACTATTTGGTTTCTGGTTCTCCTAGTTGCCGATTAGCTCAGAAGCTGAAGTTATTGAAGGCATATTTGAAATCTTGGAATAAGGAGGTTTTTGGGCTGTTGGTGGGGTAGAAGGCGGCGGTGTTAGTTCAGTTGTGGGAATCGGATATTATTGAGGCTGATAGTGGTTTGTCTTCGGAGGATGTTGTTCGGCAGGAAGCAGTTAGGAGTGAGTATGCTCGTATTGCAAGATTGGAGGAGATTAGTTTTCGGCAGAAATCTAGATGTTTGTGGTTGAAGGAAGGGGACCGTAATGCTCATCTGCAGCGGAATCAGATTAGGAAGATTCGAGTGAATGGGGTGGAGTTGTCCTTTGAGGAGGAGGTGGGATCTGGGATTGTTGGTTTCTGTCAGAACTTATTCAGATCGGTTAGGGAGGAGTGGTAGCTGGGGGTTGAGGGTTTGGAGTTTATTGTGCTTTCTGGCAAAGGCTACGATTTTGGAGTTGCTGTTTTCTGAAGAACGAGGTGTTAGGGGCTTTGAAGGGGAAGAGAGGTAATAAGGCTCTTGGTTCGAATGGCTTTTCGTTGGCTTTCCTTCAGCATTGTTGGGAGATAGTGAAGGTTGACGTGATGGTTTCGATGGAGCAGTTCTACCAGTCGGGTCAATTTAAGAAAAGTTTTAATGCGACTTTTCTTGCTTTGATTCCTAAAGTGGCAGGAGCTGAGGATATTTGCTAGTTCAGGCCTATTAGTTTGTTGGGGAGTGTATACAAGATTTTGACTAGGGTTTTAGCCAATTGGCTTCGGGTGGTGTCGGGGTTTGTGAGCTCAAAATGCCTTTGTTGGGGGTCGTTAGATTTTAGATGTTCTTTTGATGGCTAATGAGTGTTGATTCCTGTATCTGACAGGAGAGCCGAGGTTGATTTGCAAGTTGGACATTGAGACAGCCTATGATAATGTTAGTTGGGGGTTCTTGTTGTCTATAATGGAGCATATGGGTTTTGGAGCTATGCGGAGGAGATGGATTTATTTCTGTATTTCGACAGTGAGGATGTCGGTGCTCATTAATGGCACGCAAGCAAATTTTTGCCTGACTTTCCGTTGTTTGCGACAAGGTGGCTAGCTATCCTTGCTTCTTTTCATTCTGGTTATAGGGGCATTTAGCAGGCTGGTGTCTAGGGCGGTGGGCGGTGGATTGTTGGAGGGTTTCTAGGTAGGTGTTGTAGGTGTTGAGCCGTTGGTTGTTTCTCATCTCTTGTATGCAGATGATGTCTTGATTTTCTGTGGGGCGGAGTTGGAGCAGTTGGGTTATCTTCGTTGTGTTTTGTTATGTTTTGAGGCAACTTTTTGGTCTGAAAGTGAATCTTGGGAAGTCGGAATTGATTTCGATTGGGGAGGTGGATCAACTTCAATCTTTAGCGGTTGTTTTGGATTACAGAGTGTTAGCTTTGCCAGTGAATTATTTGGGGTTGCCTTTGGGGGCTTCTTTTAAGGCTAAGGTGGTGTGGGATTGTGTGTTGGAAAGAGTTCAATGTTAGCTGGCGGGTTGGAAGCGGTGGTAGTATTTGTCTAAGGATGGGAGATTGACTCTGATTAGGAGTGTGCTAGGAAGTATTCCGACTTATTTAAAGTTAGTGCATGTCATTTCGGTGTTGGTGGCTCGCTGTTTGGAAAAGTTGCAATGGGACTTTTTGTGGGGAAGTGGTGCGTGTTACTTTAGATATCATCTAGTGTGTTGGGATGGGATTTTTCATCCAAAGGTGGTGGGGGGTTTCGGGGTAAGGAGATTATAAGTTAATTTGGTTTCGTTGGGAAAGTGGTTGTGGCAGTTTGCTTGGGATAGTGATCAATTATGGCGTAGGGTGGTAGTTGTGAAGTACGGGTTGGGTAAAGGGGAGTGGTGCTATGTTACCAGAAACTCTAATACCTAGCGAATTACGTATTGGTACGCATGTTCCGAAACATGGTACACTTTCGTTCTAAAACGGTAAATTTAGTGATCCAAAATGATCCCAAAAAGTTTTTTCCAATATATTTCTTTAAATATTACCTTAGGGGAAAAAAAAATCAAATATTTGAATTAAAATGTAAGGTGAGTGTAGTTTTGATAAGACAAAAATATAAAAATGGGTCATAATTTTTATAGAAATGATTTGCTACATGAAAATATATATATTGGATACTTAATATTTAAAAGAAAATTATTCTAGAAATACCTTAAAATCTTAAGGGTAATATATATGTAAGTCTACTCCTATTGTATCATATTTTAGAGCATGTGGCGTACCGCATTCCCGTTCCATGTATCGGAATGATCCATGTTCTAGGTAACATAGGAGTGGTGTACAAGGATGGGTGGGTCTCACGGTTGTGTTTTGTGGAAGGGTATTTGGCTTGGTCGAGGAGAGTTTTGGGAACATATCCGGTTCTGGGTGGGTTTGGGAATTAGGGTGACATTTTGGAAGGACCGTTGGTGATGTGAAGTGACTTTAGATATTCAGTACCTGTTGATTTTTCGACTTGCTGTGGATCCAGATGCTATGGTGGCTTCTTATTTGGGAAGAAGTGGTGTTGGAAATGGGGTGGTATCGGATCTTCGATTGCATCTGCTGGTCAAGATTGGTAGTTGGGCCAATTGTTGGATATTATGTGTTTTCTTCATGGGTTGCATGTATAGGGGAGGGGAGGGGAGAGGATGGTTTGGTTTGGGGGGGTTTGGGTTATAAAGGCGTTTTTTTGGTGTCCTCTTTTTATTGACTTTATGTGGAGGAAGGGTGGGAGAGTTTCCTTGGCGGCGAGTTTGGATTATTGGTGTTACTTTTAAGGTGGCTTTCTTCGTGTGGTCAGCAGCTTTTGGTTGGATCCTTACAATTGATAATCTGGTTCGACGTGGGCATATTTTGGTTAATTGGTGTTGTCTATGTTGTGGTGATGCCGAATTGGTGAATCAGTTGTTGATTCATTGTCCGGTAGCTCACCGTTTGTGGTCGCTTGTTTTTTCTACTTCTGGAGTTTTGTGGGTGCAACAGAAAGGGGTGATGGAGATGCTTTGGAGTTGGAGTGGGGCGGAGTTGGGCAGCGGCATTGTAAGGCTTGGGCTTTGGCCCCTCTATGTTAAATGTGGTTGGAGCGGAATCTGCTTGTTTTTCAAGAAGTTGCTCGTTCTGTTTCTTGAAGTTAGGTTTTTGCGAGTCTTGTGTGGTTGGGTGTCAAGTCGTGTGGATCTTGATTTGTTTTTATTTTTAGATTTTCTTGATGATGTAATTGGTTAGGTTGTGTTTTTTCTGGTGACACTTTTTTGTATTCTTTAGCATCTTCTTGATGCTTTTCTTCAATAATATTTTATTTATCAAAAAAAAGAAGGGGCAACTGGGAAGAGGAATGAGCTGTATATTAAGCAAATCAATAGCATTGCTTGTGGCATTATACCATGTGAAAAGAAAATGTTTGTATGAATTGGGTGAATACCCAAATAATTGGGGATGGAAAATAATGAGCCTTAATCTGAAATGGAGTATAATGGTGACTAGAGACATATTTTCTAGTAAGGAATGTAGTTTTTGAGAGAGAAAATGTAGAACATGAGGAAGAAGGATGTAAGATTGTTCTTCAATGTTAAAAGAGAAAAGGAAGAAAGAAACAAAGAATACTAGAGTAGCCCCTCAACAATGAAATGAGCCTCTTCGGGTCCTCAAGGGTAAAATTGATGTCATAATGCTGTGTTTGGTTGGGGGATTTGGGAAGGGATTTGGAAATGGAAATGGAAAGGGAAAGGGAAAAGGTATGTGAAACTAGGTGAAATGTAAGTATTTTTTTTACATTTCATTTACTTTTTCCCTTTCCCTTCCCCTTCCCCAATCCCCTAACCAAACACAACATAAGTGATTAAAAAAATAGCTACCTTAACATGCACCAATCTAGGAAACCATGCAATAACTGCTGCTTCTATGGAGTTTGCTATAGGAGCAAGGACCACAAGTTCTCTATATTCTGCACACTACATTATAATTAGAGTTACCTTCAATTAGAAATGTTAAAACCTCTAATCACCCCTTGCCCCTCTAATCAAGGGGTATTTGTGGTTTAACTACTTATTCCATAAAGAGGACAGTATCCGGCGTGAAGGCTTTGTCAGTCCTAGCTTGGCAATTTTCATTAGTATTAAACTTTTTGGGAGATATTGGCCTCAGGAGAGCCTTAACTTCTGGGTTGCATAGTTTTCAATATTGAAAAAAGTACCACTATTATGTGGTGCCCCAAGTCCTTTTAAAGCAACTTGAGTATATTTATCTATAATTTCTATCTTCTTTTGAGTCTGGTGTTGTTATCTATTCTTCCTTGTGATTATTCGTGTATGTATATTTTAGTGTGTCTCGAGATGTCATCTTGTACTTTTGGGAGTTGGAGTGAAATTGGGAAGGTGGGAATGTTTAAGGTGGTTCTGTCTCACTTTCAGGTTGAGACTGCTCAAGCGGTCTTTTATAGGGGGGCAGGGAGATTCTGGGAGTTGGTATTCTTCGCTCGAGCGGTCCTCAAATTTGAATTGCTCGCTCGAGCGCAAGTTTGGTCGCTCGAGCGGTCTATCTGCAGTCTGCTCCGAAAAATGTGTCCAATCACTCAAAAGTTAAGCCCTTACACTTTTCTTTCACTTTTCACTTCTATCTCTATCTCTGTCTCTCTACATTAACTCTCACTCTCTTTTCTCTCATCTCTCTCTAGAAATACTCCACTCACTTCATTTAATTTTTTAATCTCTCTTCATCCATTGAGATTTCGACCATAGTGCCTTCTTTAATTTTGGAGAGATCGTCGAGGACTACATTGTGTATGATGGAGATTGGATTTTGACGCTGTTGGTTTCGAAGCTTTTCATCTTTTCTTCTCAAAGTCTTGAGGTGGGGAGTTCTTTGAGTTATATATATGATTTTAGCATGTCTAGTTCTTCCCTTTTAAAATTTCGATAGTGGCATGGATTTTTGTAATGTGGGTTTGTAATTGTTGATGAAAATGACTTTCCTTGTGAGAATGTTCAAATTAGAGATGTTTTATGAACTTATAAAACCCTTGGAAAACATTGTGCGAGAAGAATTTATGAAGGAAAGAAAAACCTTTTTGGGACAAACCCTAGTTTTGAAGAAATTTGTAAAAAAATGGATTTTATGAAATATCTACGAAATTAGTGTTACATTTCTCAAGAAATTGATAGAAATTTCCTTATATTGATTGTGAAATTGGGACATTCATAGATGAATAATTGTTGTTGTTGGAAAATGTTATTGGCCTTGAAATGGTATACATTGAAATATGAATGGAATAGTGATTGTGAACATAAAAAGGTATAAATGTCACATGGATTATATTTGTTATGCTTTCTTTTGAGAATCATTGAATGGAAGTTTGCTTTGAACAAATGTTGAGATTTATGGTGGTGTTTGTACAAATGAGATACTTATATGTAATCACCTCTCATTTCATGCATTTGCATTGTTTTAAATATTGTTCAATTGTGGCTATGCCTTGGAAATAAATTTATTGTTTTGAGAAAATAACAGTTGTTATGGTAACATTTGGGGTAAATACGTTTGGTAAGTCTGGATAGGGGTTCTAGTTGATGTTGTTTAAGTTGGCTTGAGTGTCCAGGGTGAATGACCAAAAACATGCGCGGAGAAGGTACCACGTGCCTTCCGGTTAGGAGCCAGTAAAGCAGGGATTTGGTAGTGCTTGTTATGCCTACTTGCAGACACCAACCTAGGGATTTCTTGAGTCGTATTTATCACTCATTATTATTTGAATCTTATGAAGAAAAATGAACTTTTGGAAGAAACACAACGTGTGTTTTAGATGAAATGGAGAATTTTGATATTTGAACATGTCATGGCATCGCATTTATATATACGAGACTGCTTAAACATATATACTTTGTTAAGATATCTCTACTAGATTTTGTGCTCACCCCTAGCGGATTTGTGCTAGAAAAGATATGGTGATCCCGCCTAGTTGAAGGCGTAGAGTATATTGAGGGCCAAGGGCTAAATGTGTTGGGTTTGATAACCTTTTTGTGTGTAACTAGGCTTAAGCCTTGGAAGTTGTAGTCTTTGGGCATGCGTTTTGTTGTTATTTTATTTACTTGTAATTGTTGCACGTGCTATAGATTCACCCTTTTAGGAGACTGAATATAAATTGCATGTGAACGCTTTTGTATACCTCTCATACAAAATGAAATGCTATTTGTGGAAACTGATTTATCAAGGTAGAATTGTGTATTGGATGGAATCATTATGTCTAGTTTATGTCTTTCTTTTATGGGGGTGTTACAATTATCTGAACTCTAGCATCTCTCAGCTGGGGAGGCAAAGGAAATGTGTTCTTTTAAAGAAGGAGAAGTAAATATCTCATCAATTCCCAGTGGTTGAGGTTTTAAAGAAGTTGAAATTTTGTGAGGTAAAATAACTAGAATGAATCATGAACTCCATAGTGGGAGCCTTCTGAATTTGAGAAATTCTATGGATTTCTGAGTTTATATAAATGCTTCTTCGCACCACCACTTCTCCTAGAATTGGAACCTCTACCTTTGTTGATGATGTATTTAGTTTGAGGGAAAAATTGAACATAGATGACCTTTTAGGGATGAGTTCCTTTGTAAGTAAGTTATCTGCTGTTGTTATTTGACTTGACAACTTTGATGTGATCAAGTGCCTTGTTATTTGGCCAAGGGTAGAGTGGAGAGGAAGTGTGGAATATAACTGAAACAAGTGGGATGGTAATTCATAACAAAACAGTATCATGGTTCATTTTTGAGGTAGATGTACAAAGTTGACACTAGATCACTATGCTTTCATATTAAGGTTGTGTTTGGATTGATGAATTTGAAATTAAGTGATTTGGGGTTCAAATTCATGGCATGTTAACAGCTTATTGGGGTTGTATTCTGAGAGTTGCGGAAGAAGATAAGAGACATATCTTAGTTTTTAGTGGGACATATTTCTAGTAAGTTTAATGTAGGACAGATTAGAAAATAGGGTTTAAGGCTTCCTACAGTAGGAGTTGTGGTGGATTTTGGTTATGGAAAGCCTTTAGAGTAAGGGTTCTACAAGGTAAAAGAAGAATTCTAGGATTTCTAGATGGAAAACTGTGAATTTTGAGTTGATTTCTCAAGTTGAAGGTTGCTGGAACTACAATATTGAGCTCAAAACTGATATGTTGCAGCAGAAAAGTAAGCTCTCGTGGCTGATTTTAAATTGGTTTTTGTGGCTGAAAGTTAGTAAAAATATAGGGGTTTAAAGGGTTTTGTATGGTGTAACAAAGGGTAGGGTTTGGAGGATGAAAACACAAGGATTTAGGGGTTGTTTGGGTGCTGTTTTGGGAATTGTGAACAGTACTTTGATTTAGTTAATTTTTTTTTTTTGGCAAGCTAGCATGCTAAGGTTAGAGAACTATGATGCTTGAAGGTTGAATAGCAGAAAATACAGATTTGGTGTTGTGGTTTTAAAGGAGTAGAAAAATTAAAAAGAGGAAGAAAAAGTCTATGCATCTTGATTCCATAGGCATCACAGTGAGGGTTAGAATTACATTTCGCAATCTCAAAGAATCTTCAAAAGCTCTACAAATACTCTATATAAGATTCTGGAAACTCCTTGTCCTGAAAGGATTTGACTTCCTATTTGAAACTGACTTTGACTTCGAAAATGTATTTAATCCCGAATAAAACTTATAAATAAAGACTCAGTTACATAACTTGATCTATATGACGCCTTATGGGCAGTCCTACAGTCTATATCCAAAAAATACTGAAATTGCTATACTACCGCTAACTCATAAAGATAATAGAAACTCTTTGCAACATATTAAACCTGAAACCTATATATTGACAATACACCCCTACAACCCATGACCAAAAAGTACTAAAATTACCTAAAACTATACATACTCGTACTGATACTAACACTCAACTTAGTGAAGGGAATGGTGCAATTTGTTACATGGACTCTTAAAAATAAATCAAATACCCGTGACAGACATTTGACACTCGGATAAGGATATGTGATATGTATCAGATACTTTTTAACGGATATTTCTTATATAATTGTATATACACTAATATTATATGTACATATTATTGAATAATTGCTATAAGTTACATATAGCACCATTTTATCTCACATACTTGATTAAAAATATGAAAATATGACATTTCTTTGCCAAGTTTGCGTACCCTTAAATTTATAGTTTGGTGAGTTCGACATCTACATACCAGCACCCGAAACCGGTACCTGAGTCCATATAATATAGGCTGCAATAACTGATCCCACAAGGTCTTGAGACTATAATAATCGGGAAGGGATCGACCAGATTGGCGCATAGTAAAGATCTGCTCATATAACTCATAGACCTGATAGACATTACTTTTATTCGAAAAAGATTTAGCAAGGGAGTCCCAAATTTCCTTAGAAGTATCACAAAATTCCACAGTAGTAGTAACATGTGGTTCCAAACTATGCCAAATCCTACCCATAATACAGGAATCCTCACTTCAGCAATCATCATAAGCTTTATCATCAGTGGCAAGAGGGAGCTTGCTAAGGAAGTGGGACTTCTTGCCACGTAAGAAACAACATGAGCTCAAGCTAAATAATTGGCACAAATCAATTTCTTGATAGTGATAGATTTAGGCATGTCATCATCTTTACCCACAGCCATAGCCATACGCATAGCCTCTATCTCAGCCATGACGATCATTCACACAAAATACTCAACAAAAGAACACGAATGTAGCAAAATACTTGCAAATAGTCCATACCCACAACAGCACCCACAACAACCAATATAGACAACATAATTAGCTAAAAAAACCAAGAATCCAAAATAGGCATGAGTGAGGGAAACACAGATCTACCAAACAGATTTAGACCCAAATTAAACCAACACAACAAGCCACCAGCATGAATCAACAACTGAAGAGCAAATATCGCTCACTAGAAGGATTTTAGCCCCTATATAGCAAATTCCAATAGGTAGAAATGAAAAACTGAGTCTGCCGAACCAGATTGAGTCACAAAATTGAACCAAATACAAATCCAACAGCAGCAAAACAACAAATTAATACCAAATATCACTAGAGAGAGAATTTTTGGCTCCTATAGGTCTGCTTTCAGCAAGAAGAACTAGCAAAAACAAGGCCCAAATCTAGATTCAAAGAGGCACCAAAAAACACGAAAAACATTTGAAAATGGAAAACTCACATCAGAGATGATAAAAAAATTCCACAAAAATCACCATAAATCTCAGGAGAGAATTTCAAGTCTAGGGGTGTGGGTTTTGTCCATACAGTGCTTGCGTTATGTTGACATCATCGTACAGCTGATGACATCAGCACGTCTCGGTCACCTCAGCTCAATCTCCAGAACCTGTAGAACACTTTCTAATGAATAATAGATTGCTTTGATACAAAGTTAGAATGCAAAATGAAGAAATTTAGGGTTAGAATTTAAGAGGAAGAAGAAGAGACAAGAGAAGAGGAAGAACTTTTATATATATTGAGAATTGTGTACTCAACTCTACATTAGCAAAATATATACACAAACCTTAACATTGCAATATGACCATTGTATCCTCAACTTAAGTAAATATTAATAGAATAACATGAGAACAGAAAATAACTATTCTCTCATCTGCTATATTTGTTCTAGTTAGCAATAGATTTAGAAGATTCTTTGTATTGCTTTTCATTTGTTTGTGTTGGACCCTATATTTTGTATAGTGTCGTGTTAGTTTTTTCTGTGTCGTTTGTTGTAGGCATCCTCGTCTTAAGTTGTTGTGGTTGGAAGAAAATGATTTTGTTTTTAATCTAAGAGTACCACCTGAGCTAATCTGTTGACATTTTATTCATATGATATAACATTTTCTACTTACTTTGATGGGTGTTTTTTTTTATTGTGTTTGCCTTGGTTCTTATAACTTGATTGCATTGATGCACTTAAACTTAGCCACCCAGTTTATTGGACACCCAATTCAATGATCTTTTTCTAGTAGAATTTTGTAGAACATTTTTTGCAATGATAAGCTGTGGCTGAACAAGCTATATTATGTATTCTTTAAGGTTGAATGCTCATTTGGTAACCTTGTCAATGATAATTTGTGTAGTGGTGAGAAGTTGCTTGATACCAACTGGGGTGAATCTGTAGAAGTTAAAGGGAAAGTAAGATTAGAGGCTTTCGAAAAATATATCCAAGATCTTCCTCGCTCACGCAATAGGGGATTGATGGTAAGATATTGTTATCATTTTGTGTAATTAGGAAATAAGCTGCTTAAATTATGATGAATGCATGATTCACCTTTACAAAAGATATCTTCAGCATCTTCGTCCCTTATGCAACAAAAAACTGAAGTTGGGAAAAACAATTACCGTAGAGGCAATTAGAATTGGTCTTGTAGAGTTGCATTTGCCTGCTTGAAGAATTGGAACAAATAAATGACGGTCTGTTAGTGATGAAAAGCAATAGCTCCTTTCTGACTTCTTCTACTACGTCACCACTAACTTATGCGAATTTTTTACAACCTATACGATCCTTATTTCTCTTGGAATTTTCAGTATTCATTCAAATATGTTTATTTTTCACATGAGATTTAGTAATTGGAATCTATTCACAAATATAATATAATACTCTTGTGGTTGTTTTTGCATGTGAATTACATATTTATGTTTGAGAAGAAAATTTGTTCATCAAAAGATACCAGGAGAAAGAATCTCCATTGCAGGATGCCTTGTCTGTTTGGCTTATTGACCATCTAGGTTGATTTTAAGCTTTTTTGAGATGCCTTGCTTTTATTCATAGTTCTTTTCTTAGAGGAAGGAAATAGATAAATAAATAAAAACATGGATGACCTTGGATTCACAAAATCTCAAGGCTAGTTTGGTCACTAATGATTGTGTGGCACATCAACAAAATAGGCAGTAATTTTATTATGGCAAAGGCGTAAACTTTAAGAAAATTATGGAACTTCCTCCACTGTTATCTGGCGTCCTATGATGTGTGACCTGCTTATTGTGAACCTTTGCTGTTCTGTGTGCATCTGAAGAATGACTGAGTTAATTGATCATGGTTCAAAATGTTGTTTTGGAGATGAGTGCCATCAATTCATAATACATGAGGCAAAAGAGAGAAATTTATCCGGAAATATTCTGGAACTCATGGAAAAAACATATAAAATCTCAGTTATAAAATTATTGTAAACTTCAGAGACAACAGTTGAAGTGATGATACTTATAGGCATACTAATAAGTCCCCTTGCTTGAGATCGGTTAGACTACCATTCATGTGAATGACGGTTCTGCAGTCGCTGCCCCTCTTTGTTTTCTTTGCTTCTCTTTTATTTTGATTTGGTTTGTTCAGAAGTAAAATAAATTCTTTCTACACAAATAAAAACATCAAGGGGGCATGGCATATGCACATAGGACAAATACAAGAGAAGACTAGAGCCTTTATCCAATTCAACCTTATATATGACGTACAAAGTCCAAAAATTGATTTAATGGATGTGTAACTGTCCTAACAATTCAAAAATATACTACAGAAGAAAAACACACAATATTTAACATGGTTTGGTAGAATTTGTTCTATAGTAATGGTATCTAGAAGATGAGAGGAACGGTACTTGAAAAACATCTAAAAACCTGAGTTGAGAAATAATCCCCGTCTTTGCTTACAGATATCCTCTTAAAGTAATCTTCACTTCCATGCTCACTTCTGGTGGTTGAGCCCAAAACAATCTGTTTTTTCTACCCATTAGTATTATTCTTGTCTGTTTGTTTCACATCTCTGCAATTGTTGATCCAACAATTTCATTAGTCCCTTTCTCTCAGTCTCAGTTAAATACATAATTTTATATTTATATCTTGTAGAGTTCCCAAAATCCACGTCCCTGATAAGGAATAACAACTAAGTTTTTTCACTACTAGAACAGGACCAACAGGTTATAGAAATGCTTTCTCCATGGCATTCATGGCCTTTTCTGCCCTGCGGGTTTTGTTTTTTTAATCACATCAAATATTTCTTGTAATAATACGTAACATATATGTACATTTTTTTTTCTCGACATGATTTGCTTTTCTTATTACAATATTCACTTTAGTTTTTTCTTAATTATTCCCAATAGTTTCCCTACTAGCATCAACATTATTCTATTGCTGAACAGTTTCCGTAGAAACCACTGTGGTACTTGGGGGCGGTTCCAGGACTTTTATCCTGCGAGGGGCTACTTAGAAGTGTAGAACTATGTCTTTTTTTTGTTTTTTGTTTTTTTTAATTGGCAATCAAAATAAGCAAATATTTTGAATAATAAAAATGAAAACAAAGTCGTTTTGATGTCCCAGTGGTTGGGACGCTTGAATACCCCACCTATTGGCTGGTTTGATTCAGCAACCCATCTCCCTTAGGCTAGAACTATAATATGATGTTCTTGTAAACCAAACCAAACCAAACCAAGCCTTAAGTCCCATCAAATGGGATCGGCTACATGAATCCTTCTTCTCCACGCGGCCCTATCAAAGGTCATTTCATTAGTCAAGTTAAGTAGATTCATATATCTATTTATAACGCTAGTCAACGTTAATCTAGGCCTACCCCGTCCCCTAACACTTCCATCTACCGTTACAGCATCGCATCTCTTCACTACTGCCTCTGTTGATCTCCGTTGAATATGACCAAACCATCTCAATCGATTCTCTCTCAATTTATTTTCTATCGGTGCTACTCCTACCCATTCCCGAATACACTCATTCCTAATCCTGTCTTGTCTAGTCTTACCACACATCCACCTTAGCATCCTCATTTCAGCCACACTCATCTTATCTACATGTTGTTTCTTGGTTGCCCAACACTCCGTCTCATACAACATAACTGGTCTAATAGCCGTTCTATAAAACTTACATTTTAGTTTAGTGGGTATTCGTTTATCGCACAATACCCAGACGCACTTCTCCACTTACACCATCCCGCCTTAATCCTATAGGCCACATCTGCATCAATCTCTCCCGCTGTTGTGATAATTGACCCTAAATAGCGAAAATGTTCACTCTTAGGCAGTTCTTGGTTCTCAATCTTCACTTCTTCTCTGCTTTCATTGTTACTGTTACTAAATTTACACTCCATGTACTCTGTCTTAGTTCTACTTATTCGGAATCCTTTAGATTCAAGAGCTTTTCTCCAAATCTCCAACTTTGTGTTAACTCCTCTAGTCTCATCCACTAGCATAGTATCGTCTGCAAAAAGCATACACCATGACACGTCATCCTGAATATTTATCGTCAACTCGTTCATAACTAATGCAAAAAGATAAGGAGTTAAGGTAGATCCTTGGTGTAACCCTACAATGATGGGAAATTCATTTGTCTCTCCAGCTGGCAATCTAATAGTGGTCACCACCCCTTCATACATGTCCCTAATCACGTCAATGTAACCTTTTGTCACCCCTTTCTTCTCTAAGACCCACCATATTATATCCCGGGCCACTCTGTCATATGCTTTCTCAAGGTCGATAAATACCATATGAATGTCTCTTTTCTTTTTTTTTATTCTTTTCTATTACTCTCCTCAAAAGATAGATCGCTTCCATTGTTGACCTACCAGGCATAAACCCAAATTGATTCTCTGACACCTCTGTTATGTCTCGCAATCGGTGTTCCATCACCCTCTCCCACACTTTCATTATATGACACATTAGCTTGATTCCTCTATAGTTGTTACAATTCTGGACATCACCTTTATTCTTATAGATTGGCACTAAAATACTCTTCCTCCACTCATCTGGCATGTTCCTAGTTAACAAAATTTTGCTAAACAACCTAGTCAACCAAGCAACTCCTTTTTTACCCAAATACTTCCAAGCTTCAATAGGGATATCATCGGGTCCTAAAGCTTTATTTGATTTCATCTTCTTAAGTGCAATCTCCACTTCAAAGTTCCTAATCCTGCGATAAAACCTATAGTCTTGGTTTATCGTATTACTGGCTATTTCTTCCCCTATTGTCGTACCTCCATGTTCCTCATTTAATAGTTTCTCAAAATAATTCTTCCATCTTTCCTTAATCGCATCATCCTTCACCAATACCTTAGAATCCTCACTCTTGACGCACTTTACTTGATTCAAATCTCTTGTTTTCCTTTCCCGTATCTTAGCAAGTTTGTATATCCTCTTCTCTCCCTCTTTACTATCTAGTCTAGTGTATAGGTCATCATAAGCTTTCAACTTAGGCCAAGTTTGGCAATTGCAAAATAATCCATCCTTTTATCTTTTTTCCATCACATCACCTCTCTACTTTTCTGCACATCTTTTCGTAAAAAGACAAAAAGTGCACTTATTTAGGTCATCCCAAACAATCCCTAAGTCTCTAACTACTTTCTTGACCTCCTTATTAGCCAATCTATAGCTCTCAAGGTTTTCCTCAGTTCTATCCTTCTGCCACTTTTTAAAGCACTCTTTTTTTGCCTTAACTACCGCTTGAACCTCTTCCCTCTACCACCAAGTTTCCCTAGAGCTGGGTCCCGTTCCTTTCGACTCTCCAAGCACTTCTCTTGAGATTCTCCTCATACAATTGGCCATCGAGTTCCACATAGTGTTAGCATCACCTACTAAGTCCCAAGTACCTTCCTTATCCATTCGATTCTTAAATATTTTTATTTTATTCCTTTTTAGGTCCCACCATCTCGTCCTACGACGCCCACCATCCTTCCTAGCTTGGTATTGCCCTCTAAAACATAAATCTAGTACCAAAATCCTATGTTGAGAGACCAGACTCTCTCCAGGGATCACCTTACAATCATTGCATTTTAGGCGGTTCACTTTTCTCACTAAGAAGTAATCTATTTGGCTCTTAACTAATCCACTCTTAAAGGTTATCAAATGCTCCTCCCTTTTCTTATACATAGTATTGGCTACCACCAGGTCAGAAGCCAACGCAAAATCTAAGGTACTCTCTCCAGTCTCATTTTTATCACCAAAACCGTATCCACCATGCATCCTTTCATAACCTAGTTTATCTATGCCCACATGGCCATTAAAATCTCCACCTATAACCAAGTTTTCTGGTATCTCCTGTAAGATCTCATCCATTTGCTCTCAAAAATCCCTCTTAGTCTGATCATCTAACCCTACTTAAGAGGCGTATGCAGTAATAATGTTCACTATATTCCCTCCAATAACTAGTTTAACTAGTATAATCCTATTCCCTTTCCTAGAGACCACCACTGCACTTTCCACGAAACCTACCCCATTCCTGCGTCTATCCTTACCACTATAATATAATTTAAAACCGGTATCTTCAATTTCCTTAGCTTTCTCTCCCATCCACTTAGTTTCTTGTATGCAAGCTATACTAACTCTCCTCCTAATCATAACATCTATCAATTTCATTGTCTTACCAGTTAAGGTTCCTATGTTCTAAGTGGCTATCCTAAACCTATAGTCTTGGACTAGCTTCTTTACCCGTGCTCGTCCAGAAAAACACGAGAACCTTTGCCCATGTTTCACCGCACCCAAGCGTCGATGCGGCGCCCCTTGCTCACTTTTCGAAACATCCGGAGGTAGGCGCAACACGTTACTTGAGGGGAACGACCTAGCATTTAAACGATTCAAAGTAGGATTCATTTTCATAAGGGATCCGAGCGGCTTTTTTTACGTGTTGGCTGTCGGCTACCTAACACACAACCCTCCTCCTTAACCCGGGCTTGGGACCGGCGGAGTTGTTAACAACTCCGGCGGAGTTATAATATGATGTTCTTGTACTCTTAAAAAATTAAAATGAAAAACCAATTCATATAACGTAAACACAAATCGGCAAATAAGTAAAGTTAATAGTTCAATAATATAATTTCACAAAACTAACTGAAAAGTGAGTAGAAAAGATTGTATATTGTGCATCACTTAAGTTTTTTGAGAGAACATGAAAAGACAGGTTGGCCTTTACAAGAGCAAATGGTGTTGTTAGGAAACAAGAGAGGAAATAGAGAGAGACAAAAGGAAAGAGAAATAAGGGAAGAAAATAAAGCACGATTTTTTTTACATTTCACTTCTAGCCTCTCATACTCCCCTTGTAAGAGGCCAAAAGATTTTAAAAAAAGGGGAGTGTGAGAGGCTTAAAGTTGAGTTTAAATCAGCAATTTCAAGAACTTTATCAAAAAATTGGCAAATAAAACCTTAGGGGGAAAATTAAAACCATTTTTAAAAATCATGTAAAAACATAAATTTTGAGTTGCTCCCAATAGCCCTTAGTTAATAGCTCTGCCCATGAGGCCATGGTGGTACTTTCACTTTACCTTGTTGCCATGTTTTTTCCATGCTGTGGCTCTTTTACATTTGATGGATACCTAAGAAGCTAAGTTCTGCTACTAACTTTACTATGGTTAACCATTTTTGAAAATCTGTTACTAAACAAAACCCTCCGACTAACTTGACTGGTCAATTATCGTTGAAATTCATTAGTAGTACTTATGTTGGATTTTTGTCATTTTACATTTTTCTTCTCTGGGAAGTAATAATAGCAAACCGTTATTCACAACTCGAGGGTAATGTTATATCAAAGCTAGTGGAAGTACACGAAGGTATGCAATATAGGGATGGCAACAGGGGTGAGGGAGGACGGGGACATGTTTATAGTGTGCGGCCCCAAACCATACTTTTGGGGGGGGGGGGGGGAGATGGGTTGGCGCTTGTTAATTCTGCAACCTTAGGGAATAGCAGTACTAATAAAAGTGAGATGATATGTTAGATGACGGATATGACGGATAATGATTGGTAAGTGATGAGAGTTAAAAAATGTAAGATGAGAGATAAATTAGTGACAATGAGTGTTTAATATTTTGGTATTTTAGTCTTATTATATTTAAGAAAATTAAATTATATATTACATACAAAGAGATTTAATAAATATAATTGAGTTGGGGGAAAGAAAACCCATCCTGTCTCTATTCTTCATCAGGGTGGGAAAAACCTACGGGACGTGGGGTGAGGGATGTGTCCTCGGATCGAGGCAGGGGCAAACTGCTATCCTTGCCGATTTCTCTTCCTTCACACACACCACATCACATATGAAGGTGCCACCATCCACCCCTTTTTCACCTTCTTCACACAACACCCCCAACACTCCTAAAACTGGAGGACAGATTTTGGTATGACCCGCTGTATGCTAAAAATAGAAATGAGCAAATACCAAAAATATCTCAAACCACCTCACAATGATGGAGATGATGATCCATGGACAACTCAGCCATCCTATGCATGCAGCTACGGATTGTTCCGGTACGAGGAACGGGAATGAAAATGAGGTTTTCCACATGCTCTAACATGTGGTACAATATGGGTAGTGTTGTATAGATCACACTATTCGAATTTAAGATACTATATAAATATATAATAGCAATTATATTTTAATAGTTAGACATCCATAAAGTATTGTTATAAAATAATCATGTAAAAACACAATTTTATGGTCCATTTGTTTTGGGGCCGTTTGGTAACACTTTCGTTTTCAGTTTTCTGTTTATATTTACAAAAATTTTAAAAACTCAAATAAAAACTTGTTTGGTAAATTTTTGATTTATAAATCAGTGGTCTCAGTTTATAAATTTGGCTAAAAAATGTAAACTTAAAAAATATATTTCCGTTTTGAGTTTTTTTTTTTTTTTTACCACCCAAAACTAGCCACCACCCGCCACCATTTTCCACCAACGTCTTCCGCTACCACCACCCACTCCCCACCACCACCTGCACCATCACTCACCACCCACCTGCCACTACCACTCACCACCAAACACCACCCACCTGCCATCCACCTGCCACCCGCCACCCACCTGCCACCACCACCACCACCACCACCACCCACTCGCTACCACCCACCACCCGTCACCGTCACCGTCACCGTCACCCACCCGCTATCCGTCACCCACCCGCCACCACCACCACCACCCACTCGCTATCACCCACCACCCGCCACTGTCACCCACCCACCCACCCACCACCACTCACCACCACCCGTCTTCCGCCACCCACCTGCCACCACCTGCCGCCACCACCCACTCGATACCACCCACCATCCGCCACCGTCACCCACCCACCGACCACCACCACCCACCACCCACCGTCACCACTTTCCACCACCATCTTCCGCTGCCACTTGCCACCATTTGTCATTTCTCACTCTTTTTATATTTTTAAATTTTTTAAAACATTTTGTCAATTACCAAACGCATTTGTAGTTTATGTTTTTCTAAAAATAAACAAAAATCAGTTTATAAAATTTTTGTAAATATAAACTGAAAACGTAAATATTACCAAATATACCCTTTATATTCGGTTGTGCAAAAACTCCATTTTTTCTCTCTAGATTTTAGTTCATTATATTTGTTTTTTTTCCTCCTATAATAAATTTTTTAGAATATATAATGGACAAATTTTGGAATCACTTTAGATCGCTAAATTCTCATTTTTGGAACGAAAGTGTACACCATGTTTTGGAACATATCAGCATTTTCAGCACCAAAGATGTTATTTGTTTTTCATGTCTCCCTTCTTTAGTTGGAAAATATAAACATCTGCTAAGAAGCACGGACACTTCTAAAAAGGTAACGTATCCGTGTCGTGTCGTGTCCGTGTCGGACACCGACACTCTTTGGACACTTTCCCGACACGTGTCTGACACTTTTTATAACGTGTCCTATCTTTTAAAGACCCGGACACTCTTTGGACACTTAGAAGACACACGTATACATCTCTTAAACACACATGTCTATCAATTAGACACGTGTGAAACTAATTATAAATTTGAACAAAACAATTTAAGATACAATAATAAAACAAAAATCATATAAATTTATAGGGATTAATGTCATATTACATTTTTTTATTATTTTTGAATGATATATTCATATATATAACATATAATAAATATATAAAATTATATATTTTATCCGTGTCCCCCGCGTGTCGTGTCCTACATTTTTTTAAAATTATCATGTCGGCGTGTTTGTGTCGTATCCGTGTCGTGTCATGTGTCCGTGTCCATGCTTCTTAGAACATCTGGTTCTCATTCTACTTAAATCATAGTCTTGCCATTTTGTTAATTGTTTAAATGATTTATTGACTTAGAAGTTAGTAGCCTTCCTTGCTATATTAGTTCTGTCACTTCATATGGAGTGCATTACAAAATGGTTGTAAACTTCACCTTCATGTTACACTGTAATTCATTCTAAAAGCAGTGGGTGAGAGAAGCTGTCAGTTTAGAACCAAAGAATGAGCCTTAACTATACAAGGTTTTCAACTTTATCATTAAACTAAGTTAAGCCACTTCGGAAATTGCATCCATCTGACTCTTATTGAAATTAATGTTCTAGTCATGTTTCCTAGACTGTCAATCATGACCAACCATCACTTAGAACTAGTAGTCTATCTCCTTTAGGAGAGGAACAAAATCCTGGAAAATGGAATAACTTTCATGCACAATAATTGAATCTCATAAATTATTTTTGTCACTTAATTATTATGCTTCACTCTATTTGGCATGAAGAGTGCCCTTGTTTTCCACTAGCTTCCTTTTAAATCAACAATACCACATTTCTTTGGCGGTTTACCACCCATTTAGCAAACATCACCAAAATTGAATGCTTAAGCCATACCCATGAGATTAGGTTCTAACATCCTAAGAATTAGATATGAATCCATAGCTTAATTATAAAACTTCATTATTAATACTTGGCTGGCTAGTATAACTCAAATGTGCATGCTTAAAAATCTATTAAACCAACCACCAGCTTTGGTAACCAGCTTATGAAGGAAACAAAATGACTTATGAAGAAAAGGACCAGAAAGACTACTTACTATGCCTTTCCTTGACCTTGCAAATTGGAGGGATCATCTTGTAATACAAAAAAAGTGTAATATAAAATACCATGAACCGGAGTTTTAGCTATTTTGGGTGTAGACATGTAAGGCTGCAGGCAAGACAAGGTCCTCGGCTTGGCTTGGATCGGTGAAATTTTGTCAAGTTCAAGCTCAAGTTGAGCTCAAGCTTGGCTCGTTTGATACTTTAGCAGTTTCAGCTTGTGTCAATTTAGCTCGTTTACAAATGATGGAGTTTGAGCTTATGCTTGAACACACAATGGAATCAAACTATGAACAATAAAAGACCAGACAATCCATAGAGCTCAAAGACTTAAACATAACACCCTAATGCAGAAGCAAATCAAAAGGAGGACAAACATTGTATAAACAATCTCAGCGAATTATGAAAATCAATCAGCAGAACATAGAAAAATAAGGAAAATCAATCACAAAACAAAGTAAATTAATCTGAACAAAACATAAAACAACATATTCCAACTTCAATTGCATTAACATCTAGCAAATATATATATATAACTACACATGGTCAACAAAAAACTTGAACGTAAGTTGTGCAAAATAGAAAGTCAAGCACTCAAATATATATATATATATATATATTTTAAAGCAAAAGAGTTTCTAAGGTCCATCTTAATAAGAAAAAAAGATCAATTAAAATGTCTGCTAATGTCTCCAAATTGGTACACGCATAAACCTGCAATTCTCCAAAATGAGTCCCATTTGATAGATTAATTTTAGCTTAAAGCATTTAAAATAATAAATATGAACAACTCATTGAACTTCAATTGCATTAACATCTAGCAAATATATATATAACTACACATGGTCAACAAAAAACTTGAACATAAGTTGTGCAAAATAGAAAGTCAAGCACTCAAATATATATATATATATATATATATTTTAAAGCAAAAGAGTTTCTAAGGTCCATCTTAATAAGAAAAAAAGATCAATTAAAATGTCTGCTAATGTCTCCAAATTGGTACACGCATAAACCTGCAATTCTCCAAAATGAGTCCCATTTGATAGATTAATTTTAGCTTAAAGCATTTAAAATAATAAATATGAACAACTCATTAATTCAATGAAAGAAATTACAAATAAAAAATTCCTCTCAAGGATGTCCAACCAATGTTTTAAAAACCAGACCGGTGAGTGAACTGGAAAAAGGATCGGGTGGACGGGTCACTGGTTCAACCGTCGGGTTGAACCGGAATCGAACCGTGACGTCATAAATATATTAAAATTATATTTAAATAAAAATATAAGTAATAAAATTATAAATTAAAAAAATTAAATAATCTTAAATATTTCTCCTAATACTTCTTTTACTAAAAAATATAAAGATATAATTTAAAATATTATTAATTTTAATTTTGGAAGAATAAATCAAATATTCAATATGCCCTCCATATAATTTTAATTCAAATAATTTGATTGAAAGAAGAGCAAAAATTTTGGAGGGATATCAAAATTTTAAGTTTCCTTCCAATAAATTTGATTGATCCCATATAGATTTCTTGAGTTTTTTGGAAGAATTTTTTTCTTATAAATAGGTAGAGGCTTTCACAATAATTTCAAGCTCTCAATGGGATTCCTCACAAAAGGAGATCCTTAAAAGAGAATTTCCAATTAAAATTTTCTTATATAATATATATATATATATATATATGTAAAATAAGAAAGAAAGAAAGAAAAGAAATAAAGAAAGAAAGAATAATAAAAAAAAGAAAAAAATTCAACTTTATTGACCAAGTGAACCGCATCCGGGTCGACCGGTTCGGCGATTCAACCGCCGGTTTTTCCGGTTGTCACAAAATAGGCCTGTTTTTTGTTTCAAAAGGTTTAGTGGGTGTATACGGACTGGAATCCCGACCGGTCGATGGTTCAACCGGTCGAACCGGCCGGTCTGGTCCGGTTTTTAAAACCTTGGTCCAACTACAAGAAGGCTCATTGTATTGACCATGAAGGCAGTAAAATCTCCTTGATATATGGTTCTGTAGTCTATTAAAAAAAGAAAAAATTTTCATTTTAATATATATATATTTTCACGTAAACTGATTATTATGGGCTTTTTCATTGTATAGAACAAAAGATTATACTTATATCCGATGGTTTCTTCAGTCAAGTAATGCATGTACGCTGTCAGCTCCACGGAGTAATATTTGAATTGTTTTTACTGACAATGTTGCATGATAAGGATCAATAACTTTACCTCTAGCATTGAATGTGTATTTTGAAGCGATGGAGGTGGGAACTGACAATATGTCACATGCCATGTTGGATAATATACGATTATGACTCTAATGCATCAAAATAGATTTTTGAACCTTCATTACAAATATAAAAATTTTCGAATTAAATTTCCAAGTCAAATTTCGCAGGCTAAATGGTGTTGACTTTTCTAACAAAATATTCTACTTTGCATTTTCCCATCACAACAGTTTTTCCATTACCATGCATAGAACTATTAGAAGAATCAACTTCCTGTGCATTTAGTGAAGTAGGAATAGGAAAATACTCATCGTAGAGTTCACATAGAGCCTGACAAACCATAGAAATATTTCTAAAAGCTTCAGCCTCCGGGTAGTTCTCTAGTAAATAAAACTCAACAAGCATCATTTTGTATCTTGGATCCAAGAAAACAATCAACAAATTGCATTGACCCTAATATTTGTCAAGCTTTATCTTCATCTTCGAAGCCATTGCTTGAATGTACTCATTGTCTTCCACTGACTTTCTTTCATCCTCTAAACCTCTGTGATTCACTTCAAGAAATGATATTTGTGAACAAATTGACATACATTTTCAACTTTTACCCAATTTTCAAGGCTAGGCACGTAAACGAAACCCAAATCCCTTTCATACTAGGGAAGATATCTTTACACTCCACAGCAATAACCCTCCAGTCTATAGTGTAGGACAATCCAAAAAATTTATTTTTGAAGGTGATTTCAACTGCTTAGCAATCTACTTGAATTGAATAAGGTATGCTTCTGATGCAGCCAAATACTTTACACCTTCCTGAACACCATCAACAATATCTCCAATTTCACCAAGGTGATGATATTGTATGCACAACACACATGGAAAAGTTCACGGCCTAAAGCTAATTTCTTATTCAATGCAAAGTATTCTTTTAAGACCCTCAAAGCATTGTCTACTCAGTAGCCACCTTGTTTTCAAAGCCCCATTCAACTAAACATTTGTGAAGGGCACCAACAATGATAACACCAGTATGTGGAGGTGGTACATTGCAAAAGTTGAATGCTTTTGTAATTGCCAATCATCGTTAATAAAATGAGTTATAATTACCATATAGCGGATATTTTGCCCTGATTTCCACAAATCTGTTGTGATACTCTTTCTGTTGACTCTTCATCAATGTTTTCAACATCTTCTTCTGGGTCTCATAGGTTGACACACGACCACTTTTTCGTTGACACATGGCAACTTTGTCGTTGACACACAATCACTTTGTCATTGTATGACCACGTGAAGAGCAGTGGAGACCCATTTTTTCTCTAGAAGAATTTCACTAAAACATTATAGTACCAGGAAACCTCATTAGATTTCTTCCAAAAAGTTGAAATTGACTATTCAACTAATATTATTCATACATTTATCACTACTTTTTTTATTTTCTATTTTTTAGAGGAAACATCTGATACAAGGCCTGTTTCTCCAATTAATCTAATCAACTTCCTCTCAGATTAGGAAAAGACAAGTGTTTGATGAAGGAAAATAACTAAACAGTCAAGAATTATTGTGTTTAGACTCAAACCTTGAAGATGAGATTATTGTGTTAACAATATCTGCTTTAAGGCTGTGTATCGGTCAAGGATTTGTGGAGGGAAAGAAAAAAGGAAGGGAAATGTGAATGAAATATAAGCTTTTTATATATATTTTTTATTTTTTATTCCCTTCTCTTTTCGCTTCTCTTTTTCTTTCCCTCCACAAATTCCCATTCAAACCTTGATCCAAACACAGCTTGAGGATCGCAGGCATTATACCAAAATTTTAAGCTTAAAACAAATTTATGTTTCTCTTGAAAGAAAAAGATACACTGTCTGATCCACTTAAATTCTTTTCATATTACAGGACAGATATCTGAAATGATTGAATGCAATGTAAAAATTAACGATATGATTCTTTGCAAATTGTAAAGAAGCACATATTGTTTTCGAGAGTACCAGTAACCAGAGAAAACAGATGGGAGCAACTTAGTCAATTGTCCACTGTTTTCTGACAATAATAAATATAAATTACCTAATCCTATGTACAACAATTCCATTAAATCTCAGTAACTTTTACTCACAACTGGAGTTATTTCATTTGTTGTAATTCTCCAAGTTTGACACTGAAATCCTTCTCTCTTCTGGCATTTTGATCATTGGGTGGCTGTTAAAAGATGGGGAATTAATCATGAATTCAATTATGGAGCTAAACAATCCTGTATTAAATAGTGTCCTAAAGAGGTACTTGAAATTTGAATAGCCTCCAATTATTTCTAATGTATTTAACTGTGTGGTGTTTGGTAACCATTGACTTTGGAAAAATATGAAAGTATGTATCATAAACTTTGCATGTGGCTAAGCAGGGAAAAACCAAAAAAAAAAGGAAAAAGCTGGGGGGTAAAAAGGGAAAAGCAAAGACAAAAAAGTTGAATGAATATGCCCATTGTTAGATCTTTCTGAACTCTGGAAATTACATTAGCAAGAGGGTTTTAATGCCAATTGTGCAGTTAATTTATTCATGAATTTGCAAGAGGGTGTTAATGATGGATGATTTGGAGATTGACTTTATTATGGAGATGTGGAAAGCATAGGGAACCCAGTCTGGCAAACTCTCTGGAGAGGTTTAAGTTCTCTTGAGATCCTGATGATTCAGTGCTATTTGTGTATACTGTCATCTCCTTGCCAAACACAATTCTAGTCTTAGGTTCTTGCGAGATCATTTTTCTTAGTGAAAATAATGATGCAATGATACCCGACACTTCGATGGCTGAACCTGTGACAGACTGCATAGAACAATTTATTGAAAATCGAGAAGGAAGAAACCACTTTTAAAAAAAAAAAGAAAAAAAGAAAAATTTTAGCTATGCATGGTTATTTTGTAATACCGGCCAGTTTTGTTGGCCAAGCTATGAACCTAGGAGCTTAGGCTGTTTAGTTCAGTGGATGTTTATTTCAGACTTCTCATTTCTAATATAGTTTTATGTTGGATGGGGGTTCTCTATTATGTCGAACTTGCTAGATCTTTTAGAATACAAGCATGACCTTCTGTGTGTTGCAAAGATTCAATTTGTTACAAAATAAAAACCTGCATATCTACCTACTATCTCTTTTAAGGTGAAATGCTAAAAGGAGTCATTCATTTTTCTTAGGTAATTTCACTTTGCTGGAAGGAAGGATCTTCTGAAACCGGTCTCAAAGGCATGAAAGAGGTGCGTGTAAATTATTTCAAAATTTACAGCATTCTGAATCTACATATGCATTATTGTTTCTCTGTTAATTGGATAATATTTTATTCTTTCCTGTCATTCTCATTATCAGATTGCAAAAGGATACAAGAAAGGGGAGAGAGTTGGGTTTGCAAAGCTCTCACCAGGGATCGATCTTTACATCTGTCCTCGCAGTGACGCCATAATAACAATTCTTGCAAAATATGGTTTCTTCAAGGGCATGGCAGCAGTTGAGGACAACCGGGACTCAATGATAGGTTGTGTAGTGTGGCGGAGAAACAAAACATCTTCAAATTCTGTTGTGAAGAAACCAGAGAGTAAGAGCAACTCTTCACAGCCTCTAAACTCTCCTTCTGACTCTCCAATGCTTCAAGCTGCAGAAAAACATTTGTCTGTCACGAAACCAACTCAAGCATCTAGTGAGGGTGTGGGGAAAAGTGGTTGTGAAAGCAAGAATGTCAATAACTCCAGCAAAATCCCGATTGAGATCAGTAATTCGTTCTTGGGTCCTAATTCTTTGCTCACTACTTCTTCAGTCCCAGGTGATTCAACATCCACTCCAGTGGGACTTCCAAAACCTGTGGTTGAAACTCATCTAACCTGCTGCTCAGGATCAGAGCAACCCAAAGCATCTGAATTACTGAAAGAAATCACATCTTTGTCTGATGATGATGATCTTCCTGAATATGACTTCACGACTGTGTGTGGAATTTCTCAAACCAATATGAGCAAGCCTTCAGGTACTGTGTTGTTGGACAAGATACCTCTAACTGAAGGAATTAGAAATACTGGTAGGTCAGTGCTGCCAGGAACACCTAATGTATTGGATCATTCGATGCTTCCCAGGCCTTCTTTGAAAAAAAATTGTGAGGGTGAGCCCCAGATCCCGGTTTTCCCCAGTAGGGAAGAAAGACAAAGCATTCAAAACAAAGTTACAACTACTCTGGTTGGTGCAGCTACTGTGTTTGCCCCTCCTAAGAATCTTTTTGATGACGATGATGACATGCCTGAATGGTGCCCCCCCGAGCTACGGAGGCAATCATTGGTAGAAACAGTTAGGGCATCAACTACTATGTCCTCTGAACTTCCAAACCCAACTTTCCGAACTTCAGCTCAAGGCCCTCCACGGCCTGGATTCCCTTCTGCTACCTATCAATCGTTTTCTTCCCAAGCTTTCCATCCTACATTTCATTGTCCAACCAAGGGACCATCACCACCACCGGCCAGGCCTCTTGAAAGGGGTCTGAGTTCTTCAATGGGGTTCAACGCTGCCTCAATTCTTGGGCCTCCACCCAACTCTGGTGTCAGACTTCCGTTCCATCCAGTTGATAAACGACGTCGGAGGACTTGATATTAAGAACTCTCTCTTTGACCGGGAAGTTCAACTTGTAAATATGCAGGAAGTTGATTGCAGTTTGATGCTTTAGCAGAGTCTCCAAGTGCTCTGATCTTCAATGGTTGTTAAAGTTGTTGCTACATATATGCTGTTCAAGGTGAAACGTTCTTGTTTATCTTTGACCTTTGTGTATAAGGTAACTCTTTGCTGTCACTAGGCAATACAGTTACTGCAGCGTGATACAACTGTAAAGATCTAAGATCTTGTAGTTTGTTAGTTGTTTTATTAATCAGAAACGTAGTAATGTTCAATCTTTAGGCTTCCTTGTTCATCTATCCTGAATGCTCTCATCTTATATTCCAAATCAGTTATGCTTCGAATATGGAAGATTTTCACAGAATAAGATATAGATGTTTGACAAAGGTATGGGTCTTAGATAAGTGGGGTCTAGTTTTTATCTCATACATATATCTCATTCTGTGATTATTTTATACTTGTGTCCCATTCGGTGAAAATCTTTTATTTCATGTGGTCAAACACCTCTCCACATTTACATTTAACCCATGTTTGGATTGATGATTTGAAGAGGGATTTGTTGAAAAGAGAAGGAAAAATCAATGAAGTTTAAGGCATTGTTTGGGAACAGGTTTTTTTAGTAACTTTTTGACTTTTAGCTAAAATGTGATGTAAAAAAAATTAGTATATTTGAGGTGATTTTTTTGACTTTTTACGAAAAGATGTGCAAAAAGTAGAGAGAAAAAAGAATTTTTGATTTTTTTATATGAATTGTTGGCTTTTTAGTTTTTTTAGTAACTTTTTGACTTTTTAGCTAAAAGAGTCACTTGCCAAACGAGGCCTAAGTTTATTTCTTTTATTCTATTCCCCACAAATCTTCCTTCAAATTAATGTTTTGCACCCTTATTTCTTATCCCATGTACAGAAGTTATGGTTTTCAAGTTTGGTACTGAACAAATGCTTTGGGTTGTTAGATATTGGGGTGTGGTCTAATGGTCTAATAGTTACACTTTCAGATGTAGTGAGTGGGAGATCAATGGTTTGAATTGATGTAGTAATGAACCTTTTAGTTGTAATCTAATTATACCAAATATATTAACGTTATCTTCGACAAAACAATAAAATAAAAATATTGCTTTGGGTTGTTTAATAGTTTTCTCCTTTTGTAATATATGTATATATTCATATAATTTATCATTTATTACGGAGTGTTTCAAAATGTATAAATGCAGACTATATATATATATATATATGTATGTGTATACTGTGAGGCCAATAAGAGGTGAACCTTTGAGTTAAGAGTCCAATTAAGGTGATCTGATAAAATTAAATAGTGAATTTTGTAATAATTTGTTGGATAAAAAATTTAATGTTGAACTAAAATAAGTTGTTTGATATATGAAAAATGCAATTTGAAAATTATATTTTTAAATTTTTTATTATAATTTTTATATTGTGGTGGTGAGGTGATGGTGGTGGTTATGGTGTCAATGGAGATGGTGGCGGTGGTGTTGGTGGAGAGAGAGTGGTTGTTGGTGGGTGTTGGTGTGGTGTGGTAGTGAAATGATGGGGGTTATCCGTGACAACGATAGCGGTGGTGGTGGTGGTAGCAGTAGTTATGGTGGCAGTAAAAATGACAACAGTGGTGGTTGGTGTTGTAAGATTCTGAATAAACTTGTACATTCAATTGTTCTAATACAAAGATTACTACCAATATATATAGCAATCCTAACCCTAATCTGAAATAGGAAATACAATCAATCTAATATTCACAATCAATTTAAAATACATTTCCATAATTAACATGATGTGCTTACACCCTTGCTCAAACCCAAGGTGTTTTAACATAAAACACTGATAGTTTGTCAAGAAGAAACTGAAAGCGAACAGTGGTGTGAGTCTTCCTAAAGAAATCAGCAAGTTAGAATGCCAAAGAGATGAAAGGAAGCGAGATGGAGCCAGACTGCAGATGCTGACGTACAAAATGACAATCAATCTCAATGTGCTTCGTTCGCTCATAAAAGACAGTGTTATGTGAAATCTAAATAGCACTACGGTTGTCACAGTAAAAAGAGGTTGGAGAAAATTGAAGGACACCCAACTCAATCAAGAGACAACGAAGCCAAACAATCTCAGCAATGGCAGGAGCAATGGCACGGTACTTAGCCTTGGCAGTGGAACGCGCTACAACAGTCTGTTTCTTTTGCCTTCCAAGAAATCAAGGAATCACCAAGAAACATGCAAAAGTCAGAAGTAAACTTGCGATCAGTGACATCATTAGACCAATCAAAATCAACATAAGCCACCAAGTCCAAAGAGGAAGTAGAAGACAATAGTAAACCTTGAAATATAGTGCCCCAGAGATAGCGAAGAATGTGAACCAAAGCAGCCCAATGGGTAACGCGAGGAGCAGAGAGACAAATTGACTAACCACATGAACAACATAGGCAAGATTAGGATGAGTAATTGTCAGATAGACTAAGCAACCCACGAGCTCTCGATAGAAAGTAGGATCATCCAAAAGAACACCATCAATAGTGTTGAGCTTTACATTAAGCTCAATGGGGTTATCACAAATCTTAGTGTCAGTAAGATCAACACGATGAATAACCTCATTGGCATACTTGGCCTGAGATAGAAAGTAGCCATTGGGAGAAGAAATTACCTCAGTACCAAGAAAATACCACAATTCGCCCAGATCCTTCATTTCAAAGGTGCGGCAAAGATGTTGCTTGACCTCAGATATAGTAGAAGCGTCAGAACTAGTGATGATCATATCATTTACATATAGTAATAATGCAGTAAATCCAGCGGAGGTGTGGAGAAGAAATAAAGCAGAGTCCAGGGCACAAGGATGAAACCTTAAGCTCAATAACAGTAGTCTAAAAACGATCATACTAAGCACAAGGAGACTGCTTCAGACCATACAGAGCACGCCAAAGGTGACAAACCTGTCTAGAGGAATGGTGAAGGCCAGAGGGAGGACTCAAGTAAACCTCCTCAGTGAGATGGCCATTAAGAAAAGCATTCTTAACATCTATCTGATAAAGAGGCCAAGAACGAACAGCAGCAATAGAGATCAAAGCATGAACAGTAGTCATCTTGGCAACAGGAGCAAAGGTTTTCTCATAATTAATACCATACTCCTGTAAGAACCTTTGGCAACTAGACGAGCTTTGTGGCGCTTAAGAGAACAATTAGAATGAGTCTTGACTTTGTAGACCCATTTGTAACCAACCAAATTCTTACCAGCAGACAAAGTAACCAACTCCCAAGTACTAGTTTTTTGTAAAGCAAACAACTCATCCTCTATAGCTTGAACCCAATGAGGATCCTAACAGGCCTCCTTGTAAGACCGAGGTTCTGCAAAAGAGTGAATAACAGACAAAAGGTACGATAGGAAGCAGAAAAACATGTATTAGACCAACCCAACCTATTTGGAAGACGTCGTGCTTGAGTAGGATATTGGTGTATAGTAGGATTAGAGTCGTTAGAAGCAAGATGATTAGCAGCAGAGGTAGAGACAACCGGTGGAGGAGAAGCCTTGCGACGAGAATAGACTAACAACGGAGGAGGAGGAGAAGTGGTCAAAGGTGAAGTAGGAATAGCCTTGGGGAAGTTAGTGGAAAGATACTCAATAGAAGGGTTAGAAGGTGGAGAAGATGAAATAAGCTTAGGAGGAACAGTAGAGATGTACTCATCAGATGGTACCTTAGAAGGAAATGGGTCAATGTGAACCAAATCCTCTTTGGAAATTGGAGCAGTGACAGGAGGAAGCTGAAAGTAAGGTAGACGTTCGAGAAAAGAAACATAACGGGAGACATAAAGATGACGGGAAATAGGGTCGTAACACCGATAGCCTTTTTGAGTAGGATTATAACCCAAAAAGACATATTGGACAAACCGGGCACTAAGTTTGATTTGATCTTTATCAGGAAGAATGACAAAACAAGTAGACCCAAACACATGAAGGAGGAAGTAATTGGAAAGTTGAGAGAACAGAGCCTCATAAGGAGACCAACCAAAAAAAAAGGGGAGTAAGCATATGGTTGACAAGAAAAATAGTAGTAAGAACTGCTTCTTTCCAAAACGGAGATGGGACTAAGGCAGAGAGAAGAAGAGACCTAGCTATCTAAAGGAGATGCCGGTATTTACACTCGGCTCAACCATCTGGGGCAAGTGTATCAGTACAAGAAGTTTGGTGAATGGTACCCAAATTGGCCAAATACTCACAGAACTCATTTTTTAAATATTCCCCACCCAAGTCAAACCGTAACGCTTTAATTGTAGACCCAAACTGAGCAGTGATCATAGACTGAAAGGTACGATATATCTGATAGAAATCAAACTTATGAGTCATAAGATAAATCCAAGTGCAACGAGTGCAGTTATCAACAAATGACACATAGTATGCAGAACCCCGTTTGGTGAGAACAGGAGAACGACCCCAAACATCAGTATGAACTAAAGAAAACGGTATATCAGATAAGGAAGTATTTTTACGAAAATGTAAGGTTGTCATTTTGGCAAGTTTACACCTCCGACACTCAGTAAGTTCACTAGGAGAAACTTTACCCAATATACCAGACTGAGCTAAAGACCGTAAATGGTTAGTAAACAAATGCCCTAATCTAGAATGCCACAAGTAGAAAGGACTAGACAGAGAATCTAACTGAAAAGAGGAAAAGGCAGTCGAAGAGGGGGCCATAGGCAGATGTAGGCTCTTCACCACATAAAGGTCTCTAACTCTGCGGCCAGTCCCAATATGCCGCTTGGATATTCGATCTTGCACAAAATAGATAGAAGAAAAGAAGATAACATCAAAATCGGATGAATCAAGCTGACTGATAGATAATAAACTGACAGATAACTGAGGAACATAAAGAACAGATGGAATAGAGACAATAGACATAGCAGATGGTAAGACAGACCCAACAGATATAACAGACATACCATACCCATTAGCGGCATTAACAGTAATAGGAGAGGGAGAGGGAGTACAATTTTGAAGTAAGAAGAGATTGGGAGTCATATAATGAGAAGCACTAGAGTAAAAAATTCAGACAGATGAAGAGATACCTGAAGAAGTCCCAAGCAAATTTGAATGAAGAGAGGAAACAATAGGGGCATACAAGGAGGGCTGTGAGGTAGACAATGTATGCTGAAGCTGATTAATCTAAGCTCTCAAGGAAGCCAAGTCAGGATCAGGAGCTGGAACAAATGCAGTAGAACCGACAAAAGCTTGAAAATTACTCAGAGAAGAAGGGCAAAACTGGATCTGAGATTGCTGAGAAGATGAGCCAAACAGACATCCTTTTTTGGAACAGTGATACTTCCAATGGCCCCTCTGATAGTAGAAGGCACACTTATCTAATGCCATCTTGGGCTTTGCAGAAGGCTGAAGCTGATGGGTATCCAGCATCATAATGAACCAAAGCAAAAGAGATAGCTAATGGAACAAAGTGTAAAAGCGAAAGACTGGATAAGGCAAACTATAATAAGCCAAACAGATGTGACCAAACCAATCACGAAGTAGAGGAGAACTCCAAGCCAAACAGATTAGAGAAATAGAGTGAGAAATTAGACCTCGCAATCGCGATCGTGATTAAGCCCAGATCAGAGAGTCACAGATGATGGTGCGATTTCAATGAGAAAACGTGATTCCGAACCATAGTCTGTCGGTGACAGCAACTGAGAGAGAGAGAGAGAGAGAGAGAGAGAGAGAGAGAGAGAGAGAACGTGATTTTGAACCAACTCGATTTTGACTTTCAGCTTCAAAGGTGAAATCGAAGAGCAGAAGCTGATGGAGAACCAAATCGGTCGTCGAGCCAGTCGACGACTTCAAGCCAACTGAAGCACCAAACGGAGAGACCAAATTGTGTGAAACCCAAGCCACTATGAGATCAACGATCATGTTGCTTTGATACCATGTAAGATTCTGAATAAACTTGTAAATTCAATTATTCTAATACAAAGATTACAACCAATATACATAGTGATTATAACCCTAATCTAAAATAGGAAATGCAATCAATCTAATATTCACAATCAATCTAAAATACATTTCCATGATTAATATAATATGCTCACACGTGTGTGGGTGATGGTGGTGATTGCAAAGTGGTGTAGTCATAATGGTGCATATCTATGAGTAGTTATAAATTCAATCAGTATAAATTAAGTATTTTTCTACTTAATGACAAAAAAAAAAAAAAAAAAAAAAAATCATCAGTTTTACGAAATGAAAGTAGATGAATGGTTTAGATTGAAAACGAATTAAAATATTAGGATTTAAATTGACAAAATTAAAAACTCAAGATTTATTTCGTTATAAAGGTCAAATTTTGAGATTTTATTTTATAATTTTTCCTATTTCTTAAAAAAAAAAAAAAAAACCCCTAGGTTTGATTCTTTGTAACAAAATAAATTCTAATTTTTTAATTTTGTCAATTTAAATCATAATCTTTGATTTGTTTACAATTTAAATCATTAGCTTATTTTTGTTAAGTAAAATCGATAAAAATGACTATTTTAGCTATTAAACTCAATGTATGTGTCTATGAAATATTTAAAATACCATTTCCATTGAATTTAATGACGAAAATACTATTTTTTGATAAGTTTTACTTAACGAAAATAGGCAAATTATTTAAATTTTAAATATATATATATATATATATATTAAGATTTGAATTGATGAAATGAAAATTTTCAAAATTTATATTGTTACAAAAGTCATACCTTAAGATTTTTATTTTTATTTTTATTTTTATAATTTCTCTAATTTTTAGATGATACTAATTATAATTATCAAAGGAACTTAATTGTTTTCTTACTTTAATATATTGAATTAGGTTATGAAATACCAAATAAGTATCCTACTACATAATGGTTAATAAATATGGCTGTGATGTGGACTAAATACTGTAGTTGCCCTTATGTTGACCGGAATTAGTGAATCAACCAAATATATTTACGTCAGATTTCAAACTATATGTGAGAGGGGAATTACAAGTTAAGATTTAAATAGTTTCATAGGTCCTTTTTATAGATTTTTAAGACTACAGATCCACAGGTCTTTTTGTTTGGGTCATAAGGACACGCTTGGGTCCATAAAGACTCTGTACAAATTGTGCCCAAAGCTCTCAAAACCCACCTCTATCTTCGGACTCCAATATGGGTAGTGATTGGAATCTTCATGGGAGCAATCTTCTTCCTCGTCTTCTTCTTCCTCTCTCTCTGCCTTACCTCTCGCCACTATAAATCCAACCTCTCCTCTATTGGAGACCTCACTCTAGCAATCTCGAAGGAAATCGTCCATGAATCTACACCAATCACCGCTTGTGATGTCTCGGGTTGTTGACCTGACTTGGTTGTACTTTTTTGGACTATTTGTTTTACTTTCGAGCCTTGAGCATCGAGTGTCGCGTTATTGTTTGTGCTTTTAGCCTTGCCCAACTTTACATATTGTTTGGCGAGTTATTTTTATTTACTTATTTTTTATTATTATTATTATTTTGAGTTTTGAGCATAGAGACGAAACAGAGAAGTGTGCAAATGCCTTGGAGAAAAATTTTGGACCATCAGGCATTCTTGCACGTGTGGCAGGGGAGCTCGCATGTGCAGTTTAGTGCAAGAGAGAATTGGGATTCTAGGTTGGGGCCTGCACGTGCGGCAGATTTGAACTTCAACCCAAAACTTGCTGCAGCAAACCATACACAGCACGTTAAAGGCGACAAATAGTGACGATCATATCATTCACATATAGTAATAATGCAACAAATCCAGCAGAGGTGTGGAGAAGAAATAAAGCAGAGTCTGGGACACAAGGATGAAACCTAAGCTCAGTAACAGTAGTCTGAAAACGATCATACCAAGCATGAGGAGACTGCTTCAGACCATACACAGCACGTTAAAGGCGACAAACCTGTCCAGAGGAATGGTGAAGGCCAAGCGGAGGACTCATGTAAACCTCCTCAGTGAGATGGCCATTAAGAAAGGTATTTTTAACATCCATCTGATAAAGAGGCCAAGAATGAACAGCAGCAATAGAGATCAAAGCACGAACAATAGTCATCTTGGCAACAGGAGCAAAGGTTTCCTCATAATCAATACCATACTCCTATAAGAAACCTTTGGCAACTAGATGAGCTTTGTAGCGCTCAAGAGAACAATTAGAATGAGTTTTGACTTTGTAGGCCCATTTGTAACCAACCAGATTCTTACTAGTAGGTAAAGCAACCAACTCCCAAGTACAAGTTTTCTGTAAAGCAAACAACTCATCTTCTATAGCTTGAACCCAATGAGGATCTTGACAAGCCTCCTTGTAAGACCGAGGTTCTGCAAAAGAGTGAATAGCAGACAAAAAAGTATAATAGGAAGCAGAAAAACATGTATTAGATCAACTCAACCTATTTGGAGAATGACGTGCTCGGGTAGGATATCGGTGTACAGCAGGATCAGAGTCGTCAGAAGCAAGATGATCAACAGCAGGGGTAGAGACAAACTGGTGGAGGAGAAGGCTTACGACGAGAATAGACTAACAACGGAGGAGGAGAAGTGGTCAAAGGTGAAGTAGGAATAGCCTTGGGGAAGTCAGTGGAAAAATACTCAACAGAAGGGTTGGAAGGTGGAGAAGATGAAACGAGCTCAAGAGGAACAGTAGAGATGTATTCATCAGATGGTACCTTAGAAGGAAATGGGTCGATGTAAACCAAATCCTCTTTGGAAGCTGGAGCAGTGACAGGAGAAAGCTGAAAGTAAGGCAGACGTTCGAGAAAAGAAACATGACGGGAGACATAAAGATGACGAAAAATAGGGTCGTAACATCGATAGCCTTTCTAAGTAGGACTATAACCCAAAAAGACATATAGGACAAACCGGGCAATAAGTTTGGTTTGATCTTTACGAGGAAGAAGGAAAAAACAAGCAGACCTAAATATACGAAGGAGGGAGTAATTGGAAAGTTGAGAGAACAGAGCCTCATAAGGAGATCGACCAGAAAGAAGGGAAGTAAGCATATAGTTGACAAGAAAAGCAGCAGTAAGAACTGCTTCTCCCCAAAACGGAGCTGGGACTGAGACAGAGAGAAGAAGAGACCTAGCTATCTCAAGGAGATAACGGTGTTTACGCTCGGCTCGACCATTTAGGGCAAGTGTATTAGTACAGGAAGTTTGGAGAATGGTACCCAAATTGGCCAAATACTCACAGAACTCATTTTTTAAATATTCCCCACCAAGTCAGACCATAACACTTTAATTGTAGACCCAAATTGAGTAGTGATCATAGACTGAAAAGTACGGTATATCTGATAAAAGTCAAACTTATGAGTTATAAGATAAACCCAAGTGCAATGGGTGTAGTCATCAACAAATAACACATAGTATGCAGAACTGCCTTTGGTAAGAACAGGAGAAAGGCCCCAAACATCAATATAAACTAAAGAAAACGGTATATCAGACATGGAAGTACTTTTACGAAAAGGTAAGGCTGTCATTTTGGTAGGTTTATACCCCCGACACTCAGTAAGTTCACTAGGAGAAACTTTACCCAATATACCAGACTGAGCTAAAGACCGTAAGTGGAGTAGACAAATGCCCTAATCTAGAATGCCACAAGTAGAACGGACTAGACGGAGCCTACATTTTGGCAGATGTAGGCTCTTCACCACATAGAAGTCTCTAACCCTACGGCCAGTCCCAATCTGCTGCTTGGATATTCGATCCTACACAAAATAGATAGAAAAAAAGAAGACAACATCAAAATCGGGGGAATCAAACTGACTGATAGATAATAAACTAACAGATAACTAAGGAACATAAATGATAGATGGAATAGAGACAACAGACATAGCAGATGGTAAGACAGACCCAACAGATATAACAAACATACCAGACCTATTAGTGGCATTAACAGTAATAAGAGAGGGAGGGGGAGTACAATTTTGAAATAAGAAGAGATTAGGAGTCATATAATGAGAAACAGCAGAGTAAAAAATCCAGACAGACGAAGAGATATCTAAAGAAGTCTCAAGCAAACTTGAATGAAGAGAGGAAACAATAGAGGCAGACAGGGAGGGCTGTGAGGTAGACAGTGTATGTTGAAGCTGATTAATCTGAGCTCTCAAGGAAGCCAAGTCAGGATTAGGAGTTGGAACAGCTGCAGTAGAACCGACGGAAGCTTGAAAATTACTCAAAGAATAAGGGAAAAACTGGGTCCGAGATTGCTGAGAAGATGAGCCAGGAAGACATCTCTTCTTGGGACAGTGATACTTCCAATGGCCCCTCTGATGGAAGAAGGCACACTCATCTAATGCCAATGGCTCTTTCTTGGGCTTTGCAGAAGGCTAAAGCTGATGGATATCCAACATCATAATGAACCAAAACAAAAGAGATAACTGATGGAGCAAAGTGTAAAAGCGAAAGACTGGATAGGCCAAACTGTAATAAGCCAAACAGATGTGACCAAACCAACCACAAAGCAGAGGAGAACTCCAAGCCAAATAGATTAGAGAGAGAGAGAGTGAGAAACGAGCCCTCGCAATCGCGATCACGATTAAGCCCAGATTAGAGAGTCACAGATGATGGTGTAATTTCAGCGAGAAAACGTGATCCCGAACCAGAGTCTGTCGATGACAACAAGCAAAAGAGAGAGAGAGAGAGAGAGAGAGAGAGAGAGAGAGAAAATGTGATTCCAAACCAGAGCCTGTCGACGACGGCAAGCGAGAGAGATGTGAACCAAAGCTCCAACTCGACTTTAACTTTCAGCTTCAAAGGCGAGATCGAAGAGCAGAAGCTGATGGAGAACCAGATGGGTCGTCGAACAACGTCGAACCAGTCGACGACTTCAAGCTAACTAAAGCACCAAACAGAGAGACCAAATTGTGCGAAACCCTAGCCACTACGACATCAATTATCGTTTTGCTCTGATACCATGTAAGATTCTGAATAAACTTGTATATCCAATTGTTCTAATACAAAGATTACAACCAATATATATAGCAATCCTAACCCAAATCTAAAATAGGAATTACAATCAATCTAATATTCACAATCAATCTAAAATACATTTCCATGATTAACATAATATGCTCACAGGTGTGAGGGTGATGGTTGTGATTGCAAAGTGGTGTAGTCATAATGGTGCATATCTATAAGTAGTTATAAATTCAATCAGTATAAATTAAGTATTTTTCTACTTAGTTTGTTGGAAAAAAAAAAAAAATACTCTTAGAATTTGACTCTTTTAACAAAATAAAATATGAGTTTTTAATTTTGTCAATTTAAATTCTAATTTTTAAATTTATTTTTAATGTAATCCATTTGTTTATTTTGTTAATAAAATTGATAGAAAAATAGTATTTTAGTCATTTTATGTATATTTACATTTAGTTTAATGACCAAAAAAAAAAATTCATCAGTTTTACTTAATAAAAGTAGATGAATGGTTTAGATTGAAAGCGAATTAAAATATTAGGATTTAAATTGACAAAATTAAAAACTCAAGATTTATTTTGTTACAAGGGTCAAATTTTGAGATTTTATTTTATAATTTTTCCTATTTCTTAAAAAAAAAAAGACTTATATTTTAGAGTCACTAAAAAAAAAAAAAAAAAAACCCTAAGTTTGACTCTTTGTAAAAAAATAAATCCTAATTTTTAATTTTGTCAATTTAAACTATAATTTTTTGATTTGTTTACAATTTAAATCATTTGCTTATGTTGTTAAGTAAAATCGAAAAGAAAGAGTGTTTTAGCCATTAAACTCAATGCATGTGTCTATAAAATGTTTAAAATACAATTTCCGTTGAATTTATTGACAATATACTATTTTTTTGATAAGTTTTACTTAACGAAAATAGACAAATTGTTTAAATTTAAAAAAAAAAAACTTAAATATTAAGATTTAAATTGATAAAATGAAAAATTTCAGAATTTATATTGTTACAAAAGTCATACATTAAGATTTTTATTTTTATAATTTCTCTAAATTTTTAGATGATACTGTGGGGATATATTTTTGAGTACCGACATGTGGCAAGGTGACGCCGACGTGTCAGCCGACGTGTCACGTGTCAGGGTCATAACGCCGAGGTGATCTCGGTCAAGCCGAGGTTATCTCCAAAGATATCGGAATCCGAGATAAGCGGATAAGAGATAAGGGACAAGAGTCCTAGAATAAAGAGGAGACTTAGTCAAGATGAAGATAAAACTCTTAGGAAGTTTATCTTTATCTCTTGAGGAGTCCAAAGTAAGTACTGAATTGGAGTCCATAGAAGTCAGGCTTCTAGTGGGACTAGGATTGAGTTAACTATAAAAGAGAGGCACCCCCGTGGGTCTAAGGTATGCAATTTATGCTTTGAGCAGTGAGTTTAGCACTTGATTATCTTTGAGAGATATACTGACTTGATCGTCGGAGTGCCCCCGGGTGGTAGAACCACCATCGGAGCTTTCTCTTTCTATTACAGGTTAGCTGAAGCCATCTATTCTATCGGTGCTCTCTAGCTGATTACTAAACGGGCAGTGTGATCAGAAAATCACTCACACAATTTGGCGCCGTCTATGGGAATCGAACGTAGAATAGATGGCCAGTAACGGACAGAAGAAAAAGATTGGGGACAACACTCCTGCTGGGAGTGGAAGACCTATTGACCTCGATGGCGAAGGAGAAAGGTCGAACGCAGAAACTCATGAACAAAATCACGGAGCAAAAGACATCGGCCAGACTAGCGACGCACCAAAGAAACCTGATCAAAACAAGTACTACAACGAAGACGACCTCCAAGTTTGGAAGGATAGGTGCCTACGGAGGGACGAAGAGGTAAAAGAGATGGCAAACAAATTGGCAGACCTGCAGTCGATCGTCAATTTCATGATGCAAAATAACGTCATGCAGCCACCATACCCGCTGCACAACACGCTGATTCCAGTGGCCAATACCCAAAAGGGAGGACAGAAAACAATCCCCGTAGCCCCTCAGCACAATGGAGACGAGAGATACTCTCACCGACCTTCTAGAGAGGACGGACAAAGAGAATCAAGAAGAGAATGATCACAGAGGACGCATCGCACAAAGGAGGCAGACCCCAAAGGACATCGGCATGTTCAGGGGCAGGCATTGTGTTTCGACACAACTTATGGAGAAGGATCGAAAAGGGCTCACCACGAGGCCGAGAGTAGTATACCGAAAAGACTAAAGTCGAAAGATAGCTGAGCTCCTGGGCGGAGCAAAGAAGACTTAAGAGATTACCTCAAGAGGAAGCAACAGAATGCCGAAGCCGAGGTAACCTCTCCAGATAAGCCGAGGACACCATTCTCGATGGAATTAGACAGATTTGAGGCACCAAAGCGATTCAGTATGCCAAGGTTTCAAATATACGATGGAAAGTCAGACCCCAACTTCCACGTTGGATTATATTTGAATTCAATGGCATTGTATAGTGGGAACGAGCTGTTGCTCTGCAAAGTGTTTCCCTCATCCTTCGGGGAGATTGCATCAGATTGGTTCCACAAACTACCGAAGGGAAGCGTAAAGACTTGGGAAGGCCTGGCCGAGATGTTTGTGGCCAGGTTTGTGACAAACAAGTTACAGCCATTAAGGGTGAACGTATTAATGGCTTTGAAGATCAGCAAGGATGAAGGCCTTAGGGCCTATGCAAAAAGATACTATGAGGTGTTCAATCGAATACCCGAATATAATCAAGAGGTGGCAGTCGTATCTTTCAAGAACGGCTTGAAAGACAACTGTCCACTACGAAAGTCTCTGGCAAAGACATTGCCAAAAAGTATGGAGGAGCTCATGGCAGAATCGAGAAGTACGCCAGAGCCGAAGAAGACACATCGGGAACTAAAGAGATAAAACAAGAGAAAGGAAATGGCTCGCCGAAGCGAGGTCGAGGTAACAACGGAACGAGCAGGCAAGAGGCAGAACTGAGGGCCACACAAGCAGTAATAACTGTGTTCCGAATCCCAATTCCCAAAGTCCTGGATCAAATTCAGAACCAGCCCTATTTCAGAACACCAGAAAAGACTCTAGGAGAGTTCATGGGAAGAAACATTGGCAGGCATTGTGCCTACCATAATGAAGATGGGCATACAACTTAGGGTTGTAGAGCCCTGAAAACATATTTGGAAGATCCGGTGAGACAAGGACATCTGAGAGACCTTGTCGATGAGACCAGAACAAAGGAAGAACGGGCAAGATTGCCTCAGGCACCAGCAGTCCCACCTCCCCCAGCACAACAGCCGCATGCAGGAGGACCTCGGATAATCAATGTAATCCACTCGAAGGTCAACGAAAATGAAATCCGAGGAGAGACCCAGAAAGTGAAGCACTTGCAACATGTCTACCAAGTCAGGGAAAAAAGACATCGGGTAGAGGAACGCCAAGGACCAATGATAACCTTTACTGAAGCCGACCTAGAGACAGTCTAACATCCGCATAATGATGCCTTGGTAGTATCCCTCCAGGTTGGGGAGTGCCAAGTGAAACGCATTCTGATTGATCAAGGCAGCTCTTGTGACATCATGTACGTCCGATGTTACAAAGAGCTCGGCCTTCACCAAGATGATATGGAACAGTCCAATGGCCCAATGGTTGGGTTCAATAGAACGCCGACATGGCCTCTGGGAGTAGTAAGCTTGGAGGTGCAGGCTGGCACCAGGAAGATCAAGACAGAATTCACCATCATCGACACACCCTCCCCTTACAACATCATCTTGGGGAGGCCATGGTTGCATACAATGTGGGCAGTTCCCTCAACATTGCATCAACTATTGCGATTCCCAACAGTGCATGGGATAGAAGAAGTCAGAGGCGATCAGCTGCAGGCGAAGAATTGCTCCATGGCAGCAATGAAATCTACCTGTAGCGTACGAGAGCCAGAGAAGGCAAAAATTGAAGATGAGGACGTGGAAGTCCTAGAAGACGTCGGCAAAAAGCCAGCCGAGAAGAGCGAAGAGGCACGGAAGAAAATCCTCGTCCAGGATGGGGATGAAGAACGCTTCTTTCTTCTCGGCTCGGGCTTAGCCGAAGAAGAGGAAAAGGAGTTGGAAACTTTTTGGAGAGCAAATATTGAGGTGTTTGCTTGGACACCTTATGAATGCCTGGCATTGACCCCGAGGTCACGTGCGACAAACTGAATGTTGACAGGTCGGCCAAACCTATAATTCAACGAGCCAGAAGACCGACGTTGATGCACGTCGAAACAGTAAAAGAAGAAGTAGACAGGCTCCTAGAGGCCAGGGCCATTAGAGAAGTACACTACCCCACATGGCTATCCAATACAGTGGTGGTAAAGAAGAAGAACGGTGAATGGAGGGTCTGCGTAGACTTCACCAGCCTCAACAAAGCCTGTCCTAAAGACAGCTTTCCTCTACCCAAGATCGACCAGCTGGTGGACGCCACATCTGGACATGGAAGGATGAGCTTCCTAGATGCCTACAGGGGGTACCACCAGATAGCCATGTACTCCCCAGACGAAGAGAAGACAGCATTTATCACCCCAAAAGGCCTATACTGTTACAGAGTAATGCCTTTCGGGTTAAAAAACGCAGGAGCAACTTACCAAAGGCTGGTAACCAAAATGTTCAAGCACCTGATTGGCCGAACAGTAGAAATTTACATCGACGACATGGTCGTTAAGACCAAGGAGCCTGAGGGTCATCTTGCCGATCTGAAAACAATCTTTGAAATCCTTAAAACATATCGACTCCGACTCAATGCATCGAAGTGTGCATTCGGAGTTGGATCTGGTAAGTTTTTAGGATACCTGGTGACCAAAAGGGGCATCGAGGCTAGCCCAGATCAGATCAAGGCCATCTTAGAGTTGAAGAGCTTGACGTCGGCAAAGCAAGTGCAGATGCTAACTGGAAGGGCTGCAACCCTGAACAGATTCATCAGCAGAAGCTCAGATAAGTGCAAACCTTTCTTCAACTTGATAAAGAAAGCCACAGACTTCTTGTGGACAGAAGAATGCGAAGCCGCTTTGGCCGACCTGAAAAAGTACTTGACCACAGCTCTAGTTCTTTCAAATCCAGAACTTGAGGAGGAGCTGTTTCTGTACTTAGCCGTTTCAGAACACGGGATAAGTGCAGTACTAATCCGAGAAGAAAAAGGGAAGCAAAGGGCTGTTTACTATGTAAGCAAAACCCTAGCCGATGCAGAAACAATAGATCTACCCTTAGAGAAATTGGCACTAGCTTTAGTAATGGCTTCAAAGAAATTGAACCATTACTTCCAGACCCATAAAATTGTGGTGCTAACAGAGCACCCCTTGAAGTCCTTACTGTAGCAAGGAGACCTGACAGGAAGAATAGCCAGATGGACAGTCACCCTAGGCCAGTATGATCTGGAGTACAGGCCAAGGACAGCAATCAAAGGCCAGGTTCTGGCCGACTTCGTGGTTGAGTTCACACCAGAATCCATCTGACGTCGGGCTCCGTTGAGCCAAGAAGAGCGATGTCCAACCAAGCAAGGAGAAGCACAGCCAAAGGCAAAAGAACAAAGGAAAGAGGACAAACTCAGACCCTGCAGCATTTACATCGGCAACTCCTTTCAACTGTTTGTTGATGGGAGTTCAAACCGACAAGAAGCGGGGGCATGAGTAATATTGATATCCCCAGATGGGCAGGTACTAGAACAGTCAATTCGTTTGGGGTTCAAGGCCTCAAATAATAAAGCAGAGTATGAAGCACTCATTGCAGGACTGAAGTTGGTAGCAACAGTGCAAGCAGATGAGGTAATAGTTTTTTGTGATTCACAACTAATAGTTAACCAGACAACAGGTGAGTTTGCAGCCCGAGATGAACGAATGTCGGCCTATGCAAAGAAAGTCATCAGACTGTCTGCCTTATTTCAGAATTGCCGACTACTTCAGGTAAGCCGAGATGACAACAACCACGTCGATGCGTTGGCTAACCTAGCTAGTGCAGTACAACCTAGAAAAGCAAGGATAATGATTGACTACCTGTCGGGCCCAAGCATTGAACCAGTAACCACAGAGCATGAAGCAATGTGCATAGACATGGGACCAAGCTGGATAGACGCAATTGTTGCATTCCTAAAAGAAGGAAAGCTGCCAGACGACCGCAAGGAGGCACACAAGATCAGATTGAAGTCGGCAAGATTCAGTCTAACAGCAGAGGAAAACCTCTATAGAAGATCCTTCACTGGACCCCTTTTAAGGTGCATACACCCTTCACAGGTTGAAGATTTTTTATACGAAATCCATGAAGGAATTTGTGGAAGCCACGCTGGGGGCAGATCACTAGCTCACAGGGCCATTACCCAGGGGTATTGGTGGCCTTACATGCAAAAAGATGCAGAAGCCTACGTGAAGAAGTGTGAACAATGCCAAATGTTTGCACCCTTGATACACCAGCCAGCTGCTGACCTGAACCCTGTATCCAGTCCTTTGCCATTTGACAAATGGGGCATGGATCTCGTTGGCCAATTACCCCAAGCAACTGGACAAAGAAAGTACTTGCTGGTAGCAACAGATTACTTCACAAAATGGATAGAAGTAGAGCCTCTTGCTAAAATCCGAGATGTGGATGTCAAGAACTTCATATGGAGAAACATCATCACCAGATTTGGAATTCCAAGAGCAATTGTTGCAGACAATAGAACTCAATTTGACAGCAAGCTAATCAAGAACTTCTGTGCAAAGTTCAAGATCAAGAACTACTTTTCAACCCCAAGCTTTCCACAAAGCAATGGACAAGCAGAAGCATCCAACAAAGTAATTTTGGATGGAATAAAGAAGAGGCTGCAGGCAACAAAAGGCAAGTGGGTAGACGAATTGCCCAATGTACTCTGGGCATATCGGACTACGCCAAGAAGATCAACAGGAGAATTCCCCTTCGCTATGGCTTATGGCACAGAAGCAGTCATTCCGCTGGAGATCGGCATCCCAGGAATCAGAACCCAGGGAGTTGAAAACGGGACTAATGATGTACTGTTAACCCGAGATCTGGATCTTTTAGAAGAAAGAAGAGAGAAAGCTGCAATCTAGCTTGCAGCATACCAGCAGCAACTTGCAAAAACTTATAACAAGAAAGTCAATCCAAGAGAATTTCAAGTCGGTGACCTAGTCCTGAGGAAAGTCGTCAGCAATAAGAAGGATCCCAGAGAGGGCAAGCTTGGCCCAAACTGGGAAGGACCCTACAGAATCACCTCGGTACTGGGTAATGGGGCATATCGACCTGAAGATAATGAGGGCAAAGAGTTGCCAAGACCTTGGAACACTTGTAATTTGAAATTTTTCTATCATTAGAATTTCTTTGTTCCTTTGCCATTCGTCGAAGTAAATAAATAAAGATTCTGTTCTCTTTTCAAGAAAACTTGACATTGTCTCTAGAATACATGCATAATGAGAACCCAAGTGGAACTCAGGTTCACATTAGGGGACAGAGAGAAAAAGAATATGCTTAACACTTGTTGAAATTTGTGAACAATTTACAAGTTGAAGTTAAACCGAAATCATTGTTTAACACTTGTTGAAATTTGTAGACAATTTACAAGTTAAGTTAAACCGAAATTATTGCTTAACGCTTGTTGAAATTTGTGGACAATTTACAAGTTAAGTTAAACCGAAATTATTGCTTAACACTTGTTGAAATTTGTGGACAATTTACAAGTTAAGTTAAACCAAAATCATTGTTTAACATTTGTTGAAATTTGTGGACAATTTACAAGTTAAGTTAAACCGAAATTATTATTTAACACTTGTTGAAATTTGTGGACAATTTACAAGTTAAGTTAAACCGAAATTATTGCTTAATACTTGTTAAAATTTGTGGACAATTTACAAGTTAAAGTTAAGCCGAAATCATTGTTTAACACTTGTTGAAATTTGTGGACAATTAACAAGTTAAGTTAAACCGAAATTATTACTTAACACTTGTTGAAATTTGTTGACAATTTACAAGTTGAAGTTAAGTCGAAATCATTGTTTAACACTTGTTGGAATTTGTGGATAATTTACAAGTTAAGTTAAACCGAAATTATTGCTTAACACTTGTTGAAATTTGTGGACAATTTACAAGTTGAAGTTAAGCTGAAATCATTGTTTAACACTTGTTGGAATTTGTGGACAATTTACAAGTTAAGTTAAACCAAAATTATTGCTTAACACTTGTTGAAATTTGTGGACAATTTACAAGTTAAAGTTAAGCCGAAATCATTGTTTAACACTTGTTGAAATTTGTGGACAATTTGCAAGTTAAGTTAAACCAAAATTATTGCTTAACACTTGTTGAAATTTGTGGACAATTTACAAGTTGAAGTTAAGCCGAAGTCATTGTTTAACACTTGTTGAAATTTGTGGACAATTTACAAGTTAAGTTAAACCAGTATGATGTTCAACACTTGTTAAAAGTTTACAAGTTAAGATTAAAGCCAAGACGTTCATCTATCCAGGGTGTGTCACCCCGAGAAGATTATACAAGGAAGAAAAAGTATGTGAAAAAGATGCAGAATATTCTAAGTATAGAATCATGCAGAAGCAATGAAGAGAAGACAAGAGTGCAAGCACTTAGAAAAAGAAAAGTTGCATTAGCATTCACCAAGAAAAGGACACATCGGCCATACAAAGGCTTACATTGTTCCAAAAAGATAAAGAAGAAAAAAAATACAAGTAAGCAAAAGAAAAACAAGAAGCTAAGACTCCTCTCCACTAGTTGGTTGAATTTGAAGATCAGATGTTTGTTGAGAAGACATCTCAGCAGCCTTATCTGCCGCGACCTCGGCGTCAATTTCTGTAAGAGTGTCGTCAAGGTTCTTATCAGCAAGGGTGGCATCGGCTGATTCCTTCATATAAGCAGCGTCTTTGTTAACCTCATCGCCTTCTTCATCCTGAGTCAAGTCTAGGACTTGCTCATTCTGAAGAGGGGACTTGGCCCCATTAGCATCTTTGGATTTTCTTACCAAAGCCTCATCCTCTTCCTCATCACCATCCTCAGACTCAGATTCGCCGACATCTTGACTTGGAGGTTGAGTTGGAGGGAATGGAAGAGGAATGGCATCAGCTTTCCTCAGTAGTGAGTCCTCTGGGACATTAAGTTTCTTTAGAAGGGACATCCAACCAAGGGTGAAACCCTTGTTGCATGCCTCCTTCACTTGTTGTTCGTAGGCATCTGTGACGTCGGCCATGCCATGGGCATACGCCTTCTCGTCGGCGTCTTTTATTTCAGCTTCTTTGGTGGCCAGTGCCTCCTGAAGCTCCTTTTCGGCTTGGACCATTTTTTCCTCGGTTTCTCTCTTCTGAGACTCAGCCACTTTCCTGATAGCCTCAGCAGCCTCAGCCTTCTCTTCGGCATTGGTCTGAGCTTTGATTGCAGCCTCGGCTTGGTCTTCCAATTTTTTCATCTTTGATTGAAGACCTTTGTTGGTCTTTTGGAGGGAAGAGAACTCCCTCTTCATCTCGACAAGCCTCTCCCGATTCTCAAAAGACTACATTGAGAAAGAGTGGGCATGTTGGATGGCCTGAAAGAAAACAGAGGTATTAGAGAATATTCAAAGCACGAAATAAAGAGAAAGAAAGAAGAAAATTATGAAATAGAAGACATCTACCTGAACAAAGTGCTGAAGCATTAGAGCGTAATTCTCATACTCACTGTACTAGGCGTTTCGCTCCAAATCACCTGGTAACAGCAGAGCAGTACTGAGCGCAACGCTGACATTAATATCCTCGACACTGTCACTTGCCATAACAGGCTTGTCTTCCAGAGTAATTGAGAGGGCCCAGAGGGCATCAGGTTTTTTTGATCTCGAGGTTGTTGCAGAAGAAGACCTCGGCTTTTTTGGTTTTTGGGATTCTGGTGGTTGAGACTCAGAGTGCCTCTTCCCAGCAGAAGGCTGAGATTTATCACTCTCAGCCAACTTTGAGATAGGCAAGGTGTCTTCAGATTCAACCTGAGCTATCTTAGCCTTTGGTTGAGCCTTCTTTATTCTTTTCGGCTTCGGTGGAGGTTGGGTTTGTGCTGGTTGATCGTCAACAGATGATGGAATGCTGGCCAGAAAATCTTTTATAACTGGTTTTGGGCGACCCATCTCGGTAGTAGAGACTGTTCGGCGTCGGCGACGGCGTTGTGATATTGGAACCAAGTATGGAGCAAAAGTTGACAGTTGCTCGGCTGGATCATAGGTTGATCCCTGGTCTGTCCGAGATGTGGATGCGGTCTGTGGCGTTGTGGAAGATGGTGGAGAAAGGCTTTTTTTCTTCCTCCTAGGGACGTCGGGCAAAGCGGACCTGTATGTTGGAATAAAGTTGAGGAGCAGAGGCGCCTTTCGTTTGTGAATTGGTAAGTTCAGAAGTTTTTTCAAATCCTCGCTGGGATAGAAGGATTGGCAAAAATTCTTTAGAGGTTGAGGAAGAACTGCAAAAGATAAAAACAGCACAGACATTAGAACAAGAATATTGAAAACTTTATACAAGAAGATAAAAAGAAACTTATGCAGGGTGGCCCTTACCAACTCCTTCTCCCAAAACAGTGCGGCTTAGGGGATAAAGATGGAGGTTGTCGTTTGGTTGAAACTCCCAATTGCCCGAGACAATGAAGTAATCGTCTCCACCTCCCTTGTTGGAGTCTGGGAGGTCGGCTATGATTTTATATTCGGTAGATCTCGGCTTAAGGTAGTAAACATAGTCCATGTCTTTTCTAAGACGACACATGGTATAACGGTATTGGAAGTCGGCAAGTGTAATCCTGGCATTCTCTTGTTTAACTAAAGCTATGGTACCAGTAATAACTCAGTAAGAATTGATGACGAGTTGCATTGGGTTCAACTTATAGAAGTGAAGGATTTGACGGAAAAAATGGTCAAGTGGAAACCGAAGTCCACACTCAATAAAGGCAACTATATGGAAGGGCATGGCGTGATCAGTAGGCGTGATGGAGTCATCATCCCCAGCCAACCTCAGATTGACATCGGCTGGGATTTCAAACTCTTGCCTAAAAAAGTCTAGCTTAGAAGGGGTGTCTACCCGATGTTTCCACATACCCATGATATTGGGATAACTAAAGGTATTGGATTTCAGAAAGAAGATGTTTCAAAAAGGGTTATTGGAACCTCGGCAAAAAACCTAGGTTTGAACTGATGCAGAAATTTGTAAGGGATGTTTCAGTTCTTCCTAAAATGTGGGTTCTACAGACAAATCCCAAACCTAAAACTATGGAGATGAAGATTAAAGGCACAGATTTGGAAAAGACACAAAAAACAGAAAACAAAGGCGAAGTTTCAGAATCAAGAACAGAGGTGGACTATCAAAAACATGAAGAATACAAAGGGTTGAAGGCCAAGAACAGTGGCAAGACGTGCAAGAGAACTATGAACAGCACATGTATTCAAGGCATAAGCAAAAAGTAAAATCAACGCATTCAGATGTATGATTCACAAATTAAATGTTTGAGCAAGGTAGTAATAACAAGAAATTCCAGAAAAGATCAAGAACTGGAATAAGAAGAAAACAGTTGCTTACCAGAAAATATGAAGCCGGTGTAAAAATCGCTGAAGTCAGACGACGGTCGTGGAAGCAACGAAATGGTGCAAAACACGCCGGAAGGGGTGAACGGAATAAGTTTCAGAGCAAGGAAGCTTGAACAATGGTGGACTCGAGAAGAGAAAGTTAGAGAGAGAAAAAGTTTTCCAGAAACAAGAATAAAGTGAAAGGGAAAAATCGAAGAGGTGTTTTGTTGAAAATGAAAACAGCGGCAAAAAGTAATCAATATGCTTGGAAGAACGTATGCGTCAGACGGCGCACGTGAAAGAGAGACGGCTTGCAGGCGCGTCACAGGTACGAACCAATAAGAAGGAAATGCGTGGTTAAAAATGGTTGAATTATGGTGTATGACAGCTCATACGCGTGAAAGGATTCTTGAAGTTCTTGTTCTTCAAAGACATGTTGGCCAAAATAATGATCGACGTATTGGAAAAACGGAATGATATAGGTTCCATCACCTCAGAATGCCGAGGTAATAGAACCTAGGCGGCAGTTGTGGGGATATATTTTTTAGTACCGACACGTGGCAAGATGACGCCGACATGTCAGCCGAGGTGTCACATGTCAGGGTCATAACGCCGAGGTGATCTCGGTCAAGCCGAGGTTATCTTCGAAGATATCGGAATCCGAGATAAGCGGATAAGAGATAAGGGACAAGAGTCCTAGAACAAAGAGGAGACTTAGTCAAGATGAGGATAAAGCTCTTAGGGAGTTTATCTTTATCTCTTGAGGAGTCCAAAGTAAGTACTGAATTAGAGTCCATAGAAGTCAGGCTTCTAGTGGGACTAGGATTGAGTTAACTATAAAAGAGAGGCTCCCCCGTGGGTCTAAGGTATGCAATTTATGCTTTGAGCAGTGAGTTTAGCACTTGATTATCTTTGAGAGATATACTAACTTGATCGTCGGGGTGCCCCCGGGTGATAAAACCACCACCGGAGCCTTCTCTTTCTGTTACAGGTTAGCTGAAGCCATCTATTCTGCCGGTGCTCTCTAGCTAATTACTAAACGGGTAGTGTAATCAGAAAATCACTCACACAAATACTAATTATAATTATCAAAGGAACTTAACTGTTCTCTTACTTTAATATATTGAATTAGGTTATGAAATACCAAATAAGTATCCTACTACATAATGCTTAATAAATATGGCTGCGATGTGGACTAAAAACTGTGGTAGCCCTTATGTTGACTGGAAATAGTGAATCAACCAAGTATATTTACGTCAGAGTTCAAACCATATGTGAGAGGGGAATTACAAGTTAAGATTTAAATAGCTTCATAGGTCCTTTTTATAGATTTTTTGAACTTTAGATTTACAGGTCTTTTTGTTTGGGTCCATAAGGACACTTGGCCCATAAAGACTCCGTACAAATTGTGCCCAAAGCTCTCAAAACCCACCTCAATTTTTGGACTCCGACTATGGGTAGTGTTGGAATCTTCATTGGAGCAATCATTATCCTTGTCTTCTTCTTTCTTTCTCTGCCTTACCTCTCGCCACTATAAATCCAACCTCTCTTCTATTGGAGACCTCACTCCGGCAATCTTGAAGGAAATTCAGGAGATCATCCACGAATCCGCACCAATCACCGCTTGTGATGTTTCGGGTTGTTGACCTGATTTGATTGTACTTTTTTGGACTATTTGTTTTACTTTCGAGCCTTGAGCATCGAGTGCCGTGTTATTGTTTGTGCTTTAGCCTTGCCCAGCTTTACATATTGTTTGGTGAGTTATTTTTATTTATTTATTATTATTATTATTATTATTATTATTATTTGGAGTTTTGGGCATAGAGACGAAACAGAGAAATGTGGAAATGCCTTATAGAAAAATTTTGGACCATCAGGCATTCTTGCACGTGTGGCAGGGGAGCCCTCACGTGCGGTTTAGTGCAAGGGAGAATTAGGATTCTGGGTTGGGGATTGCACGTGCGGTAGATTTGAACTTCAAGCCAAAACTCGTTGCAGCAAACCGCATGTACGGAGGGGGGTTCTCGCATGTGCAACAAGGTTTCCACACATGCGGCCTTTTGTGTTTTTTGTCTCAAATTATGTCAAACTCCTCAAATCTGATCCTACCCTTCTCATTTCCCTTACTATTCGCATCTCTCTCTCTCTCTCTCTCTCTCTCTCTCAACCCTTTTTCTCTCTACCAACACAGCCAAACTCACACATTTTCTCTAATCCATCAACATCCATTAAGTTTCAGACCCTAGCTTTTTAGGCCAAAACGACGAGTATTTCGAGGGCTACGTTTTGATTGGAGAAGATCAAAATTCGATAATTTTGGAAATTAGGGCTTTTGCTTCGCTTGTCTTCTCTTCTCTTCTCTTCTCTTCTAGTTATTGAGGTAGGAATTTTCTTAACGTTGTGTATGCTATTTAGTTTTATTATGTGCTATTTTGATAGTTAGTAATGTTTGGAGAATTAGGGTTTGATATACTAATGTAATGCATAAAAAGTGAGGAATTTCTCTTTTGGCTATCAATTCTTCAAATTGTTTCACTCAAAATACTTCATGGCTTGCTAATTTGAAAATTCTTCACTTAACTAAAGAAATCCCCAAATTTTCCTCCAAAACCCTAGAATTGTGAAATATTGAGAATGTGTTGAGAATTGAGAATCTATGAGATTCATGGGAAAATTATAAGCTTTAGTTATGTATTGAAAGATGATAATATTATGAAAATTTTGGGAAATGGTATTCTATTTTGGAATTGTGGGAGTTATTAAATTATGCTCTATATATTGCCTATTTTTGAATATTGAATTAGAGATAATTGTTTTGGCAATCGATGAAGGATTGCACTGATGTATTGCAAAAATTGCATGTGAATTAGGGAAATCAAAACACTTACAAAGACATACAAATCATTGAGCATCGCATGATTTTTATGACTTCAATTTTATTGCATTTTGAGAAAGGCAATGTGATTCAATTCATTGTGAACTTTTGAAAATTGTTAAGAACAATTGAAATGTGTTGAGAAAATGGGGTAAATATCTTGGTGAATTCGGTTAGGGGGTGTGGTTTGGTTGAGAATTAAGTTGGCTTTAGGTCTATGGTGAAAGTCCTTAAATACGCACGAAGTAGGTTCCAATTTCCTTCTGGTTAAGAGCCGGTAAAATGGATTCAATAGTGTTCTGTGAGACTGCTAGTAGACACATACATAAGGATTTCTGGAGTCATATTTACCACCTCGTATTTTATTAAAATGAAAGAATGATTGGTTTATTGATTTCATGTTCTTAGGGAGGAATGAGAAATTTGAAAATAATGTCTTGGTTAATAAGGACGATAGAAATTCCTTCATTGGTAAATGGTAAATGGAGCTATCATGGTGAGGAATGAGGTTTCTAATATAATTAACTGTGACATATTTTTGACAAGAAGGAATTCAGTATTTAAACAAATACCTTGATTGCAAATTTGAGCATGAGAAATTTTGTAATTGATTTCCATAGAGCCACCATTGGCAATGCTTAAAGATTGATCTGTCTTTTCAAAATATTTGAAAGGTACTAAGCCTTCACGAATACAATCGAGATCGGCACTAGAATCAACTAATGCCTTAGTAGTTAGAATAAAGTCATGCATTACTACCTTGATTTCAATGTACCACTTTGGAGCGAGATGCTATTGATGAGTAAGTTAACATAATCATTAATTACAAGTGGTTGTTTGTCAGGGTTCTTGGTTGAAGATTCTTGAAGGTGGGGTTCATAAGGAAATGATGTATCTTCGAGAAAATCGTCTCGAGAGTTTTGTTCAAGGGTAATTACTTTGGATTGTAAATTTTGAACATCAATCTTTAGATTGCGAGTTTCATTTTGTAAATCTTGTATTGTTGGTGTATTAAGTGGAGTAGGAACTTTATTTACTTTATCAAGAACATCTTTGAAATCATAAGTATCATATTTTAATTTTTGTGTAATGTTTGAAGATTGAGTGGGTTGTTGTTTGGAAATAGAATATTTGAACATAGCATGTTTTTTTTTTTTTTTTTTCTAGATCATCAATAGTATCAATAAATTCAAGGATCATTTTTTCTTGTGTAGTTAAAACATTGATACTAAGACCATTCATTTCTAAAATAGCTTTATAATAATCATTTGAGGATTGACATGGACAGTCATGAGGAGGTGCATGATGATCTTCTTCAGGCTCTTCATCAAAATACAAGAGAATATCATTATCGATTGCATTAATTTGGAATTCATCATTGGAGGTGTCATCAGAACATTCGATATTAGATTCAGGCTCTTTGTCTAAGAGGATGATGGATTTTAATTGATTTTTGAATTCACCAAAAACTTCAAGTTCGTGGATTTTCTCTTTTGTTAAACATCTGTTTGCATAATGACCAGCTTTGCCACATTTCTTGCAAGTTGTTGTTTTCTTTGAAGTACTTGGGTTAGCTTTTGAAGGATTGTAGGATTTAGAATTATTGAACTTTCTATAATAAGGTTTGTTCTTATAAGTTTGAAATTTTTGATAAGACTATTTTTTATTTGAATACCTTCGAGATTTGTGAATAGGAGTTCTTTAGGTCGAAGAAGATTTTGTAAGAGGTGGTAAAATGGAATTGTAACAAAATTGGTAACAAAATTGTCCTAGTTCGGTGTGACCAGTTTTGCGTTCTTTTTTAAGTTTAATATCATTACAGAGAGATAGAACTTTAGCACATATTTTGGATATCAATTCGCCAAATGTATATTGATTGTAAGGAATTTGTCCATTATGTTTTGCACAAATTCTAGTCTTAACTTTTTCTGCAAAGAATGTTGGGAGTCTAGCAACAAATTGTTCTTTCCAAAAATCTTGATTAGCATCACGACACTGGGATAGCTTTGAGAGGAAGATATCCTTATACTATTGAAAATGGGTAAGGGTTGGACAACATAAATTGATTAGGAGTTCTTTGGATTGTTCAAGAACAATTTGCGTATTTTTGATAAAAAATGTTGAGTTATCGCGGTCACAAAAGCGGTGACTACATCACTGATTGGTTGACAAGTAGTCGAATTTAAGATTGGAGTATCTGTTTGATCTCGTTTGACAGCGGTTAAAACTGCTTGTCTTTGTTCAATATTAAGGTAATTATCCCACCAGCCTTTTAATTGGCTAGTGAAACCTGAGATAAGCACGCGAGTGACGATTACATTGCTATTTGTAGAGGGATGTTTGGCAAGAGTAGCATTGGCAACCATTGCCATATGTTGGCCAAGATTGAGGATTTGATAATCAGATTTGCCATCCAGATTCCATTCTCGAAGAACACTACCAAAATAAGAAAAGAGCATATCAAAACGTCGTTCTTCGAGCTAAAGATCGTCGGGTGTCGGTCGTGGGTAATAATTACAAACTGGTGGTTGGGCAGATATCATAGAGGTTTCATTGATTTAGATAGGAGAATTTGATGTAAATTGTTTATATAAATTGTGTAAGAGGACATCATCTTGCAAAACATTTATTGTACCGCCATGTTATATTTTTTCTTTTCCTTCTCTTTTTGGAGTAAAAGGAGTAGTGGTGTCGACAATAGGATATGTTATGGGATCTTTGTTATCAAGGACTTTTGTTAGAACGACTTTTCATTTATGTAGTTCGGCAAGGAATTCATTAGAAGGTCTAGTAAAGGAATAGGCAGCGTAAGGTAAATTTTGGATTAGAGGAGGTTGGCGGATTTGATCAGGAGGTACAAAAATATATAATTTATCAACTCATTCTTCTGTTCGTGTAGTTTGTTCACCAATGGTTTGGAGATGCAGGTTGGTAAAATTTAGTTGTTCATAAACTTGTTCAACATCGAAACAAGTAGACGGTGCGGTTTTGGATGATTGAGTGCCTTCCAGAGGGGGTCGATTGTATGGTTTAGCATAAAAAGTAAATCCAGTACCTCGTAAAGTGCAAGTTTTACTAGGATAGACAGATTGGACAGTTTCACCACTAAGAATATGCCAATTCTTCTGTATGGCATTTAAATGTTCATTAAGTAGGGTGATTGGGACTTCAATATGGTGATTAGAACAATAGGTATAGAAATACCAATTGAAAAATGGCACATGTGTTTGCATTGCTTGTAAAGTAAGAAAGTATTTAGACCTAATTGTTTGTTGTTGTGACAAGTTGTGTTGTTTAAAATAGATTCTATTTTGTAAATTATAAGGAGCATTTTATTCTTTGGAAATGAGTTTATGATATATGGTAAAATTGTTTTGGATGACATTGATGGATAAGGAGTCTATATCAAAATCAATATCTTGATTAAATTGGCTAAAATCTTCATAATTTGTATGAGAAATCTGATTTGGTTGTTGTTGGGTAGAGTGTAAAGGTATATCGATAGAATGTGAAGGCAAATATCGTGCTGTTTGAAGAGGTGTATGACCAAGTAGAGTTAGAGTGTAAGGATTGAGATTTTGGTCTATCAGATGCTTAAGATCTAACAAATCTGGATAGTTGAAACCGAAGGACTACAAATCCATTCGAATTTTGCATAATCGTTTCAGGATTAGTTTGATGTTGTGTAGTTAAAGCAGATATAACATTTGGAATGACCCAAGTATCTTCATCATCTTCCACATCAGCTTGTATGACTTCTTGCCAGGTTATGACCTTAGGAATCATGACTTCAGTATGTTCTTGGTGTGATTGGAAAAGTATTGTTGATTCTTTTGGGTGGGTTAGATGGAATATATTTAAAGCCAGGACAAGATGTAGTCATAGTTTTGAGGTAAATTCGATAGCAAACCATGATGTTAAAGGAAGAAGAATCCATTTTGTATCATTTTGTTTGAACATTTAAAGTAAGAGTGTTGAGAATGGTTGGATCAAGTAAGGATACTTCAAAATTAGGAAATCATTCGAAATATATGGGTCTATAAGCTAAGCTGGATTTGATTACTCCTAATAAGGAGTCATCATAGTCATGATGGCGCATGTCATGGAGAGTACATAATATAGATTTGTTGAGATGCATACGGGTCATGTGTTTGATTCCTACTTGGACTAAACAAAGATGTAAAAAGTTGAATCTTTTTTGAAATTTGAGAATAGTGTTATAGTCTAACAATTGAAAATTCTGATTATCTTGGGTTACGGGTAAAATTTGTTCAACAATTTTGATTTTATACGTTTGTTTGAGTTCAAATTTTTTATCATAAAGACAATCTATATCTTTTGTAGGTAATTTCCAATCTTTAGTCTTTCTTCAATTTGTTCGATTTCTAAATCACTTTGATTAATAATAATTGGTTTCTTAGAGGAACATCCCATTGCATTTCACCTCATGATATTGTTAAATTTCATGCACTTCATTAATAATATCTTTGCAGGGGGCTTTATTCTCATCCCTGTGTGGAAAACCATTTTTAGGTATTGACGGCATGTCTTCGCTAAGGCAATGACTTGGCAAAATTTTGGTGTGTGAAGTTTTTTTTTCTTTTGTTATAGTGCTTGTAAAGTCAAGGACTTATTTGTATTGGGTTTGAAACCCACTTTTGATGTAATTGGGCAAGGCCTTGGAACTTGTAGCCTTTACAACATAAACTTGTTCGCTTTAAATTATTGTAATCACATGCTATAAATTCAAGTCTTAGGAATTGTGAATGTACTAATGCATGTGATTCTTTTTTTTTTCTTTTTTCTTCTTTTTTTTTCCCCTCCTCAAATGAAAGCTATGAATGAAATACAAAGATTGAGAATAACGTTAATTAATGTATTGTCTAGAATATTTATTGTTTCTGCACGCAAATTATGTTTATATGAGAATCTAGTCTTGAATGTGAAATATATCTAATAAATCGGGTTTCAATATTTTGGGGGCATTACACCGCCCAATCGCTGTTTCGAATATCCAAATCGATATGGGGAAGGTTGAGCATAGAAATGTGTTCTCCGATAGGGTTTAAATGTGAGAGAACTTCAACTCGCAACATTCATTACACATCTATTCATATATATATATATATATACATATTGATACGTTCTTGTCTTTTGTGTGCACACACAAAACCAACTATAGTTGTCAATTGAGAACATCTTACTTTTGGCATCATTTTTGTATCTCTCTCTCTCTCTCTCTCTCTCTCTCTCTCTTTGAATCTTTAATCTATTTTGATTCAACTTCTACAAGTCTGAGTCTGCTCGGTGATTTCATGTTGTTTGGAGATAATTTACCTTCGGAGATTTTCTTTGTTATCTTTAATTGTTAGATTCTATTAGGGGATTGTAGATTATCTTGATTTGGGAGTTTTTTTTAACTATATCTAGGCTTTAAAGTCATATTACATGTAAAAATGATTTTGTTTTCAACAGATAAGGGGAAATAGGCTTGGTGAATTTCAATAGATAGGAAAAATAGGCTTGGTGAATTTTAACAGATATGAAAAATAGGCTTGGTGAATTTCAACAAATAAGGCAAATAAGCTTGGTAAATTTCAACAAATAGGTTGTTTGGTGAATTTCAACAGATAGGAAAAAATGGGCATAGTGAATTTCAACATATAGGGAAAATAGACTTAGTGACCATAACCGACAAATATCCTTTTGACCAATAAATATCCTTATGTACCCTTGTCCTTAATGACTTATAGGAGTGAGAACATAGATTTATCACCAATTTTCTCTTTATTTTATTATTTATTTTTTATAGATTAGGGATCACCAAAACACACTACAACCACACGACTGTCCAAAATTTTTGAGCTATAACATTTTTCATCTGACGTTGAGGTATGATTCTTAAGGATGGATTTAGAAGGCGGTAAGAAGAAATGATTGCTCCCCTTATGATTTCAAAACACTCCTTTATATACTTGTATTTTCTATTAGTTATTTTCATTTTATATAGATTCACCCCCCTTGTTTTAAGAAAAGATTAGGTAGTTGCACGAATTACACTAATGCATCTATGAAATATGGGTTTCAAAGTATAAAATTTAATAATTTGAACAATATATAATAATAATAATAATAAAAAAAATTTGTTTCTCACAAGTGTAGATAGCTTATCTTACAATTGCCATATTTTGCATCTCAATATGAATATAAGAAAAATGTTTATTTATATATGTATTTCATATTATTTTTCACCTTTTATATTGGTATAAATTGACATTGAAGCTATGGGAGGTAAAAATGTGCTACAATAGGGTCAGTCCAGAAATCCATATCCAGGGTAACAGGTCCACATGATTGGAGGTCCAGGACCAGGGGTCTAGGTCCAAAAAGACCAAGGCTAGGATATTGGGCCCAGATCTAGACGTGAAGGACCAGGACCAGCGCACCATGGAGCGCGCCCTCGAGCTGCAGTAGTGAAGGCGTGTTCCTAAATTATTGGCCCAACTGACTCCTAGAAAACCACATGGAACATGATCCCTAAATAAATGGGAAGACGTGAGGAGTAGAGTGTAAATAAAGGTAACTTCCATGGTTAAGGTACACATTCAACCTTACTTGTACTCACCACCGAGGGTGGTGGCCCAGTGGTGAAGGCATTGCCTTTCCACAGCCATGAGTCAAGTTCGACTCTTGGGGGGCGCGAAAAATCCTAGATTTTCCAGGGGCTCGCTTCTGCGGCCTCGCACTGTACTCCGATCGAAACTTGTCCGTGGCTGGGGCGGTTGATGAGCTCCACTAGTGTCTCAGTGGCGGGTCCCTTCCTATGGGTTGGGTTAAATCAGGCTGGCAACCAGCTATCCCGGGGCCTGGGTCCTAGGGGTTGGGTTAAATCAGGCTGGCAACCCATAGGATTAAATCAGGCTGGCAACCAGCTACCCCCCCGGGGCCTGGGTCTACGAATGTAGTGATGACACCTCAGAACATCCTTTTTTCATGTTCAAAAAAAAAAAAAAAAAAAAAAAAAAAACCTTACTTGAAAAAAAGAAGAAAAACCTTACTTGTACTCATACGCATACATTCTGTTCCTTTGTCTACTTGTTTATTAACTTAGGCATCGAAGTGTTCTCAGACTGCTCCCTAGCTAGTCCCTTTATCTTTTGTGAGTGTTTGTAGGTTCCAAAGAGTTCAACAATCGCCAGAGCACTGCCGCAACAAGGTGGTACCAGTTTTTACCCATTATAATTTGGCACCATCTGTGGAAAATCTGCAGCAAAAAGCCTTGTTCTAACTGTGAAGAGTTCAGTGCACACATGGTGGTGAAAAACGTCAATCTTCCAGCTGGAGAAGAACCAGACGAACCACATTTCCCAACCCAATGAAGATGTCCAGTTGACGTTGAAATGTCACAAGAACAACGTAATCGAGAGATATATGACTTGCCCACTATTGAATACTCCGAATGCAGCAACTGAATGCAAGAACTAACCTGCCGTGATCAACCATGGGTCAATAGCTTAAGGAATTGGCCAACCAAGTCAGAATCTTGAAGCAGGGACAAAACCAACCACCTACGCATGAACAGCAAGCTGAAGGAGGCTTACGCCCCCCTAGAAAGAAACCTTCCCACCAACCTAAGGGAAAGCCACGACCTGAAGTAGCCCAAAGACTTGCACCAACACGTAGGGCAGGAGAATCTAGCCATGTTGCTAGTAGTTTTCCCCATTCAGAAAAGCGCAATCCAACCTCTTCTAAACAAAATGAACATCATTTTGAAAATTATGCCTATTCGGATGACGTGAGGTCTTTCTTGCATAGGAGGGAAATTGCACAAGGGAAATGCCCAAGGAGATCAGGACCAACCCAAAGTTTTGATTTCCCTTTGGAGGATATGAGAGCCTTTTTAAATATTAAAAGGTAAGAGAGAGCAACCTAAGAGCAGACAAAGATGCACTTTAGAACTTTTATCGCTACTTCGAGACAAATGAACCCATGTGACAGGACCAGTCACAGGGCTGCCAGCCACAGGGACCCGCGGAGGACAGCCATTCATCATATTGAGAAGGTCAATCAAGTAAAACCTAAGGCCGAGAATCCTGCTCGAAAGGTGTCCAAAGGAATCGTATTTAGAGCAACCAACAAAAGACCGGTCCTGCTAGTCTCACCGTTCACTAAAAGAATTGCCAGCGTAGAACCACCCAAGAAATTCAACATCCCAAAGTTTGAATTGTATGATGGACGGACAGAGCCCTTGGATCACTTGCGTTACTACCGCCATGCTATGGCTTTCTGGAACAAAAATAAGGCACTGATAAGTTTATTGAACGCTTCATAGCCAACAATAAACAGGCTAAGGGACTTGACACCCTGATGGCTTTAAAAAAGACACTAGAGTAACTATCAAACAGTATGCTCAATTGTATTGGGAAACGCGGAGGAAGACTATTCATATAAGGTGGTTATCTCCTATGAAGCATGGACACGCCAAAATGGAAGCCGTGGGGGTGTCGGATACGGGGACACGCCGGGGACACGGGGACACGCCGGAGACACGTACGGGACACGGCATCTGGCGTGTCCCCTTAATTTAATTTATTTTTTTACAAGGGATACGGAAGAGACACTGCGGGAACACGCGTGTCCAAATCTGGACATGCCATGGACACAACGACATAGCGACAAGAGTAAAATGAAAGGAAAAACGAGTACAAACCTGATCAGCGACGATCCAGAGCCCCATTTGACTTCGACGAGCTCTGTCTCTCGCCTTTGCCTTCTCAGATCTCTCTCTCTCTCTCTCTCGCCCCTTTGTCGTCTCAGAACTCTCTCTCTCTCTCTCTCGCCTTTTTTCTCTCCCTCGCGATCGCGATCCTCTCTCTCCATCGCGATCGCGATCGCGATCGCGATCGCCTCCCTCTCTCGCGCTTCTGTCTTGCTTCCGTCTGCCTCCCTCAGTTCTCTCCCGTCTTTATCTTCTCCTCTTCTGATTCATCATATATTATATAATAACTATTATTATTATATAATAATACTATTATTATTATATAATAATACTCATATATATTAGTTATTATTATATATTATAACTATTATTATTATATAATAATACTCATATATAATAACTATTATTATTATATATTATAACTATTATATAATAGTTATTATATAACATAGTATAAGATAATATATACTTATACATATTAATAAATGAAAAAAATAAGCACATGTATGAAAATAAAATAAAACAATTAATTGGAACACATTATTTAAAAAATATAATAAATAAATAAAATAATTAATATGTATTAAAATAAAAATATTTATAAAAAAAATTAAAAAATTTGCCGTGTCCCCTGCCGTGTCCGTGTCCCCATTTTTTAGAAATTGCTGTGTCCCGTGTCCGTGTCCGTGTCCGTATGCGTGTCCGTGTCCGTGTCCGTGCTTCATAGGTTATCTCAACCTTCAAGCAAGGTCTGGCACCTGAAGACAAATTGCGGCAGTCATTATCCAAGAAGCCAACCAGGACAATTGTTGAACTACAAATAAAGATAGATCAGTGCAGCAAGTTGGAGGAAGATCAGATATCAATGAAGCAGGTGAGTGCGCAAATTAGCACACAGAGGACGAACGTGCAATGCAAGGAGGTGAAAGACAACAAACCTCAGATCAGCAAAAATAAGGATTCAGACTATGCCATCCAGACGGTGTTCAAGCTTCCAATTTGGCAAATCCTACCAGAAATTAAGAACAAGCCCTGGTTCAAGTGGCCAACCAAGATAAAAGGAGATCGAAAAGCAAGGAACTAGAGGGCAAAATGTGACTACCATGACGACGTAGGCCACAAAATAGAGGACTGCTTTTCGTTTGAACGATACTTAGATAAGATGACAGTAGTTGGACACTTAAATGACTTCATAGGAGATCAGCATTGTGCTAGGCAAAACACCCAACAAGGAGGAAATGAAGGGAAAGCAGAACACCTAAGGGGCATAATCAATGTGATTCATGGAGTGGCACATTCAGAATCAGAATAGATAGCGCAAGCTCGGGGAGAGATGAAGAAAGTGGAGCACCCGCAGGATACAAAAGGCTAAGAGTTGAATCCTCAAGCAATTGTCCAGTTATCTCATTTTCAGAATAAGACCTGGATAGGCTGGTTCAACCACATTCATATGCTCTCTAATTATTAATGTAACACCTCCAATAATGCCAATAATGATAATTAATATTAGGCACTTTTCAATACCTTAAACCAAAATTAAGCTATTTGATTATATAGAATAAATAATTTATTACTTGAAAAAGAATATAGTGAATAAGTTGTGTGCACATGAATTCCTTGTTAAAATAATCATTAACATCAATAAAAATATTTAATTGAATTTGCGTACCTCATAATATCAAGGGATAGAAATGTAAATTAGTAAATAGAAATTAATTGGAAATGAATACAATTGGTTAAGAATGTGAGGGAAATACACGTGTCAAGAATTATAAGATTTAAGAAAATATTAGATCCATACTTAGGGAAATATTAATTGAGAAGCTTAATAACATTAATTTGATGTGTTGAGTATTTTGGGTATTTTATGAGAACATCAATCGGAATTAATGGAATTATATAAAATTAAATTAGCTTAATTGAGATTAATTTAATAATATAAATCAAGAATTAATTCTAATTGATTGGAGTTAGACATGATTACTTAATTAGAATTCATGTATATAGTGATTCGTTTAATGGGAGATTTTATTTTGAATCAGAAATTGAAAGCCGAGATGATTTGAGAAACCATAAGTGACGAGCCTAATTGAATCAGTTTAACATATAAAGCGTTATGAGAGTTTAATTAAAATTTTGATTTAGATTAGTAGAATTAGGAATGATTAAATTAAGCTTTAATTGAGATTAATTAAATTATACATTAATCATAATTAATTAGGACTGAGTGAGATTGGTATAAATTAAGAATGATTAAATCAAGAATTAATTGAAAGTAATTTGATTTGAGACTAAACAAAATGAATTAAGCCTAATCATTGATTAATTAAGTTAATGAGTCATTAGCTAATTAAGTTAATGAGTCATTAGCAATTAATCTAATTCTATCCAATTAATTATGAAAGATGAAAGTTGGAGAGAATTCTATAATTTGGAGAAATTAAATCAAAAAGGGGTACAAGCGTGCTGGGCCTTTTTATTTCAATAGTCTTGCTGAAGAAAATCGTGGGAGAGAGAGAGAGAGCTTGTGCTGGAACCCAAATCAAGAGCTTAAGAGAAGAAGCATAAAGAAGAAAAGAAGGAAATCAAGAAATCTCACCAAATTGGAGACTCTAGGTAAGAAATTGAAACTTGAATCTTGTAGATAAGTCACCTAAAACCTGAAATTAAGAAGTAATTGGGTTTAATTTCATGTAATTTGAATGGAATTAGTAAAAGGATGAAGAAATTGAGCTAGGTTCAAAATTATAGAAATTAATTTGAAAATTGGATTTGATTTTTGTTGTCTCGCATATATTAGAGTTTCATTTCTACATGCATGAATAAATTCCATTAGTTTTGAGTTTTAATTGCACATGCATCATAGCCTTTCAAAAGTTTTGAAGGATTAATTTAATGTTTTGAAAGAAGAATTGGAAAATTATGAGTTTATGAATATTTTTTTTGAGTTTAATCTTGAAATTAAAAGAGTTTGGTTATAAATGGTTTGAAATTGATCATGTTTTCTTGATTATTAAAAAGAATACATGTTTTTAGCAAAGCCATGTTTGAACCGAAGTCTTGGAATTGCAATTTGGAAGCTATTTTCGTAGTCTTTGAAAACTAAATTTTTGCAAACCGCTCAAGCGAACTTTCGAGGCAACCAATATCTTATTTTGCAGAAAAAAATTACTGAGTATTTGCATTCACCGCTCGAGTGGACACACTGTTTCAACATATTTTTAAATGCATCTTTTTATTCGTATTCTCTTTTGTTTTTCATTTTCCAATAATCTCTATGCATTAATTAAGTCTAATTTAGCATTAAATTAAACTAGAAACCATATAAGTAAATTGATTAGAAAAGATGAGTAATTCGATTAATTTGATTAGAAAAGAAAAGTAAATCAATTGATCATAATTTATTATCAATGTTCATATGTGTTTATGTAGGACGAACTTTCGTAGAGGATTACTGGAAACAAGCCCATTGTGAGTATTATCTTTATAAAGATATGTTCAAAATATGTTATGAAAATTGTTACATGAATGGTATTATGAAATGTTACTTTATATGAATGAATGAAGATCTTTTTTGTTAAATGTATTTGTGGCATCATTTAGTGAGGCCTTACCTAGGGGATATAATACCATGGCCCTTCGATTATTGGATTTACAGAGATCTCTGATGTTAGACCCGAGCGGTTCTTTTGTTAGACCTTTTTGGTCTCTTCAATAGACCTTGATGGTCCCCTTGCTAGACCTTGATTGTCCCTTTGACTTAGTCCTTTTGGCCCCTTCGTTATTCTATTGCATGTACCACGTATGATGTTTTGATAATGGATTTCGATATAGAAAATGTTTTGTTTGAATTTGATATATGATTCATTTGGAAATGTAAGACATGTTTTATATTGTGATGGATTTCATTCATTAACCTCTTTATTTTGGTATTACTCACTGGGCTCTAACTTACCCATCTCCCTTATATATATGTAGGTGAGCATCAGGAAGATCAATATTAGAGTTTGCTTTGGAGTTCACCCATTTTATCAAGCCATACGAAGATGTGCCTTCGTGTTGAGGCTTTAGTTGTTGTTTTTGACAAGCTTGTCAAGCTTTACTTTGTCAAAGTCCTATATGTATGATTTGGGACGTATAAGATATGCATTTGTGTGTATATATAGATATATATATTAAAGTGTGTCTTGAAATATTTTAAGTATTTCAGTTTATCATGTATGCACAACTCAATGGATAATGTTATTTTTGTTTTGCTTTCGCTTCAAACCTCGATATTATTTAAATATTTAGAAATTTTGTCTTTGAGGCTATAGGTAATCTATGATTACTGGCAGGTCACCACTCTAACCTCTAGAGGCCGGTTGGGGTCGTGACAATTAAGCCAGACTTGGATGGCTTTGGGGTGCGAAGAATTCTAGTAAATGAAGGAAGTGCAGTTGAGATCATGTGCTACAAACTTTTCCAAAGTCTAGTGTAGACACCTCATTTTGACTGACACTAAGACTGCGGGCGCTTGTAGACCTCCCGATGATGAAACATTAACTACTTTATGTTTGGAATGTTTAAAGGTTGTTTGGAGTTGCTGTATAAACTTGTTTTAGACAAAAATTAAATTTTTATGAAAATGAATATTTTATCCCTAGATCTATTTTTAGCCAAAAAAATTAACTTTTTAACCCTAAGAAAGAGAGGAATGCCCAGTTATGCTTTGATGAAAGAAATTTCTAAAATTAGTGGCCACTTTTATCAAAAACATTTATTAGAAAGCAATTTGGGATTACTTGGACCAAAAACAAGCAAAGGGTATGAAACCCCTCACTTGTGCATGTATGGGAGGCACGTGTACCAAGGCAGGTTGTGCGTATGCACGTAGATTGTCCGTGCTCACTTCCATGCGTGGCATAGTCAATTTTGGTAACACAATCTTGGTGCAATATTGGAGGGAGACATCAAGAAGAAATGATGGAAACCCTAGAGAGCTTCCAAAAGCTTCCCCTCTTCCTATAAAAGGAGCCCCCCCCCCCCCTCCTCATTTTCAAAGGGTTAGACTCTTGAGAGCCTTTTGTGAGTTTGAGAGTAAAGACAACCATCCTCTTCCCCCACATTGCCTTAACTCATAGACTCTTAATGGTAAATTATTAAATTGAATTGCATCATTGTGGGCTCAGAAAACCTAACTTCGTTGCTTAATATCCTGGACATTATTCGCGGGATATGTTAATGTCAACAAGCAAGCGTCAGAATTTGTTATTAGTACCATTTGATCATCCCTTGCACTCTAAGGTGGCATGAGAGGTGTATTAATAATAGTCAGCTGATGTACCCTTCTTGACTAAACCTACCTTTGCATAGGGAAAGCTGTAGCACCTTCCAAACTAGGACATGATACTTCTCTTTCTAGGATTGTATGATTGTCTTTTTGTGTGATTTAGTGAATCTTAGATCCTATGTCTAAATTAGAATAGGGAAACCCAACCCGTAAATAGGCATGAATGTAAATTCTGTGCTTATGTGGTATCTTGTCTTGAATGAAAATGATTTTATTTGATTCCGGAGATCAACTATCAAAAAATCAATTCAAGGGGTCTGATTAGGCAGTGATTTGATTCTGGAAAATCTGAGATTATTCTGGACAATGATTTGGTTCCAAAATCTGGGGGTTCAATTTAGGCAACAATTCGATCCTAATTATGATTATGATAATAAGCGGTGAATTAAGGGGATGTTTCCCAATTTAAAGGGTTTGAGTTTTGAATTTGAATTCCCACCTTAGTGATTAATTAAAAAATGATTGCCTTTCTAAAATTTAAGTAAGAATCCTCAAGAACATATATGATCAAAGAATAATTTTTTAAAAAAAAATCCCCATCTTAAGTAGTGTCTTGGAAATTATGGAAAGCTTTTAATTGAATGAAATTTTTAAGTTATTGACTTTGGGAGAATTTCGATTTTATGGAAAAAAATGGTAAATAAGGAAGTGATGACCAAGCCTTCCATTTTGAATAAAATTCCAATTTCCCTAAAAGGTATTTGACTAGAAGATATTTATTGGATTGCATATTTGGAATAAAATCCAAGACTCCTTGGGGAGATTTTTTATTTTTTTTTTAAAAAAACCCAAGTATAATTTTGGAAATTATGAAAAGTTTATGATTGGACGAAAATCTTTGAGTTATTGACTTTGAAGGGAATTTTGATTTTACAGAAAAATGTTAGATAAGGAAGTGATGACTAAGTTTTTCACTTTGAATAAAATTTTGAATTTCCTTAGAAGGTATTTGACTAGAAGATAATTGCATGATTAATTTCTTGGAATAAAATTCAAAGTTCCTTGGAAAATTTTGAAACAAAATTTTGCTTAGAGTGTGGAAAATGTGGAACGTGTTTTAATTGAATGGAAATCTGTGGGCCACTGACTTTGGAGGAATCTCAATTGTATTGGAAAAATGTTAGACAAGGAAGTGGTGATTGAGTCTTCCATCTTGAAATAAAATTATGATTCCTTTACAAGATATTTGGCTAAGAGATGATTGTTTGATTGATCCCTTGGAATAAAATCTGAACTCCTCAACAAAATTTAAGAAAAACTTTATTTGAAAAATAATTTTGCTAGAAAAAAATGGAAGTTGTAATTTGATCATGTACTTTTGCATAAAATGGGTTATTCTTTTGGGTAAGTAATAATGAATGGAAAGGCAATTGTTTGGTTGATCACTTTGGTAAGAATTCTAAAAATTCCTCAAAAATTCCTTGGTTGGAAAACTATCACCTAATTGGTGATGATGTTAGTTTTGAAATCCTATGGTAAGTTCCAAATAGAATTTGACTGGGTCCATTAGCGTATTCGTAGGTTTATTTGTAACCATCGCTCCTAGAAAGGAAGTTTCCCAAGCTAAGTGGGCCAGACTCAATCGGTCGTCTCTTACTCAAGATATAGTTGATGAAAAGCACATGTTAGTCTCGCTCAAGCCACCAGAAAGGAAGATTCGCAAGCCCAAACCCAAACCCATCTGAACAATTTAGCCCAACTCAGAGTTAGTAGATACACAATAGGCTAGCTCGCGTTTGTCATCTCCTTTTAGTCCAGAACACTTCAGGTTTCCAAGCCCAGAACCAGAGATCTCGATGGCCCAATATTGAGAATTAACTGATCTAATATGTGTACTCCAGAGGTCTGTGGACACCCTATCCGTAAATGTGGATGATTAGGCTTAAACTCTAAACCAGCTGCAAGCCTAAGTGGCCGCACCACCACCACCACCACCACCACCAGAGCTTTAGCAAGTTCCAAGGGAGGAAGTGTTGGTCATCCTCATACCACCCCTAGATAAAAGATGAGCCAAAGATTGAAATGCTGAATCTTGTTCGAAGTGGCAACCAACTAGTATGCCAAGATTGACAATGAAATCAAGTGGAAGTGAGATGAACTAGCTGAAGCATTTGTTGCCCAATACTCCTATAATACTCAGCTAGAGGTAACCACGAGGAAACTTGAAATCACCAAGAAAAAACCCAATGAAACCTTCAGTGACTTTGTCACAAGATAGAAAGCTAAGGTAGCTAGAATGACTAACCGGCCTGATCAAAAAGATCAAGTGAGAACCATTGTGAAGAACTTGCATCCGCCTCTAATAGGCATCATGTTGCCTTTGCCATTATTTAGCTTATGGGAATTGTTCAACACTGGAAACCAAATACAAGATGGGATCAACCGAGGTATCATCAAAGTGGAAGCTACCACACTACCTTAAAAGAAGCCTTTCACCAGAAATACACCAACCACATCTTCTAACACTAGACCCATTGAAGTTTACGCCATAGGAACCCAAGCCGTGTCTGATCCTTTTGTTGGAACCACCCAATCCACCTACACCCAAAGAACCCTCTACCCACTCCACATGTCCTTGTCCAAAGCCATGCAAATCCTTATAAACAAGGGGCACCTTAAACCTATTGATCCTAGACATCTCTTAGATCCCCTATCAGTTAGCCATGGCCTTACCAAATATTGTGCCTTCCACCAATAAGCTGACCATGAAATCGACCGATGTGTCCACTTCGATCATGAGATCCAAGATCTCATCGACAACAAAGTCATAGCACCACCACAAAATCCAAATGTTACCGCCAACCCTTTACCTGAGCACAACAAAACCGTTTCTCCTCCACCCAATGTCAATGCCATACAAACCGCCCTACCAACCTTATACCCTAGCCAATATATTATGTCAGCCAACCTACCCGAAATAGTGGTGCCTACACCTAAAGATATGGAAGTGGATATCATCCAAAAAGAGCCACAAGTGAATGACCTTGATCCAATAGCGATTTTTATCGCCCAAATGGAAAAACTAATTGCAATAATAACGGTTTTAAAATAGTCGGGGCTACCAAAAGAAGGTGAAGGTTTTGAAGAAGATGAATGGAAAGACTTTCTGTTTGGCAAAGTAGAACCAAACTGAAGAGGTGCTAGTAATCTCCATAATAAATTAGCAAGACCAGTCTGGGTAGGGACAAAAGAATAGAGAGGTGTGAGATGAGCGAAAAAAGTAAGATGGGGTGTGCTAAAAATAAAAAAGAGAGAGAAAAGAATAGAGAGGTGTGAGATGAGAAACTAAGTGAGATGGGTGGTACCTAGAGTAACAACGGACTCCCACCAAACTCCATGGTCCTACCAGCATTGACCTCATCCAAACCAATCGAGGTTTCTTGCTAAGACCAACCCAACCAAGCTGTCACGACCCCATTTCGCCCCTAGTAGAATGGTACCGTGATGGCCAGTAATCTGAGATTACCAAAGGCTAACTTACAAAGATTCACACACAATCAGAGTATACATATGGGGCTTACATGTGCGGAAGCAATAAATTTAAATCTAAGTAGCCCATAAGAGCTGTGCATAGATCAAATGAAATGACATACATCTTAACATGGTTTTACAACTTGGATACAAATAAAATAAAGTATATATTACATCTTGATCAAAAGGCTTCTCAAGCCGACATATACAAAAGAAATGAATTACAAAGCCAAGAAGCATAATTTTCAAGATACTACAAAATATGAATCCAAAACATGTTGCAAATAATCGTCTAGGCGTCATCACCTTCTTGCTCGACAACTACATATATAAGGAGAGGGTGAGCTTGGATACTCAGTGAATGATATTAGTAATAAAACCGAGGTCTTTTTCAAAACAATACATATCATAACTTTACAAATCAAAGGGATGAACCAAGTTCATCTATCAAATCTTTCAAAGCTTCTTGGATGCTAATAACATCTACATAATACCAAACGATGACATTCCGGACAAACAAACCCATGCGGAAAACCATCAGTGGCAAAACAAAGGGAGATATCTCGAACAAGGGTGCAGTTGCATTATAGTCCCTTGGCACTAAGGACTTTCAAAACAAGGGTGCAGTTGCATTATAGTCCCCTGGCACTAAGGACTTACCCAGAATGTCATCAAAACAAATATAACACGTGATACAAAACTAGGGACAATCATTCATGCTTGATCAAATATTTTTCCAAAACGAAGCAAAGCTTTATCAAAACTTTATAACATAGCTTTATTAAAAATACCACTCACATAGCTCTTCAGACGTCGGGGTTAAAGCAAGGGTCCAAGTCCTACAAACACATGGCAAAGTCTACTGAATGCACTTCAAGAAGACAAGAAAGAATGCTCAAAGATGGATATGAAATGCACTCTCAAAACAAGCCTTACATGAATGCAAATGATCCCAGCATTTCTTTCAAAACTAGGTCAAGTCAAAGCAAAACATGTTGGAAGTTAAAACACTATTTTTTATCTCGGGGAAAACATGCTGGGTACCAACCAGGTCTTTGCCGAGGTCCCACACCTCTTGGCCGAGGTGTGGTTACCAAGGCTTCGGCGAACGGTTGTCTGCCGAGGTGTTCATACAAGCTAGACTAATGGTGCAAGTGATCATGCAAGGTAGGCCAAGGTGAGATACGATGCTTGACCTAAGTGCGAGATTTAGGCAAGAGTGGTCTCGATGACCACACCTAGGGAAAGGTGAAGTTTGGAAATCTGGGTTTCTTTCTTTAAAGAACATGAAGAACATGAATGCTAAAATCATAACTTGTTATTACAAAATCTGAGATTTCATGCTATGAGTTCAAAAACACGGACCTTGGTACCCACACTTGAAGATCTTATAAAAACAAACACAAAAACATGGATCTTGATACAAACTTTCGGATCAAAACATAGTTTTATTTGAAGAACACAAGAACATCATTTTCTCTTTCTAAAACAAACTTTTAAACCAATGCATGGCTTATGAATCATGCTAGGTCATGCAATGCGACCAAATAAACATAAAGAATAACAAGAGTAAATCAAGAATCTAACCTCAACACTCGGATCAAACGGTTTAGACTCTAAGGATCAAGCTTGCAAATCTACTTCTCTCTCAAGAACTCCTCTTCCTCTCTTCCTAGAGCTTCTCTCTCTTCCTAGGATAAAGATATGACAAATGATGTGGGTTTCTCTACTGCCAGCAGACTTAACCCTCTGCTGGGACACGTGGGCACTACCAGATTGGTTCTCCTCAAAAGGTGATTGAAAGACAAGACATGTGTAAGACAAAGTGTATATAACAAGTAAGGTGACATGGGTACTCCGGCAGGTAATGACCTCGGATCAAGACATCGGCTTCGGCAAGTAAGGTCTCAATGATCTCGGCTAGGAAGGATAACACTTGGCCTAGCTGTGCCACACCTCGGTCTAGGTCATACCAGTCCAGGAACAAGATCATCAGGTGCAAGGATCAAAGATTTAGGATGTCTAGATGATAACATCTCGGCCAATATGCCAGGGCGAAGGTGGAGGTCAACCAAAGTGGATTCCAAGATGGTCCTAGATATAAGAGGTTCAAGGGTGTGACCTAGGCTTAAGATGACCTCGGCATAACACACACCAGGTAAGGAACAAAGCATGCAAGCAACACTTAGACAAAACAAATCAAGGTTTGTAAATGCAAGTTTAAGCAAGACAAAGATCATGCAAATGCATGTGAGCATGACTAAGACAAAGTGAGGGTTGTTACACAAGCTTTTTCTGTCCCTAACCTACTTGGCCACATCGACCAAGATAGGGCTGGCTACCTTATTACTTAACACCACCAAGAATTGTGCAAATAGACAGATGCACATGGCAACCCGTCTACAAGCTTGGAACTTCCGGATCCTGCTTGCTGGCAAACCTATCAATCAAAGTAGTGACTGACAACCCACCATTCTGGATACAGGCCTTGGCCTCACTGGGAAGAAACTCACAATTTCACCAAGCCGTTTGGGATAGCTTGTTAGAGGAATTGGTCGTACTAGGTTAGCCCTTGGAGGACATTTTAGTATGACCTCAAATTCTTTGAAGGTAGGGCAAAGCTCCTGATATCCAAACCGGAAGACATGGACATGAGGATCCTAGAACGGAACCGTGACATTGAGGAAAAGCTAGTCAATCTCTAACTTACTGAGCGAAAGTGTGGAATTCAAACCATAGCTACCAAAGTTGACATGTTCAGCGTCATCTAGACTGTCCACCTAAGCCGACAGACTATCTTGAGAATACATAGCTCTAAATCAGAGATGTGGAATGACGGTTAGGATCGGGGGTCGAGTAAAAGGGCTTGAATGGAGAAACCTTCGTGCAAAGTAGAGTATTTATAAGCTAAAACAGAGTAATGACAATCTAAGAGACAAAACCTGAATACCCTGGCCATTTGTGCATGTGTACACGACTTGTATTTGTGCACATTCTCAGTATGTGCACACAAGTATAGCACGTGTGCACATATCATGTAAGCGAAAGAATTGGGCCTATTCAGGAGCATGGCGTGCCAAAGGTAGTGGGGGCATTTCAACATGTAGGTTTGAGCCATTTTAGGTTGGTTAGGTTGTTTGTTCAGCATTTTTTAGTTTTAATCTTGGTTCTACTTATTTATATTTTTGGTTTTATTCAAAAAAGTCTCTAACAGAACCATGAAATAAACACAAAAGGCTAAGCATTCAAGAAAAAAAAAAAAAAAAGATACTCAAAATTTTGACAAAAAGAATTGGATTTCATTACATCATCATGTGAAATATACAAAGGTTTTTTAAAAAAAAAATGAGGCATCCCCCAATGGCATCCTATACAATGTTTCTAAAAGAATAAAAGAAAACAAAATACAAAAGGAAAAGAAAAAAAGGTGTGCAGACTCAGTCAACCCCTTTAAGGGCGCTTCAAAGCACCCTGAAAGGGACCCTTCTCATCATCATCATCATCATCATCATCATCATCAGCACTCTCCTCGTTGCCAAAGTCAGTGTAATCCTCATCAAAATCACTTCCTCCAGCAGCACCTTGCCAAGAATCAGAAAAAGGCTCATAATTAGAAAGAAATGTGCTAGACTTTCTGAATAATTAGAATCACTAGAACGAAGGATACCTGACTCCGAACATGAGTGCCACTCTCGTATCCCCGGACCATCTCCACCAGGCTCATAATCATCTAATAGCAAGTCTTTACATATGCCCAAGGAAACTGTGTTAGAAAGAGGAACAAGGATCAGTACTAATGAAAGGCAAACGCAAACGCAAATGCAAGGAAAATAAATTGAAAAAGCAAAAAGATAACTGCTCAACTACGGGAGGGAGATGGTAAGGTACTATGGCCGACTCTGGGATGGGCAGTGCAACTGTGCCCTCCCCCATCATCACTGAGACAGTGGAAGGCATCACTAAAAAGCCCTCCACCGCTACAACACCCACACCTCCAGTCCGTATTGCACCAAGAGCCGGGGCAAGAACATGGCCTCGTCCTCGACCTCGACCTTAACTAGCTAGAAAGAAGGCACAGGACCTAAGGTAACTTCTACCAACCGTCCTTCCAGATGGTCCCGGACGTACTCCATGTAGTCCCCTTCCACTAGCAACCCCCAACATCGATGCTGCTGTGGACAATGAGGAGCTCCTTCTCGGTGAAAGATTTCCCTACCCTTATGTTAGCCGGGGGGAGATGCAAGGATCTGTGGGTCAATCATACCCAGAGACTAGTGACATACCTGCTCAGCCAAGTACCAAACTCAACAGAAAGGTCCCTCCAACAAAAGCTATTGGCAAGTAACTATCTGGAGAACCAGATACCAAGCCTCACCAATAGGAGGGATACCTACCCATGGATGCCACACGATATGAGAAATATAGTACAATGATCAATATATTAGAGGAAGAAGAATCAAAACAAGCAGAATATGAGAAAGAGGGTAAAACTCACGTGGTCTTGGGTGATGGTGTAAACTATCTGCCAGTACTCCTTAACGGTAGAAAGAAGAGGGGTATGTTGATGATCCTTGTAAGCCCTCTAGTACTTAATCGTATGAGGAAAGATGTTTGGAAAGACACTTCGTACCTTGAAGCCTACCTTGGGGAAATACTCGAAGAACCACATCTATAGAAAGGCACAAAGAACAAATAAATAAGATAAATAGGCAATAGGTAGATGATATAGAAAGGCAAAAAAATAAAGAAATAAAAGAAATAGTGAGAAATGTACCTCCCACAAGCGCCAATATCCGCCTAAGTCAGTATCTCGATTACGCAAGACAACACTCGCATAACCATCCATGGTGGCCAGAGCAGCGCCACCCCAGCCATAATCCCCGATCTGGTCCATGTCTACAATGAAGCTAGTAGACGAAAATGGACCCTATTAGACCTATTCGCAAACAGAACACTCCCGAATAGGTATAATAAGAATCCTCTGGTGTAGTGGGCAATCTAAACATTAAAGATTAGATGGTAGTGCAGAAGATGGTGTAGAACCACTGGTAAGGAACCAACTCGCTCTCATGAGGTGGTACAATGCCCAAAAAATGCACTAGAGCGTCATCTTGGTATGCAAGATCGAAGTCAATTAGCATAGGAAGGCTGTCGACTAGAAGACCAGACAAAATTGTGAAGTCCTCCAATGTTATGGTCATCTCATCGGAGCTTGGAAAGTGAAAGGCATCTATGGTGTCTCACCATCTCTGCATCAAGGCCGCCAGCAGGCCATGATTGACTTGAGTGTTGCGTAGGGATGTACACAACGATCTGAGGCCATATCCATCTACCAAAGTCTTAACGGTCATCAACAAAGCTAGATACCACTTGGCTACACCAGATGTGGCACCGAAGCCATGAACAGGACAAGAATGCTTCTGCAAAAAGAAGATGGGAATAAGATAAGCCAATGGAGAAGAGTTGGAAAAAACCAATAAAAAGTATAAGGATAAAGCCATACCTTGTAGCCCATGTAAGATAAATGCTAATTGGGCTCGCGAAGAACCACTAAGTGACGACTAATGTTATCCACCTCAAGAAACCTATCCATCCCGGCCCACAGGGTGTGGGCAGGAGAAACATAGATGGCTGGGTCAATGGGAAGGAACTGTCTAGCTATAAGATAATCTGACACAAGCAACACAATGAGAAGTAGGGAAAAAGATGGCAAAAACAGTGAGATGTCGTGCAAAGATGGCATAAATGGTGAAAAAGTGCAAAAAATGGGACAATAAGCTCAAGTGTTCACGTGTTTATGGACTATATGAGGCAATGATGGAAATGAGATGAGTTGCATGGATAAATGTTCATAGACACAAAGGAAACATGTGGAAAACTCTTGGCATTCATCAATTAATTAGAAAATCATCCAAAAAGCTCGTATAAAGCTGTAAAAACATGTAATAGTGGAAGAAAAGCCGAAAAGGGTAGAGAAGAAGTAAAAATATCGAGAAATGAGCAAGAAGTGGCTGAAACTTGAAATCATTTGGTAAAAACAAAGACCATGGAGTGAGAAATCCAAAAGGACAAGCGAAAATTGGAACCACCGAGTGACAAAGGAGCACCAAGGTCAGAAAATGAGAAACTAGGGAGGAAAGGAGGACGTTTTCTGATGGGAGAGTGAAGGAAATGAGGGGTTTTGAAGAATTTAAACCCTCTGGGTCATAATAGTGCTGTGTACCGCGGCCGAATGTGCATGCGCACATTATTTGTATGTATGCACACGCGTCATACGCACACACATTAGCTAGCTATGCATGCTTATATTTGTGCTGGTCCATATGCAACCCTCATGCATGGCCAACCTATGGCACCCTTTGGACATCCTCAAGATATAGGTATATTCTAAACTCAAGCTTACACATTGGGAAGCCTTTCGAGGCACATCATTTTATCAAGCTCAAGCATTGGTATGCCTTTTAAGGCACAATATCTTACCATCCTGCACATTGGCATGCCCTTTAAGTCACATCCCTGGCACGTCATAAACTCAAAATCAGGCATGTGCACACCTTTCAAGGCACATCATTTTATCATCATCATAGGCATCGAAATGCTTTTCAAGGCACTGACATTGGCACGCCTTTCAAGGCACAATTATCTTATTATTCATGGCATCGGCACTAGCACACAAATCACTTGGCATGGCAAAAGTATTCCTTAATACCACATTTGGCATCAGGACATAATGAACTAGCAAATTCTACCACCCACTTGGCAAACACTTGGTAAATCGTAATACATTTTGGCAACTACTTGGCAATGCTTAATACATCTTGAAAAAATTGGAACTGTATGGTATCACTTGACACCCTATTTAAACCTCCATATCTTGCCAAAGCAAGCATCAAATAGCATTTTTACCCCTATGTCATGCTGATGCGAGCATAGAAAAGGCACCAGTTGGCATTTAAATTGCCACGTCTTGCCAATGCGAGCATGGAATATCATCTAAACCTCCATGTCTTGTCGATGCGAGCATAGAAAAGGCACCACTTGGCATTTAAACCCCCATGTCTTGTCGATCCAAGCATGGAAATGGTTTCAAATAAACCCCCATGTGTTGTTGATGGGAGTATGGAAAAGGCACCACTTGGCATTTAAACCTCCACACCTTGTTAATGCAAGCTTAGAAATGGCATAAAAAAACCCCCATGTCTTGCCAATACGAGCATGGAAAATGCACCACTTGGCATTTAAACCCCCACGTATTGCCGATGCGAGCTTGGAAATGGCATCAAATAAACCCCCATGACCTACCAATGTAAGCATGGAAAATGCACCATTTGGCATTTAAACCTCCACATCTTGGCGATGCAATTATGGAAATGGCATCAAATAAAACCCTATGTCTTGCTGATGCGAGCATGGAAAAGGCACCATTCGGCATTTAAATCTTCACATCTTACCGATGCGAGCGTGGAAATAGCATCATTTAAACCCCATGTCTTGCCGATGTAAGCATGGAAAAGGCACCACTTGGCATTTAAACTTCCACATCTTGCTGATGCGAGCATGAAAACAGTATCAAATAAACCTCTACATCTTGCCGATGCGAGTGTAGGAATGGCATTAGACAAACCTTCATGTCTTGAAAATGCGAGCACGGAACGACACCAAATAAACTCCTTATCTTGCCGATGCAAGGATGGAATGGAATACCCCATGACTCGTCGATATGAGTACAGGATGGCATTACCTGGCATTTCAATACCTCTATGGCTCGTCGATAAGGGTATGAGAAATCACCATTTGGCTCTTAATGAAACCATGACTACCCGATACGAGCAAAGAATGGCATACATTGGTATCATTGGCATCATAGTGGCATCATTCAAACCACATTACGGTGTGCTTTATTATTTGTCATAGTTTTCTCTAGAAATTTTTTTTGTAGGATTGGCATAAATCTAGAAAGGAATAGGAAGGAACTTGTCATAGGTACGGCAAGGTGAGTATAGTAGTTATCACTTGCTCTCCTCTCTTTAGAATGCATGCTTGGACGAATGCTTGAGTGCTTGTTGCACACACTCACTCATGTATATTGTTAAACAATTGCCCCCGAACTACACTGATCTGATTTTTTGCAGTCAAGGATATGTAGGCAACCATCAAGTTCGATCACTTGCATGAATGTATGGCACTGCCTTAAGCCTTAGGATCATGTCAATTGGGATGGTCTCGAATCTTTGACATTTGCTTCTCAACAATTCATGATTGTTTAAACTCTATCAAAGAGGGGCAACTGTAGGCATCCCATTTTGACTAACCCTAAGACTTTGGGCACTTGCAAGCTTCCTGATGATGAAATGGTACTTACTTCATCCATAGAATATTTAAAGGTTGCTTAGAGTTGCTATACAAACCTGTTCTGGCCACAACTTTTTTCAAAAATGACCATTTTACCCATGGACCTCTTTTTAGCCAAAAATCATCTTCTTAACTCTGGAAAGCCCAATTGTGCTTTAATTGATTATATTTTTCAAAATTAGTTACTCGTTTCATCAAAAACATTGATCAGAATGCAATTTGGGCTTACTTGTGACACAAGCAGGCCAAGAGCATAGAGTCACGTACTTGTGTACGCATGAATGGCATGTTAGATGTGAGTGTGCATGTTTGTAAGCAAATAACTTGGTGTCTCTCGCTATTTTCTTGGTGTGCTCTTCGGTTTCTTAAAACTAGAAGGTAAAACACTATTCTCTTGTTAATTTCAGTACCTATTCTTGTTTATTTTCAGTAGTCAATCATGCTTAGGGTTTTAGTTTATTCTTATGTCATGTAGTTAGGCCATTTTATTAAGTTTCTCATCTTTTCTTGCATATTCTTTTCATCTTTATTAGAACAACATGTTTAGGGCCATGTAATCACATAGTAATCATGTGTTAGGCTCGATTTGAAGCATCATAGAAATAGTTTGTATCATTGTTTTTCCTTTCGTTATGTATTATTTGCTCTTCTATGCATAAGCATCATTAGTAGCCTCAAACCAGGCCTAGCTTCATGTCTTGTATGATTAGTTGCATGTCTAGGTCATATTTATTTTATGAAATAGGCTACTAGGTGAGATCTCCTTTCTTCTTTGCCATATGGGTGTCTTTGCATCGTTCTTTTCAATAATCCAAGTTAAATGCTCATTCTATGTAAAATTGGTTGTTTTGTATGTTTTTCATGAATATTATTCATTTTTGGTTGAGTTTATAGCCATGGATTGATGAGACTAGTTTTTTTTTAAAAATCATCATTTTTGAAAAATGTAGCTTTATTCTCTCAATCTAAAATGAATGATGTTCATTTTTCTCCAAATAACATAGCTTTAGTTAAAAATTTTAGGGCTAAAATAATTTTTTGTGAACAATTAACCACTAAAATCATAAAATATAGAGTGAGTAGAGTCTAATCTTTGGATTGGGTAAATGGAAATGCTTCCATGAAAATGGCCTCCCCTTTTTGTACCTAAGCTCCCAAACCGGAATTTTCTTGGTTTTGACGTACTAGGCCCTAACTTAGTTTTCATTGTTAAAGGTTTCTTAATTCCCCTTTAAAAATTAAGTGGCGACTCTATGTCAATAAAGCAAGTCGATGTGGGAAGCAATGCCTTAGACTCAAAAAAGACACGGCGTCCACAGTTGCCCTCTTTTTCTATTACTTATATTATTTCAAGCTTTGTGCAAGAAAGACTGGTATTTTCAGCCCACTTTCAAAATTCTATAAAAATGCACAAAAATTCTCTTGAACTCATTTTCATATCAAAACCTTTCTTAAAGTGTTAGATTTCAAGAAAAAAATGGTTTTATTGAAAAAGAGTGAGTGGTTTGAGAGAAAATCTCATTTTCGTAACAGTCGACGAATCTGGATAGCATTGGAATCTTTCTTAAATAATTAAAAAATATAGGAAAGCTATCCCATTTTCGAAAAATAATCTAGAAACTAGATAACATTCTCTACAAACCATCGAAAGGCCGAGTTCGAGAAAAATCTGAAAATGTCTATTAGATTGTGATCTTTAAGGTGTATCTAATTTGGAAATTTATATTTATCTAATCTAGAAATTTATGTTTATTGATGATTTCATGCTTTTTATTTCATGAATGTGCTTCTTATCACTTATTTGGGCCTTAATATGATTTTTACATTGTTATGTCTATATTTCTTTACCAAGGTGCTTTGATGATGCTCATACGTGTATACAAATTATTGTCTCAATAGCTTGTTCTAACCTTAACTGAAGACATCTAACTCAAGGGGAAACTAAATGAGGTGGTATTGGGTTTTTGATCACTTGAATAATGATGGGATGATAATGTGTTAACTTCAAGTATAGATTGATAAGACGTGTTCCTTAATTGAAGGTTAAGTCTTGCGCAGTTGGTTGTTTCAAAACCCTTGAATGGATCTATTGTATTTGGACCCTAGGTAATTATGATGGATAAGATTGGAGGAGGTTATGGGTAAGGCCCTTATTTTTACCGTCTCTTTTGAGGTCCTCAGTTGGCTCTATGCAGTACGTAACCATTGTAGGTATTCAGATAAGGTCTACAAAGTAGTAAAAGATAGGGCACACTGAATAATCCGAGTTCAATTTTTTCTGTTAGGAGGATGAAATCTCTTTGGGGGATTTCTAGATTACTAACATCTAACTTTATAACCCTTTGCTTCTTTACTTGAATATCATGCTTCATTACTTGTTTGTTGTAATTGTAATTTTGTATTGGATTGAAAAAAAGGGACAAGATGTGGGTGCGTTTACTGGGCATTCCTAGCTCATGGCATTTCATGCCAGGTGTTGATGAAATTTACGTGGATGATGGCAAAGCAAAAACATTTGAAGACATATCGCTATCCTAGGAGAATTAGGAATTAGTAAACATGTTTTGGGATTATTAGTGTTAAAACTCTTGTCGTAATTAAGATATGATCTTGTAACTATTATTTTGCTTATATAACTATAATTATCCTTTGTAATCTATTCCTCATTTTCCATCAACTTATGTAGACCTTGTGTTAGTACCTAGTTAAGATCTATAAAAAAGGTGGCTTTGCCATCTAAGGAGATTGGACTTAGAAGGGAGGCTATTTTGACTCCGACGACCTTTCCTAGGATCTTACTTAGCTATTGACCAAATGATTCATTAGTGACGTTTCCTACACTTGTAACCTTGGGAAAACCTTGTATTTACTTGTTAATATATTATTTGATGTTCCCAATTTTTGGGGCATCACAATATTGTTGTGTGCGTTGGAATAGGTCTCTTTTCTCTTTACCTTTACTCTCCACTCCTTTACTTTTTGATCACTTGAAATTGACTTTATTGTCATCATGATCCCATGATTAGCGTAGGAACATGCATTCGGGCTTGAACCATCATTTTATATTAAGTTATGTGTTTATATGCTTTGTTGATATCCATGTCATCTTGATAGTGTCAAAAGCCCGTAGGATTCATTGTGTGCGAATTTTACATTAGATATCGCATCTAGGATCATGTATTTCCTATTTTAGCCTATTTTTCGTTTTTGCTTGGCTAGAATACTTGGTGATCATTTCTATCCTCTTTCTTTACATATCATTTAGTTTGGCATATTGGATCATGCATCTGTTTCTAACCCTTTACGCTTTTGGCATAGTGCGAAGAAGTACTAGGTGAGCCTTTTTTATCTTTGAATCCTACTTGTGATTGCTTTTTATTATGTCTAGCATGCTTCCATGAGGCTACGTGCTTACTTGTTATATCTCTTTGATTGCTAATTGTATGGACATCTCATTGCCTAAGTTGGAATGGTTCTGATCTCTTCTTGGACAGACGTCTCAATTTTTCATGAGATTCCTGCCTTTCTAACCCTTCTTTCCAAAAAAATTAATGAGAGATTAGAACATTCCAAAATAGGTGATTTGGTCTATATTTGTTTGCTCCATATAGTAAATATAGCAATAATGATTGGGTTATATGATCGTGTCATGTTAATATTTCCCATATCATGAAATAGCGGTGGCCGATCTTTGATCAAGTGAGCGGGGGTGCCCAATTCATGATCTTTCCTCCTCATACCTAAGTTCCCTAGCCTAGACACTTTGGTTACGATGGATCATGGCCTTTGGGTATGAGTCATGGATTTTCTAATTTTTTTCCAAAAGATTAGGTGGGGACTCTAAGTCTGGCGATGTAGTCCATTTTTGGCATTTCTTGTGATTAGTGGATTTTCTATGGAATCGCCAGATTTGGACTCTCATTCCGTTTCACATTGCACTCATGGAACCAGACTGAGGGCTCAAACTATCGGACGCACTCAGACCCCCCATCTGAGATATCTCACACATTTCCAACTGCATAAGAGCCCATGTGTGGCTATATGTGCGTATGCACGGCAACACGTGTGTTCGGCTATGGCAAACTCTTATTTCCTTTGATCGATTGTAGTGGCACCACGAGAAAGAGATGACGCAACCATAGAACGTCTAGGTATGACCTATAAGGTTGCTCATGCCTATATTGCCCCTACTCTTTTTAGGGGATTCCAAGAGTTAGTGTTGAAAAGAAAGTGTGAGTTAAACTAGAAGAGTGAGACCACACCGCTAGCCTTCAAATTCGAGATTCTAACCCTAAATATAGCAGCAAAGCATCTTCAAAAAGTAGATCCAATGTTGAATAAAGTTGATCAAACCACATCCAAAGCTTGATGAAAACATTTGAGCAAGTTTCTTGTCTCTTTCTCGTATTCTTCGGTTTGATATTCAAACCCCACGTACTATTCTTATTATTTGAGTTCTTATTCTTTGATAATTTCAGTACATCTTAGTCATGTTTTTTATAATTGATAATGGTTAGCTAGTTTGCATGTTTGCATAACATCAAGTAAGTTAGATTTAGTTTAGTTTTGTTAGGTTTAATTTATGATTATTGTTGTATACCATATTATTTAGGTTGACCATGTTTCATGCATACTAACCAGATTAGATCATACATGTTAGCTTTGTTTTGTTTAATATTTTATATGTAAGAGTTAGTTTTGATGCATATCCATCATGTTAGTCAGCTAACTGGTTATATGTTCATATTGCATGCATTAGTTGCCGTGTTAGGATCATTGTATATTGTTACATATTTTATTTGGCATGGTACTGAGGAGTACTAGATGAGTTATCTTCTTCATAGCATGTAGCTTGTTTAATGCATTGTTTTTCAATAATGCAAGTTTAAGTACTTCATGTGGTTCAATTATGTGTTTTAAATGTTTTGGGATATTGCTTCAATTGGAATCATGTTTGTAGCCATGCTTGTTCAAGCCGTGCTTTTGTATAGGAAAATCAATTATTTTATGAAAATCCTTGGCAAATATGGTTTTATTCATGTGTTCAATTTAGACGATATTGTTTTATGTCAATTATGTAGTTGATAGTTTAGTAAAGAATTTAGGATTAATAATTGAGTTAATGAGAGTCAATTGAGTCATAAAATCTCATAAAATAAATAATGAGTAGAGGTCAATCAATTAATTGGATAAGAGGGATACTCAATTAATGACCTTTCGCTTTCATACCTAAATTCATGAGCTGAGATCCTTGGTTATGGCAGATTAATGCCTATATGTCAATGTAGCTTGCTTTTCGTGCTCCTCAGAAGGGTTTAGTCTCCTCGGATACGATAGCTCTATAGTTCGGACTCCCGTGGTTCTGAATCTGGTTTCACAAGTGCAATGTGAAACGGATAAACACAAAAGAGTCCAAAATCTGACAAATCTTTTGAAAAATTGATTTTTAATCAAAAATGCCAAAAATGGACTGCATTGACAAATTTCAGAGTCACCACCTAAATATCTTTGGAAAATTTAGGAAACCCATGACTCGTACCAAAGGCCACGTGTCTGTCATCACCAAAGTGTCTTGGCTCGGCAACTTAGGTATGAGAGGGGAATGTCATGAATTGAGCACCCCACTCACACAATCAAAAATCGACCTCTACTAATCATGATGTGATTTTTATCTATATTATATGCTTTTGTTCCAGTTATTATGCTATCTTTACTATGTGATGTACACAAGTATAAACTAATTCACGAAAGTTGGAACGCTTTGATTTTATGTTTGTTTTGAAAAGTGTTTTGAATATGTACCACTTGAAAAAGTGATCTCATATGTACATTGATCAAATCATTCCAACTTAAGCGGAAAGCCTTCATCCACAAGCATTCAAACAGGTATATCAACTAAGTGCTTAGCCTCATGGTAATCATGCTTGACATGGCAACAATCACAAGCATGCAATATGCAAAAGTACAAAATGCTCACCTAGTATTCCGTGGCAAACCAAAGAAGATGAAATAATTAGAAGAAATGCATGCTCCTAAACAATGCAATATGACTAATGCAACGCATACAACATGCAATTAATAGGCTCGGCTATTAGTATGGCATGTGAGTCAATTCAAGGCATGCGATAAAAGCACGTATTCGATTTAAGGAAGTTGAAATTGACATTGATTAGTATGATGAGCTGAACCCTTATGCGTGCAAACATGGATATAAGTCACGGTAATGACATGAAAATGTAAAACATGATTTTACCATTATAAGCAGGTAAATAAAAGGAAGAAAGAAATGGGGGTTGGAAGACATATACACATATTACAATTTGCCCTCGCGTAGGAGGGTCCGAATGAATGTTTGAATTTAATCTAACTATTACAAACCAAATATATGAATTAACTACACTAATTAATTATTACAAATTAGAATTAGGCTAACTAATTAATTACAACACGAAATTAATTAAGTAAGCAACTAGCTATTGTAAATTGAAAGCTAATTAATTAAAACACATTATGTATGAAATCTAATTTGTGCAGGAACCGAGGAATCACACGTGCAACCAAGAATATCCTCTCGGAAACACCTCTGCTCTATTGCCTAATTTTGTTCTGTTTTGCAATCAAAAAATTAAACTATTTTCTTCCCAGTCTCTGCTTTATTTTGTCATAAAAATGGCACTGTCCGTCCAAAATGGAGTGCCCGGCCGGCCTTCAAAAGTGGTCTGCTGGATGGTTAGGTGGCCATTCGGCCATTGTTTTATAACACTACCCTACTTCAACAGAAATGAAACAAAGAAAAAATACAGTATTTCCAAGAGGTGTTTGTCCATTCTACCTCTCCCTATCATGAAATAGATCAAGGGAGGGGTAGACTTGGTTCGCAAACCATCAATTGTCGTAAACTCGTTGCGTGATGATCTATGAACTGACGGGACAAAGGCTCAATGAATGAAAATCAAAGACCAACAAAACCTCATCTCTATCATGGAGTTACCTCAAGGGAAGTGGTATGCATTGACTCTTGAACCATTATCATCACTAAAGGTTCAATTAACGTCCGATTGAACCCAACTTGATTTTATTCTTGCACCTTTTTTAGTCCAATTTTATTAGCCCTTTTTTAATTACCATTACATTCTTTAATCATTTAGTCCAAAAATGAGAATTATGTCCATTAATGAAGAGAAGTGTCAAACAAGGAGTTGTTCTTGGCATGAGAGAGATGTAATGCCTTGGTAATGAACCTCCGAAGAGATTAAACCATTAAGCATGGAAGGGTCTCTTTCACATGCCTTAAACAACACTAGTTTGAAATGATTCTCAAACAAAGAAAACCAAGAAAGGAGGGAGGTTGCAGAGATGATTAGCACAAGTGTGAGCATATATATGTATGAAAGCTATGAAAAAAAAAGTTATTAACTAAAATAGGTCGGTGTCTAAGATCTAAACCATCAAACCTATGAGGACTACAACACTACAAGCCTATTATACAAAGCATCAATGAAATAAACACGCTAAAACAGTCCTAAAACTCATAAAAATAGTGCTAGAATTAGTATGGAAAAGCTAGAAAAGTAAGCACAAATTGGAGAGAATTAAAGCTAGTAAACAAGCCAAAGGAGGGGTGGCTAACCCCTCCACTTTTAGGACATCAAAACCACATATTTTAGCCTCCTAAAACTCTGAAAATCGGTAGCTAAAAGTTGAGAAAGAAATGGTAAACACAAGGATAAAAGCTTAGAGAACAAGGTTCAAAGAAGGGTGGTTAACCCCTCAACCTTTGATAGCTTTAAGTCACAAGTTTCAACCCATAAAAATAGTCCAAAAAAAATATAAAAATAGCAAGAAAAGAGAAGGAAGAAGTAGTGCAAAGATGGCCAAAGTTATACCTCTTGAAGAGGAATTACTCTTTTATTCACAAACCACAAGGCTTTCACTCTCAAGGGCTGAGATTTTAACTCAAGAACCTCAGCAAGGAGACTCAAAATTTTGGTTTAGGAAGTGTTGGTATGGTGTAAGTAGGTTGTAAGATAGATAGATAGATAGATAGATAGAGAGAGAGAGAGAGAGAGAGAGAGAGAGAGAGAGAGAGATTTTCAAGAATTTGAGCTTTTGGAATTTTTTCTAACCTAAAATCAAGAGGGATGGTCATCTATATATAGAAAAATAGGTGCCTTAGTCGGAAATATCTATATTGAGCCAACTGGTGTAGTGCATGCACATGGGGGGACAGCTGGCAACAAATATCTATTCTACCAAAATACCTAGCCGGCCGGCTAGGTCGGGGACAATCGGCCACCAAAAACTGGCCTGCTGGGACACATGGCCACCCGACCACTTGAAATGGCCAAATTTTTGATCAACTGGCAGGTCGGCCACCTTAAGTGGTCTGCCTACTACTTACAAACAAAATCTGTTTTCAAGCCCGACTTCAAATTGGAATATCTCCTTCATCCGGACTCAGTTTTAGGTGATTCTTGAGTCTAAATTGAAGCCCTAGAAGTTTACTTTCCAATGGTGTGGCCTCACATCAAAATTCTAAGTGTATAAAGAGATATTCCTAATTTAGTGAAGGCCACTTATTTCTTTCTTAACGAATTGACACCCAACCTTTCCTAAACTAGTTTTCTTCCATCCCCTCCTATTTCCTTCAGCTCCAAACCTATAAATAAGATGTTTTTAAAGATTTTTCAAAGAGTTCACCTCCCTTCCACTATTTCCACTTTGTCCTTGCTTGGTTTACTGAAAAGTGCAATATTTTAAACGAAATACGAGCCTCGGAACATCGTAGAAACATTTGGAAAAATATTTTGGAAAAGAGCGTTTTAAGGTCTAAAATAATTTTGATCAAAATGGGGTGTAAGGTTGGGATTAGAAGCTCAAAAATCGAAGCCCAAAAATCGAAGCCTTTTGTTGAAGAATTTGAACGATTGTACAACGTAACTTTTCATCATCGAGTGTTTAACCTGAGGAGCCAAAGTCTTAAGGGTTGTCAAAAATGGGGTGTCTACAGTCGGTTTCATAGTCAAACTGGTCTCTTAGATACCTAGAAAATACTAAGTAGCGGCTCTTGTTCGCATATCGATTTTGGTAACTTTTAGGATAAACGATTGTGTAATAAATGATTTGTTACCACTATGGACGTCGTGTTTTTTCAGTTATAAGGCGCGTTTCCACACTCTTGTGTTGTACCAACTCGTTTTCCGACATCGATAGAGTCGCTACTTAATTTTAAGGGGAATTAAAAAATCTTTAATAATGAAAACTAAGTAAAAGAACTGATCCATCACAACTAGAGAATTCAAAGTTCGAGAACTAATGTACAAATGTAGACACCCCATTTTTGACCGTCCTCAAGACTTGGACGTCACTGCTTGAACACTCGGTGATCATCCATGTTTGTGTTCGTCTTGAGTTCCCGGAGGTCTCAGTTGCGCGCCTTGCCTCAGGATTTCTCGACTCGACTGTTTTGTGTCTAGTTTTGCACCAAACACTTGTGTTTTGCCTTGAAGGGGCAGAGAATGCCTTGTGAGGCATCCCCACACATCACCGGCCATGACTCGAGGCCACCGGCCAGTGATTTTATGCCATCGGCAATATATATTGCCGGTCGGCATTCTTTTTTGCCGATCGGCCATTTATTTTGTCAAAATGGCAATTTTGGATGGCCGATGACTGTTCATCTACTTTTAGTAGATATTTTGTGCCATCTGTGATAGCTGGCACCCACTCTGTTCCCCTCCATACACGTGTATGGAGGGATTTCCCTCTTGGATGGCTTATTTTGGAAGCCTTACAAGAGGGAGTTGCCTATAAGAAGAGGCTTCCTCTCTTGGCATTAGGGTTAGAAAACATTGTTAGAGAAGCTCTGGTTCTAGGTTTAGGGTTTTATATCTATCCTATATCTATATCTCTCATTCTCTTGTATTGTGTGTGTTTAAGCCTTAGTTTTGTACACAAACACCTACTACTACACCTTTCTCTTGGAACTGAGGTTCTAGAGGGTTGTTTTTGAAGTTTTGAAGCTGGTTTGGACTTAAGGGGACTGCTGGTCCACCATTTGTGAAGAGGGTCTACAAGGGTAAGACTTTTGTCCCTTTTTATCCCATTTTTGCATAGCTTTTTAGCCTATCTTGCATCTGTTTTTGAGCTTAGTGTATAACATAAAAAAAGTTCTATTTTTAGGCCCTCTCAATAGTTGTTTAAGGTTGCTTCAAGCTTTGGGGTTGTTTGACCCCTCTTAAGCCTTGTAAGGCTCCATTTTGTGCCATTTTGGGTGAGCTCCGAGACCTTGGTGCTTGGGCCTCCTCACCACTAAAATCTTGAGGGATTTCAGAGGTGAGGATGGTGCCTTGAGGTCCCAAGAAGGAGAGGGCCACCCCCTCCCCTTGTTGTCCTTGAAAATGATCATTTTTTGCCTCTTGAGGGAGCACCTAGCTTAGGCTCATGTTGACCATGCCTTGGCTGTTTTTTTTTATGCTTATTATGCCATGAAATAGCATTGTTTTAAGTTGGTTTTGGTACACCATGCTTGCTTAGCATACATGCCTTGTAATGCCATTTTGTTGCCTTAACATACCTTAGGTTGTAAACCATTGTTCTAGCATGCTTTAGGCTTAGATTTGTGAAGCTTTCATGTTTATTTTGCCATGTTTAAGGTCTGTCCTTAGTTGTTTGGGTCGACTTTAGCATGCATTGCATAGCCTCTTTGCATTTTAGCTTGTAGGCTTCAAGGGTGTGAGTATGTAGCATGCATCCTTGCCTCATTTCAGTGGTTTGGAACCACTTGCCATGTTATTTCAGCCCACTTAGCATGCTCGTGTGGTTGCATTTGATGTCCCTTAAGTGTGTTCAAAGGTCGATATTCCATGTTTCATGTTTAGCCTCTTTGGTGCGCTTGCATGTTTAGGCCTCTTAGATATCATCTAAGTACTCTTTTGGCTTTGTTTTAACATGCTAGAAATCTGATTTTAGTTGTTTAATGCATGCCATGTTTGGTTTTGTTAAGGGTAGTTTAATGCCCCTTAGCTTACTTTGAGTTTTGGGACCTTGGTTGCATGCCTTGGCTTGTCATGTTTAATTGATTTGGTATCATATTAAAGCTTCCAATGCATGCCATATGTCCGTGATTATTCCCCTTGAAGTGTGCTTAAAGGATATCCTTTGATGCTTAAGTGTTTAGGCCTTAACATGTGCATGTGTGTATGTGTGTTGGCCCTCATGTTTGAGTACTTTGGCCGCTGATTTAGGCTTGTTTGAGACTGGCCTAATTTAGTTTAAGTCCATCTCCTTGCTTGTTTGCATCCTCCTCTTGTATGTTTGCTTGCATACTTGCATGTACACATTGCATTGCCTATGTTGCATGCTAGCTCACATGCTTAGGATTGCATTGCATTAACATGCATGCTATACCTCTTGAGTTGAGCATGATAGAGGTTGAGCCCCTTTGCTTATTTATTTGCATTGCATTACATTTGAAATTGAAGTTGCACACTCGATTCTTTGGGCCATCATGCATTGAAATGCGTGATTGGTGGCCCGAGAATCGAGGATCATGTCCCTTTGAGTCATAAACATGATAAGGGATATGGTTGGTGCATACATTGCTTGAATTGCATTGCCATGCAAAGCTCTGTCCTCTGCTGCTGTCAAATGGATTCTGCAGGAACTTTTTGCCGATCGACTGCACAGAGTGCCGACCGGTAATCCATCGGTGGCCGATGGATTCATATTTAGCCGATGATCACCAAATCACAGCCGATGATGATTCCCTCCAGCCGGTGGCATTCCCCAACATCCAGTGAGCACATCCTGAGACTTTGGCAGCCTTCAGAGGAGCAGAGCAGGGAAAACAGAGGCAGCTTGTGCATGGCAGTGGACTTCCGAGCAAGACCCGAGCATGCGTGCATTGGACCCTCTTCCCAAGGCCCCCTTTTATTGCTTTTCTTAGATTAGTTAATTTGTTAATTAATTAGGTGATTTGTAATAATTAATTAGCTTGTGAGCTAGTTAATTTGTATTATTCTTTCGGTCCCTCCGAGCGAGGGCGAATTTGTAATAAGTGTGGGTGAGTGTGTGCATGTCTTCCAACCCCCACTTCTTTCTTCCTTTTACTTACCTGCTTTGATGGTTAGTAATAGGTCATGTTTAATTTAGCATACCTTATGCTATGCATGCGTGCATCATTCATCAGTATTGCATGCACCGGGCTCGGCGCATCATGCTAACTGCATTAGTATTTCAAATGTTACTTGAATACATGATGTTGGTGCATTTCACATGCCACCTCTAGATTAGCTGAGCCTATTCTAGTGACATTTTGTATGCGTTACATTAGGCACTTAACATGAACTTGGATCATACATTGATTTGCTAACGAGTTCCCTATTTTGGCTTGGAGTACTATGTAAGTATTTATACTTTAGCATACCGCATGCGTGTGGATGTTGACATGACAACATGCTTACCATGTGGCTAGAAGCTTATGTGATATAAACTGCTTGAATGCCTGTGGGTGAAGGTTGGATTGTCTGAGTTGGAATAGCTCATTGAAATCCGTGTTTTAGCCTACTTGCGAGTAGCAAATTCCAAAACATTTTTCAAAACAAACGGATATGCAATGCTTATTTCCAAATTAGGCGATCTAGTCTATACTTTTGTGCTGTGCGCATAACATAGTAATTCTAGGCTAATAATCGGGATAAGAACACATAACGTTTTCAAAAACGGATATCACAGTTAGTAAAGGCCGATCTTCGGATCGGGCGAGAGGGGGTGCTCATAGCTGACCTTCCCCAATCGTACCCTAGCTCCCGAGCTGAGGCAGCTTTGGTGATGACGGACACGTGGCCTTGGGCACCGAGTCAGGGTTTCCTAAATTCCCCCTTAAAAAATATTTAGGTAGCGACTCTGTATCTGGCAAATCAGTCCATGTTTGGCACTTCCTTTCTAAAAATCTGTTTTCTCAAAACGATTTGCCGGATTTGGACTCTTTGGTTCAGATTAAGACCCGTGACACAAATTGAGTCCGAACTGTAGCACGTAAGGCCTCACGCGGGCGCGTCTACAACAAAAAGGAAAGATCATTTAATAATGCACATCCTTTTGCCCAATCAAATGATTAGCCTCTACTAATATTTTATTTTATGATTTTAATAATTAATTATTTTATAAAAAAATCCATTATTTACCCTAAAACATTTACTAATCCTAAAACTAGGTGATTTGAATCAAATAAACATCATTTATTTTAAATTCAAAAGAATAAAAACACATTTTCCATAAAAAAAAAATGATTTTCTGAAGAAAAAGAGTTTTTATCGCTACATGGCGGCCATACACTTATATAAAATAAACAATATTTATGAGAAGCATCCAAAACATGCAATTTTGCATAGAAAAGCACATAACTTGATTTATTAAAAAACAATGCAAATAATTAAGCATGTGCTATGAAGATTGGGGAAACTTACCCGGATGCCACATGTAGGATGCTTTTTTGGGGTTATAGAGTGCGTCCAAAAGTTTAGACTCTCGATCTCCTAATCTAGTCTCACGAGTGCAATGTGAAACATAAATGAGAGTCCAAATCCAACAATTTGTACAGAAAATCCATTTTATTACAAAATCTTTGTCAGAAATGGACTACATCACTAGATTTCAAAGTCGCCACCTAATCTTTAAAACTAGGAAACCCATGACTTGTGCCAAAGGCCACTGTCCATCATAATCAAAGTGTCTCGGCTCAAGAACTTAGGTATGAGGAAGGAAGGTCATTAATTGAGCACCCCCGCTCACCTAATCAAAAGATCGGCCTCTACTAAGTCATGACGTGATTTTTATAGTCTCCATATATCCATGTTCTAGTTTTAATAATGCTAACATTACTCTTTGAGGCAAATAAATATAGATCGTGTCACTTGTTCTAGTTATGTTGTGATTTCATGCAAAGAACTCAGCAACATAAGACTCAACGACATTCCATCACAAGCAAAACAACCACCATCCGCTGGCATCCATACAGATATTTCACTTAAGCATCTAGCCTCATGGTATGACACTGGATATGATAAATAGCATGGACATATAGTGTGCTAAAACAAAAAATGCTCACATAGTACTCCATGATAAGCCGAAAAGAATGTATTAGAAATATATGCATGATCCTATATAGAAATAGCTAATGCAATGCATACACAAAAAGCATTTAGAGATTCAACTACTAACATATAGCATGTATCATCTCAAGGCATGGGGTAACGCACATAATTAGCTTAGAAAATGATGAATTCCACAAATACCAATGAGCCGAACCCAAATGCAAGAAAAATATATGCAAATCATGAATATGGTGAATAAGACATGATGCTATAAACAGAAAGTATGTAAATAAAATAGATAAAAAGATATGGGGTTGGAAGTTATTACAACAACTTGAATGAATAAGAAAGAGAGATGGGAGAAAACAGAGATTATTATAACCATTGAATGAATAAGACGTGGGGTTGGAGGAGAAGGATTATTACAATAATGAATTGATTCAGTCAAACTACTGCTGAATCTAATAAATCATATTAAATAAATAAGGAATTTAACACAACAGCTCCAAAGTGCCCGTGAGAACACTCTCTAGAATCTGTCTTGTTCTTCTTTGAGACACTATATAGCCGTACACAAACTCATCCAGTTGACTAAAAAAATATCCAGCTGGGCATATTCACCGGGGAAAAACTATGTTTGGTATAGAAGGTCCAAGACAGAAACAAAACACATTTTCCAAGGGGTGTTCATCCTTTCTATATCTCCCTTTTGTAGAGAACATTTAAGGAGGAGGTAGATAGGCCTCAATCCTCGACAATCACACACATGACTATGCACAACAGATATTCTACAACAATTCATCAAATTAAATGAATTTAAACAATTAGAAATTCAAGTCTAAGAAATAGAGAGGAACCTACAATAATTTCTTTGTGAATAAGAGCATGTTAGTACCCAAATTCATGCTATCAATTGGAGAGAGTAGGTTAATGCCTATTCTTTCTTAGTGGAAGCTTTGCCTCTAAAGCAAGAGATTCATTAAAGGCTATTGAATACTCATCTTCTATTCATGGAACAAGGATGTTTCCACCCCCTTCCATATTCACAAATGATTGGGAAGAGAATTTTCAACATCTTTGACCCAAAACCTCTTACTTTACTTCCAAGAGAAATCGATGAATATGAAAAATAACATCTTTATCAACATCAAATGTCAAAGATCATCCATCTAGCCCCATGACACAACCACCTCTTCTAATTTAGATTGAGCATGGGTTAAAACATATGGACCAATATACTAGAATGATGAGATATGTGATGATAAAGTAAAAAATAAAAGAATTTACTCTACATAATCAATCTTGTGGATGGATGGCTACTATCTACTTCCCAACAACATCCACTATGTTCCAATATACAATAATGGACTATATCTCTAGAAAGCAAGAAAAGAGAGCAAAACTATACAAAAGTAATGAAAACAATCAATCAATGGATAAGTGATTACTTTCTATCCCCAACCACATCCATGAGGACTTATCACATGATTACAACAAGTAAACAATGAAATTTAAAGCTTAGAAATGAAGAATAAGATAGAGAAAGTTATACAAAAGTTCAAAAGTTTCATCTCTTAAAAAGGATGAGCTTCTTAGTTCCAAACTCTTTATTGGTACCCTCAAGGGCCACTAAATGTAGCTTAGAGTGTTTAAGATCTCAGCAAGAAGCTTAGAGTGAAGCTTTAATGGAGTTTTGATGATTGAAGTTATGAAAAATGGAGGTTGAAGATGAAATGTGAGAATAGAGCTCTCAAACTTCTCTCTAAGCCTTGGGCAAATTTTCTAACCTAATGAAATGAGGTTTCGTCCTCTATTTATAGAACTTCAGACATATTGTGGAAACCTCGTAAAAAAGACCAAAATTCTCAAAAATACTCTGTTCCCGGACAATTTAGTCGTACCATTATATATTTAGCCGATTGTATTTTTATCCGACCATGAATTGTTGACTGGCCAGATGAAACATACATTGTTGCATTAATAAAGTAAAGTTAGCATGATTTGAAAGCAGAAACATGTATTTCAGAGAATTCCATCCCTTCTATTCATTTATACTATATCCTTTGATCAATCTATTTGAAATAAGACAATGTTTTGAGTTTTGAAAAGGTGAGCCTCGAGACATGGTGGAAATGTCCGGAGCTACGCAACCAAACAGAGTTTGAAAAAGGTTTTCAATTGGCAAAAAACATTTTGGCCAAAATAGGTGCAAAGTTGGGATTTAACGCTGAACTCTCGGGTTTTCTACTGAGGAACTTATAAGATTAGCACATCTCAGTTTTCTTCATTGGGTAACCAGAAAAGAGCACCCAAGTCATAAGGCCAGTCAAAATGGGGTGTCTAGACCATACCATGCGTCCAACATGCATTATATAAAACAAATATGATCCTAAATATACAACTAATCATACAAATATGAACCTAAGCCCGCTTTGAGGCTACTAACATGATTTTTATGCAAAAAAAAAGTAACTAACAAATAAAAAGAGAAAAATATGATAAAACTAGATGATGATCGAACCAGGCTCGATGCATGATTACATGAATATCGAACTACCCTAAGCACACTATTTTAATAAACTAAACAAAACATGTGAAAACAAAGCGAAAAACTAACAAAATAGCTAAACTACATGATGGTCATGCCATGCTAACACCCTAGCCATGATTACATATTGAAAATATGATTAAATAAGTGCTGAAATTAAATAAAATGGAGTACTCACTCATTGGTTTGCAATAACCAAAGAAAATGTGAAAAAAAGCCAAGCTTTCTTGCTTGTAAGATTCCCTCAAGTTTAGGTTATGATTAAGTTCATGTTCTTCAAACCTTAGACGATCTTTAAGTTGTTAATGTTGATGTAAAGTAGTGTGATTTTCAGAATTAGGGTTTAGGGTGAAAGGAGGCAAGTGTTTTTCACCCAAACACTTACAAAAATTGCTTAAAGTTTGAATCCTTTCAAAGGGGAGGGGGGTAGGGGTTTCTTTTATAGGCAATAAGGAGCCTTAGGGGTCAAGAAAGGACACCCTAGGGTTCCCGCATTGCTAACTTACGATGCCTCCTGCTCAATTCGCAACATAACCCAAGCAAAATGAAATTATACGTGTATCGGAGGAATATGCGTTTGCACGAGGTATATGCAAGCATATTAGGAATTTGCGGTCACACAAGAAGAAAATGTACATGCGGCTCCCGTCACGGTGATGTGTGGTCATACAAGGATGTATGGGTGCATATCTGATAGGTTTTTGTATTTTGGGTATGTCTTGCTCATCTGATATCGGATTAAGATGAATCAAGCAGCCTTGGAAATATAATTCAAAGGGATAATATTTCGTAAGAAATATACATTTTCAAATTCCAACTATTTCTAGGTGAAAATAGGACCTCAAAACGAATAATAAAAAAAAAACCATAATTTTGGCTAAAAATAATTTTTGGTAGGAAAATAGCAACACAACAACTCTAACAATTCAAGCATCTTTAAGGTTGAAATTATAATACCTTTAATCATCGGGAAACATTTTAAGCACCTAAGTCTTAATGGTCGGTCAAAATAGGATTTGTACAACTACTAAAGACTATTATGATTTACATTTGATGTGCAATATAGATGAAAAGGTTGAGTTAGAAACGACATGTGAGTGGGCCCAAAAAGGCGTGTTATCCAAAGTGGGTAAGGTTAGGGATGAGATTTTACTAAGCACGAGTAGAGTGAGGGTGTGAGAGAGGTGCAATGAGTAAGGTCGAGTATGAGATAATGTCCACTAAATGGGAGTGAAGGTAGGGTAAAGGTTCCCTGACCCATATCTGTCTTGTTTCCATCTCTATTCATACCATTGATAACCAAAACCACATCAGTTACTCCAATGGCTTTATATAACATCATGGGTTTGTTAACAAATTGGAGAGAGTGGGTTAATGTCTATCATTTCTTAGTGGAAGCTTTGCCTCTAAAGCAAGAGATTCATTAAAGGCTATTGAATACTCATCTTCTATTCATGGAACAAGGATGTTTCCACCCCTTTCCATGTTCATAAATGATTGGGAAGAGAGTTTTCAACATCTTTGACCCCAAAACTCTTACTTTACTTCCAAGAGAAATTAATGAATATGAAAAATAACAACTTTATCAACATCAAATCTCAAAGATCATCCATCTAGAAAGCAATGGATAGATGGCTACTATCTACTTCCCAACCACATCCACAATGTTTCAATATACAACAATGGACAATATCTCTAGAAAGCAAGAAAAGAGAGCAAAGCTATTCAAAAGTAATGAAAACTATCAATCAATAGATGAATGATTACTTTCTATCCCCAACCACATCCATGAGGACTTATCACATGATTACAACAAGTAAACAATGAAATTCAAAGCTTAAAAATGAAGAACGAGAGAGAGAAAGTGATACAAAAGTTCAAAAGTTTCACCTCTTAAAAATGATGAGCTTCTTGGTTCCAAACTCTTTACTGGTACCCTCAAGGTCCACTGGATATAGCTTAGAGTGTTCAAGATCTCAACAAAAAGCTTAGAGTGAAGCTTCAATGGAGATTTGATGATTGAAGTTATGAAAAGTGGAGGTTGAAGATGAAGTGTGGTAATGGAGCTCTCAAACTTCTTTCTAAGCCTTAGGCAAATTTTCTAACCTAATGAAATGAGGTTTCGTCCTCTATTTATATCTCAGATATTTGTGGAAACCTCATAGAAAAGATCGAAATTCTCGAAAATACTTTATTACCAGACAATTCAGTTGTACCATTATATATCTAGTCGACTGTATTTTCATCCGGCCATGAATTGTTGACTGGCCAGATGAAACATATATCGTTGGATTCATAAAGTAAGGTTAGCATGATTTGAAAGGAGAAACATGTATTTCAGAGGATTCCATCCCTTCCATTCATTCATAATATATCCTTTGCTCAATCTATTTGAAAGAAGACAATGTTTTGAGTTTTCAAAAGGTGAGCCCCGGGACATGGTGGAAATGTCTAGAGCTGCGCAATGAAACAGAGTTTGAAAAAGGTTTTCAATTGGCAGAAAAATATTTTGGCCAAAACAAGTGCAAAGTTAGGATTTAAGGCTTAACTCTCAGATTTCCTACTGAGGAACTCAAAGGATTAGCACATCTCAGTTTTCATCATTGGGTAACCATAAAAGTGCACTCAAGTCATAAAGCCTGTCACAACCCAAACCCGGTACCCAGAGGCTCGGTGTCGTGACAAGATAATCATAAAATGATTCAAACAATTTTGTAGTCGTAGCACAAGCAGTTAAATTAAATAAATTAAAATAAAATAATTGGGTACCAAATGTTTAATAAAATGAAACAAACATAGTCCATTGAGCTTTATTGTATTATAAGAGTCCCGAAAAAACACAGATAGAAATCTTAAAAATAAATAAAAACAACACAGCGATTCATTCCCTATCTTGATCCTGCTAGACTTTATCACCTAAAAGGGGTAACAGCTATAAGCACATAGCAGAGTGAGAAATATTATACTGTGAGTATAGGGGCATAAAATAGCCATGGATAGTTATTTAGGCTAAAACATTAACATAATTTGAGTTGAATACATAAATTAATTAAGTGGCAGAAACTGAAATAAATAACTATAACCGCGGTACAGAATAGAACAGAACAGGAGTCACTGGAGTGACAATCAGAACAGGGGTCAATGGATCCATGACAAATAGGGGACCATAAGGTGGTCAAACAGGGGCCAATGGTTATTTAAGTCCCCCAAGGCATGAGACTCCCGTGGTGGTACTTACAGAAAATAATTGTTTACAAGATCATTGTCAAATACTTTTCAAAATTTAGACAAACATGTCCATGGGTTTTAATTTACGCAAATAGAGTTCAGAAAATAATCCACATAATTGAAACATTAACCTAACCATAAACAAAAATTATGTAAAATGAATTGTGGTAACTCAAAATATTCATAAAATATATTATGGTAACTCAAGACATGTAGAAAACATATAATAGTAACTCAAGATATAATAAAACTCACCTCCAATATAAACTTATCCCTATTCTTCCCGTGCTACCGAACCTCCCGTGTTATTTCTTTTTCGACTTGTTTCATGGATTTCCTTCCTTGCTTCTACTATCATGCCCTATTTATATGCATCAATTCTTGGAGCTTAAGTTAATTTCGTGTTCTCAGAATGCGCCGCCTGGCCCTTGACTCTTACCAATTGACCAAAGGTCATCTAGGGATTAGTGTTGGCGTTATCTAATTCAATGGCTCTAGAAGATTAGGGTTGGCGTCATCTAAGTCAATGTCTCTAGAAGATTAGGGTTGGCTCCTTATAATTCTAAGAGTTGTCGCCCTCTTTGGTAATCCACAATGCTTCGTATGATTATAGGTTAGGTTCGTGTCTAAAAATCTCACTACCAAACTATAAAACATCACTTACCACTTTCTAAAATATTTAACGTGTGGTGTCTCACAATTTACTTCCTTAACAATTTAATCGATTTCCTAAACTATGCATTTATTATTATTATTATTATTATTATTATTATTATTATTATTATTATTATTATTATTATTATTATTATTATTATTATTATTATTATTTTGAGTTCTTTTTATTGCGAAATTTGAATTTAAAAAAAAAAGAAAATTCGGGTGTCACAAAGCCAATCAAAATGGGGTGTCTATACCACACCATGCATCCAACACATTATATAAAATAAATATGATCCTAAATACAACTAATCATACAAATATGAACCTAAGCCCACTTTGAGGCTACTAACATGATTTTTATGCACAAAAAGGAACTAACAAATAAAAAGAGAAAAATATGATAAGACTAGATGATGATCAAACTAGGCTCAATGCATGATTACATGAATATCAAACTACCCTAAACACGCTATTTTAATAAACTAAACAAAACATGTGAAAACAAAGCGAAAAACTAACCAAATAGCTAAACCACATGATGGTCATACCATGCTAACACCCTAGCTATGAGTACATATTGAAAATATGATTAAATAAGTGCTGAAATTAAATAAAAAGGAGTACTCACTCACTGGTTTGCAATAACCAAGAAAATGCGCAGAAAAGCCAAGCTTTCTTGCTTGTAAGATTCCCTCAAGTTTAGGTTATGATTAAGTTCAAGTTTATAGCGATCTCGGGTTTACCCTTGTTGTACAGTGATCCGGACATGTGTCCGTGGATGTTGGTAGTTGTTTATTATCTTGTTTGCATCCTTTTTACTTCGTATTTGAGTTATAGGATGTGTTGGGCGGATTTGTTACAGGTTGGTTGAGTTTAGAAACCAAAACTAGTTGCCCAGATTTTTGGCCTGTACGCTCGAGCGGGGATTTTGGCGCTCGAGCGGAGATTACACCCTTTCAGTATTTTTCCTGTGCAGCGTTGTATGCTCGAGCGTAGGGTTGGGAGCTCGAGCGGAGGCCTGGTTCTGCACAAGTGCTGGGCGAGTGCATTCTGCGCTCGAGCGGGAGGTTGGCCGCTCGAGCGGAAGTCTGTGAGTGGCCGCTCGAGCGGGGTGTTTTACGCTCGAGCGGAGACCTGGGTTTAAGTCCCGAACTTGTGACTTTTCAAATCACTTTTTCACTTTCTCTTCTCTCTCTTACTTTTCTAAAATCACCATTGTTGAGCCTCTCACTCTAGCCTCTACCTTCTCTCTAGGTTTTGATCTAGTAGGAGTGATTTACTCACCTTTGGCCTTTACAAAAAAGTTGTTGATCGTCGAGGGCTTCATTTTAATCTGAAAATCTCGGGTTTTGAAGCACGTTGGGTTTTGTCGTCTTCTCCTTTGGGACTCCGAATTTGAGGTAGGGATAACCTACTCCTCTCTATGGGTTTTGTCTTTAAATTTTGGTATTTTGAGATGTTGGGCTTGGTTTGGTAATTTGTGAAAGTTTGGGGCTTTTGTGTAATTTTACAAAAGTTGGGGTTTTATTCATAATAAACCTAGATGCATGTTTGGCTTAGAAAATGGAATGATTGTTGAATCAGTGATGAAAATGGGACCTAAGGGTTGAAATAGTAATTATGGAAAATGGCCTAATTACATTGTTTAATTAATTGGGATAATTAATTGGTGAGAAATGAGGAAATAAAATGTTGATTGAATATCCATTTGTGCATTTATTTTCTGTTTTAGAAATAACTGCTTTGGGCTATCGGTGGAGGATAGTCGAGATTGTTGTAGACAATGCATGATGATTAGGTAAACGAAAACTAATCAATGGAATGTGTCATGGAACTTGACGGTTGATAGAATACATTAATTGTGTGTATTGTGTGATGGTGTATAGAACCAATGTGTTTATATACGTTATGTGTAGAGGAGGAGATAGGGGATGTACTCCGCGGTTTAGGGGAAGATAGGGGATGTACCTCTAAACCGGATAGGTATTGGGAGGAGATAGGGGATGAACTCCGTAGACAGAGCTCATATGCTTGTCTAGAGAAGTGAAGATAGAGCTCATATGCTTATCTTTGTGAAGTGTGGATACAGCTTGTATGCTTATCTGTGGATATTGTTGATATACATATCTGTTGTAGAGTGTGGATACAGCTTGTATGCTTATCTGTGGATATTGTTGATATACATATCTGTTGAGAATGTGGATATAGCTTTTATGCTTATCTGAATGTGAGATATAGTTTTTATACATATCTGTGGAAATGATGATAGAGCTAGCAAGCTTATCTGTTGAAAAAGGGAAAATGAAAAGTAATTGGGACTTGTAAGTCGTTGACATAAATATGTAATTTATGTGATTGTATCAGTGTTGACCAACTATCAATTGCTAATGTTTTAGTCATTGTCCATGGTTGGTTTAGTGTATTTCTACTGGGCTGTGGCTCACCCTATATGGGAATATCATTTTCAGGTACAGGAAGCATGCCACCTCCAAGGACATAGCTTGGGAGGCTAGAGGCGGACATAGTGTAGTTGTTTTACTTTTGATGTATTACATGTAACTTCAAGCCAAGGGCTTAAAGGTGTAAACGAGTTAGTACTCTTTTGTTGAAACCAAGTGTTAACTTGGAAAGCTGTAAGCCCGTAGGGCATTTTGTTTTGATGTTAACATGTGATACTTATGTAATGAAACTCAATGAAATAAAGGAATGTGGTTAGTTTATATGTAAATGCTTGTATTATCTGATGGGTTTAATGTTATTATTTTGAGGGCGTTACAAAGTTCTTCAAACCTTAGATGATCTTTAAGTTGTTAAAGTTGCTGTAAAGTGGTGTGATTTTCAGAATTAGGGTTTAGGGTGTAAGGAGGCAAGTGTTTTTCACTCAAAAACTTACTAAAATTGCTTAAAGTTTGAATCCTTTCAAGGGGGGGGGGGGGGGAGGGGGTAGTGGTTGCTTTTATAGGCAATAGGGAGCCTTAGGGGTCAAGAAAGGTCACCCTAGGGTTCCCGTATTGCTAACTTGAGGTGCCTCCCGCTCAATTCGTAACACAGCCCAAGCAAAACAAAATTATGGGTCTATCGGTGGAATGTGCATTTGCACGAGAAATATGCAAGCACACTAGGAATGTGTGGTCGCACAAGAAGAAAGTGTACATGCGACTGCTGTCATGGTGATGTGCGGCCATACAAGGATGTACGGGTGCATATCAGATAGATTTTCGTATTTTGGGTATATCTTTCTCATCTGACATTGGTTTGAGGTGAATCAAGCAGCCTTGGAAAGATAATTCCAAGGGATACAATTTCGTATGAAATAGACATTTTCAAATTCCAACTATTTTTAGGTGAAAATAGGACCTCAAAACGAATAATAAAAAAACCATAATTTTGGCTAAAAATAATTTTTGGCATGAAAATAGCAACGCAACAACTTTAACAGCTTCAAGCATCTCTAAGGTTGAAATTATGATATCTTTCGTCATCGGAAAACATTTCAAGTGCCTAAGTCTTAATGGTCGGTCAAATGGGGTGTGTACAATTACTATAAACTATTATGATTCACATTCAATGTACGATATAGATGAAAAGGTTGAGTTAGGAACGACGTGTGAGTGCGCCCAAAAAGGCATGTTATCCAAAGTGGGTAAGGTTAGGGATGAGATTCTACTAAGCATGGGTGGAGTGAGGGTGTGAGAGAGGTGCAATAAGTAAGGTCGGGTATGAGATAATGTTCACTAAATGGTAGTGAAGGTAGGGTAAAGGTTCCCTGACCCATATCTGTCTTGTTGCCATCTTATTCATACCATTGATAACCAAAACCACATCAGTTAATGGCTTTATATAACATCATAGGTTTGTTAACAAATTTTATCACAAGTCGCACTGAATGTTGAAGGCCTCAAGGCTCTATTTGACTAGTAGGATTAAGGATGAAGGAATTATCATATCCATGAGCTTAATATTACATCGTTTATCCAGTTAGATTATTGGAATAAATAAACCTTGCTTATCCATGTTTGTGTTTGTAGTGGGTTTATCCAGTTAGATTATTGGAATAAATAAACCTTGCTTATCCATGTTTGTGTTTGTAGTGGATGTGGAAATATATAATCCCAAATAATATATTTATTTCGTATTATTAGTTGTAAAATTAAAAAATTCACCAATTTCGTTACATAGAATGTTCGTTAGAATCTAATTTAGAAAATAAAAATTACAACCAAATATTGAAATGCGAGTTTCATGAATTAATAATCTCAATCTTATGTTATAATTTGTCTAATCAACCATGCCCGAAATGCATTCCAAATCCTTCAACATGAATTATTGCCTTCATAGTCTTGAATGGATACTATTTGTCAAAATATAGTATGTTTGACATTTAGCAAACCAGAAAGAGATCTGAGTGTCAACATGGAGTGTCAACATGGTGAGCGGGGGGCGAAAGAAGAAGGAAGAAGGTGTCAGTGTATGGTTTGTGGCACACATGACTGATTTTTTTTTTTTTTAGCCAAGAAACTTAACGCTGGTTATTAATTGAACCAAATTAATATGCAATTAAAAATTTATTAACACAATTTTCGATAGCCAAATCAATACATGAACTACATATGTAAATTGCCCTCGAGTTCAAATTAATAAAAATACCATGCAATCCTGGGTGCATCTCATGACATTTTTTTTGTCAATTTTTTATTTTATTTTATTTTATATAGACATTGGTTATTGTGTCAAGCTGAGTATTACATACTTTAAGGGATAGTTTGACAAGTATTTTTTAACAATTTTTTTGATATTTTCTTCATTTTAGTAAATAGTTTTAATTTAAAAAATAATAATAATAACTTTTAGGTTATATTAGATTAGAAGATCCAATTTTTTTTTTTATAGAAATAGAAATTGTGTTTAAAAAAAGCCAATTAAAGAAGTATATTTTCTTGGAGGGGCTTTTTTTGGGTTTATTAATTTTAACTTTATAGATCATTCTAGAATAGAATTACTTAAAAGAAAAAAAGCATTTGACATAAATCTAAAAAAAATCACAAAATACAAAAAAAAATTAAAATAGATGTGAATATTTCAACCTTTGCCAAACAGAACATACAGACCAAATTGGACAAAAAAATAAAATAAAATAAATTGCAAGGGTCAAATTGAAAATTGGCTAATATTTTAGAGACAGTGTGTAATTTATCCAACTACGAATGCAAAACTGTGACACTTGTTATCGCGGGAGATTCAAAAAGCAGCTTGCTCGACCACCACTTTCTCTCTCTTAAAGCATTTATGTCTGTATAAGTATATCTATCTGTATAGAGAGAGAAAACAAAACAAAACCAATCCAACCCAAGCCAACCCAAGCCAAATCCTCGCTCTTGAAATCATTTCATATTCATTCACAACATTTGGAAATGGGGCGTAAACTTCAAGCACCACCACCGCCGCCGTCACCATCGGCGTCGCCGGAATCCACCTACCCAGCACCACCGCCGTCTTCATCCGCCATGTCCGGCGAAGAACGAGTCTCCGTGGATCGGCGTACGGACTACTCGGTGGTGTGCAAATGGACGATCCCGAACTTGGAAAGAACGAAATCAAAGGCAGTGTATAGTCCTTACTTGGAAGTCGGAACATCAGGTATCGATTGTCGTCTTGTGGTGTACCCTAGAGGCCATTCTGATGCTCTACCTGGTTCTCTCTCTCTCTACCTTCATCTTATCGACCCTCCTCGCACTTCCAAATTGGGTTGTTTCACTTACTACAAACTCTCTATTCTCAACTCTCTCGATGAATCCAAGTCTCTGCATAGAGATTCCTACTGTCGATTCACTTCTAAGAGGAAGTCTCATGGTTGGTCTGACTTCACTCTCTCTTCAACGGTCCTCGATCCCCAATTAGGGTTTATCTCCAACAATTTTCTCTTCATTCTCGCTGATATTCGAGTTTTGAATGAATCAACCTCGTTTGTACCGGATACCAATGAATCAAAGTTGGCATCCTCGAGTGTAAGTGTTAGTAGTGGGCAATTCACTTGGACTATAAAGAATTTTGGTTTGTTTAGGGAAATGATTAAGACTCATAAGCTATTGAGCCCTTCGTTCCCGGTGGAGGAATGTAATCTTCGGATTTCTGTTCATGGGTACGTGGCCGATAAGGTTGAGTATTTGTATCTTTCTTTAGATAGTAAAGAGATGGAGAATTTGACTGGTTTTGAATATAGGAGCTGTTGGTGCATGTTTAGAATGTCAGTGTTGAATCATAAATCAGGTTCCAAGAGCATTCATAGGGACTTACATGGGCGGTTTGGCACAGACGTCAATTTCGAGGACACTACGTATATTGGCTGGTGTAATTATATGAAAATGTCGAAGTTTATTGGGTTGGACAACGGTTTTCTTGTTGACGATACTGCTGTGTTCAGTGTGTCATTCCAAGCGATTAAGGAATCTAGTGGATGCCTTAAGATTACCAGGACTCCTGCGGTTAAAAATTCTATTATGCCTAATAAACCTGATTGGTATCAGGGAGGGTTTGTTTGGAAAATTAAGAATTTCACAAGGTTGAAGGATCTTATGAAGAAGAGGAAGATCGTGGGTCTAGCTGTTAACAGCAGGAGGTTTCAGATTGGAAATCAGGATTTTCATCTGGGGGTTTATCCTAGAGGTAATAATTAATAAATAAAATGTAACTTAATTTGTATATTGTCCTATTTCTAACGGAATCTTGGAATACATTATTGTAATACTTGCTTGATAAGGTGGAAAGATTTTGAAATGAATTTGATCAGTGTAAAAAGCAATACATGTTAGAAGGAAGAAACAGATGTTGTCATTCTACCTCTATCATGAATGGCTTGGAATCAATCAAAGAACATGACAATTACTTGCAATATGTTGGACATTCTTGAATTATGTACAAAATATTAAATCATTTAAGTTAAAATTATTGAATCATACAGGATGTAATTTAAATACTTTTGCTATAGGAATCGCATATATATCATCAGTTATCTGAATGATTAGAGTGTTTTGTCAGAGTCAACACTATTGTTTGATACTGGTTTTAATTGGAACCTGTGGTGTGTTTTAATATTTAAGACTTTTAAACTGCAAGAGAACTGATGGGATTTCATGCTTATGCTTGATTGCACACCAGGGTTATCTCAACCGCCAAGTCACTTTTCATTTTATCTCCAAGTTGATAACCAGAATAGTTCCCCTGACTGGAGTTGTTTCGTATCTTATCGGTTGTCTGTCAAGAACCAGAGGAGCATGGATAAATCTGTTAGTAAGGACTCACTGGACCGTTTCTCCAATGCTACAAAAGAATTGGGCTGGTGTGAATTTTTGACTCTGAATAGTCTCTTCGATCAAGACTCCGGGTTTGTTGTTGGCGATACAATTCACTTTTGTGCAGAGGTTCTTCTTTTAAAGGAGACATTTTTAAAGGGTAACACAGAGTTGAGGAATGCTGGTTTTCCAGTTGATCATCTATCAGGGGAAGGCGAGTTTGTCCTATGGATGATGCATAACTTCATGTCTTTCATTGGCATATTAGAAACCAGGAAAATAGTTAGTCCAGCTTTTGAAGTAGGTGGATTTCAGCTTCAGATTGGTGAGTTAATGGGTGGTTAGGTTATTTAAGTTGTTTTTGACTTTCTCATTTATTTGATGGTTTTCTCACTATGAGCCCCTTCTTTTTTTCTTTTTTTTTCTTGTTGCGTGATAATAATGCAGGGGTCTGCAAGTCATTAGACAGCATATGTGCATTTCTGGAGTGTAATCCATTAGTCACAAGTGACTCTGATAAGAACTTTTTGGTTAGTTACAAGATGTCTTTGGCAAATCAAAAGAACCATGCCAAAAGTATGTGGAAGGAGACTACTTTCTGTACAAAGTCAAATAATAATTCTGTTATCCAGTTCATGAAAGTTTCAGACATGGTGGACGCAGATGCTGGATATCTTGCTCATGAATCAGTTGCTATCTTGTGTCAGATTCTCGATCATTGCCCGTCGCTTGAGTTTTCAGAACCTGGGGTTAGTATGCTTGATGTTTGCTATGTCTTTGAATATTTCAGGCATTTGAAATTTATCAGTAATTGGTCTTCTGTGCATGCTATTTATGACAATTCATTGACAAAACCCAATGCCATGCATCATTTGTATTGAGTTATAAAGTCACACTGTAAACTCTGTCTTGCTTTGCCATCTACTGAAGCATCAAAATTTCATTTATTTAGGGTGTTTTGGATAGCTTAGAAATGAAAGCATTTTGGAAACTTAAGGAAAACAATAATTTTTTTAGATATGTACAGAAATGTTTGGAAACAAAAACTAAAGCGTATGCAAATGTCTACACAAGTTCGTTAATTAAGGGTAAATTACATTTTAACCCAACCGTCACTCAGTATCATTTTTCACCTCTCAACTAGAAAGTGCTACACTTTGCCACCTTAAACTATCAATTTGTACCAATGCGAACCTTTCAGTAAGGATCCATTACATAAATGGATGGAAAATTGACATATGACTTGCACATGACAATGCAGATTTTATATAGAAGAATGACTTGTGAAAGCCACCACAATGTGTTGTTGCCTGAAGTGGACTGAACTGAAGGTTGATTGTAAAGGAATATTTAGTGAAAAGTCCTTTGACATAATTGTGTAGTGTTAAAAGGACAAGTGAATATTTTTTAATGTATAAAGTCTTTTAAAATTTATTTATCATCGATTAAAGACAGAAAAAACATATGTTCTTTTTATTTTTTTATTTGAGATGATTTTGCCCTTTTTATCTTTCATTACTTCTCTTTTGCCATTTCAATCATCAACGTGATAAACTAACTCTCTCTCTCTCTCTCTCTCCATATATATTTTTATTAGGGGTGTTCAAAAAACCGAATCACCTGATGAAACTGACAAATTAGAACCGAACCGAATGGTTGTGGTCGGTTTCAAAAACACTCCACGGTCGGCTTGGATTCCGTAGACAAGATTCATCAATGTTACGATTGGTGGACGGTTCTAATCCTTTGGAAACTGAATATACCCACACCGTCCGAAATAATAGTCAAATAGCAATTAAAACTCTTGGCGGTTCGTGTAATAATAGCATTAAAACTCTGAGTCTGTACCAATCACAAAGAAGGTAGCACAAGGCTCAAAAAAAATTGTTAGACTTTTATTCACCCTTTTGTTTCAGATTTCAAATGCAAGTAAACACTCCAATAAATGCTTCAAACAACTTCACCACAATAGTTATCCCACCTGTAAAAGCATATTCCTCTCTGCCATAAAATGTTTTTTGGTACCAAATAAATAGCCAAAGTGGCTCGCGTATAAGGACGAAGATACTCCATTCAAAATAATTTAAACACATGTATTTTCCCGCCTTTGCTTTATGTCTATCATTCTGCAAGAATATTTATTTTACAACCACGCAAACCACCAGAAAAGTGACACGTGTATAGCACTATTTGGCAAAGGAATCAAAAGTACTCACACCACTCACACCTGGGCCCATGTGTAACTTCATTTTAACCACATCCATACACGTGTCCATAAGTACAACAATGGACAGCCCAGATCAGCGGGAGGGGGGGTGCTGGTAATATTAATATAGCGCCCCCCAGTCACACCACTCACACCAAGTTTTTTAACTAATAGGGAGGCCTTGTACGTCTGGTGTGAGTTTACTATTTACCATTACAAAATGTCTCGCCAAGTCTTTTTCCGTTTTTATGCCAAGAATGTTTTCCTCACCTACCCACAATGCCCATGCCCAAAAGAACAACTCTTAGAACTCCTCCAATCCCTTCTCCAACTAGCCTATCAGTCATACTACATACTTGTCACAAAGGAGCTCCACGAAGATGGAAACCCTCACCTTCATGCCATGGTGCAATGCACGAAGAAGATCCAAACCTTCAACCCGAGATTTTTCAATCTCATTGGAACCAACGGCAGAATCTATCATCCAAATGTAGAAAAACTCCACTTGCCAATAGCAAGTCGACAGTATATACAGAAAGGGGGCGAGTTTGTCGAATACGGAGAATTTTCATCTAAGGGGAAAAGTCCTTCGAAGAACAGAGACAAACTCTGGAGGGGAATAATTGCAGAAGCAGAAACAGAGGAACAATTCTTTGCACTCTGCAAAGAAAGATGTCCCACCGACTATGTAACAAAATACCCCCAATTAAAAATATTTTCGAGGGATCATTACAAAAGAGAGAGCCCCCCATATACTAGCGCCTTTAATTCATTTCCTTTCTTAAATGAAGAAGTAAAAAAATAGGCAGAAAATAAGATTTTGTTTGTAAATCGAAATTTTGTACAATACGATTTATGTCAAAATTGCTATCTTTCCGTTTGGAGGAAAGACGACTGGATTAGATTAGGGACACACAAAAATAATATCAACAATTTATATATTGACGAAGAACTCTCCTCCTTCTCTGATAACAGGAACTAGAACAACGACCCATCCGTTCAATCTCTCTCTACCTTAAAGGACCCTTAAGAACAAGAAAAACCACCTGGGCCAAAAGCCTCGGACAACACAATTACTTCTCTGGCAGAATAAGCTTCAAGGACTACAATCAAGATGCTGTCTACAACGTCATAGACGACATCAAATACTCGACAGTCCCTACTGAATTTATAAAGAATTTAGTAGGTTGCCACAGAGACTTCCACGTATTTGTTAAATTTCATCCAGATCTCACTATTAGAGGAGGAATTCCATGTATTATATTAACTAATGGGGACAGTAGTTGGTTAGATGTAATGTCCCAAAAAATGAGAGAATGATTTGATGTTAATGTAACCACCGTCATGATTAATGAAAATTTTTATTAATTTTATTTATGAAACCACTCAAACTTTTATTTACTTACTACATTTCCCTTATCATCAACTATTACATTACTATTTTTAACACCACTATTTTTTACACTCATTATTACATTTCGTAAAACATCAGAAAATTCTGTTGGATTCATAACAACTGATTCTCTACGATCAACTTCTTCTTTGCTAACACCAACCTCCGAAATCGATGGACCAGGATCAATATCACTAGTTCCATCACCACTTCTGTGTACATCAATCTCAGACAAATTCAAACGACCTTTGCGTTCATGAATAACTGAACCACTTCTCCCAAAACCTCCTAACAACAAATCTCTTCACCTCTCCGGTAAACCCACAAACTTAGTCCGTGTCAGAATTGGAATGACTTTCATTGGAGGACAATGCCAAACATCAACATTTTCATTAGTATAGTTTTAAGGTAACACAACAATAGATGGGGCCCTCATTTGTGAATCTTCTGGCATGTCACTTGTGGAATACTTCAGATACCCCTTCATTTTACAATATGTAATCCCCCTTTAATATTTGAATTTTCAAGTCGATACTTCACACGGCACCTGGTTGTCGTTAATTGAACAATAACCATTCTCATAATAGACTAACTTGCACTGACAATCCTCAGGGAAAAGAAACCATGCCTGCAGACTGTCATTACCATCTAATCTCCAATCATAAACATTTACTCTGACCAACCTATTGGCATTGGGTGCGCAAAGGGGGGAATATTTTATCAATATTTTATCAACCTTAATACTCTTTTGTTTGTATCTTAACCTCAACTGGGAAAATAACTTAGGCAACGCAAGTTCAATACAATTGAAATCACTTGTTGAAACACCTTCAACAACACCAGTTTTTATATCGTCCACCTCCATTCAAAACCTGAACATTACAAATAAAAATGCATAAAATTACAATTCTAAACAGTTTTAAAGTACATTTGACTCCTTAAAATAACCCTACCCTATAATACACAATCATTTAGGTTTGATATTTTCTATGCATTGATACATGTGATTAATAAGTACGTTTACATACACATAATATAATATGTTACATGATTATAAATATATCATCATACACACATGACATATGTTATGATATACATGATGTTTGGGTTATATATATACTAATATACAGAGGTTTATGTATGCTAACTCTTCTTTTCTTTTGGTGGAACTTTGAAGTTCCTCTCTCCTTTTGCCAAACCCTCTCTCTCCCTCAACCTCTCTTCAATCCTCATGGTTTATTGCATCTACATCTATTCGGTTATCAACAAGCACCGTCTAGATCTCTCTACTTTGATGCTTTTGGGTTAGATCCAATAGTTATGCATGTCAACACTACACCACAATAGTCTTCTCAGTTTCTTCATCTCTCTCAAATCTGTTTGTATATGTGTTTGTGTAAGATACGAAAATGAGCTGCTGATGGGAATCAAGAACTTGAGCGAATCCGACAGGCAAACCATGAGGCCCAATGCATGCAATTTTGAACTTCTTATTGGTCAAAATTGGATGTGCAATTCTTTTACCTGTAATGATCGGTTTGGGTGACGGATTAATAGCAAAACTGATCCGAACGACTGGTGAACACCCCTAATATTTATATATATTGTCTTCAACGTTCTAAGTAGAAAATATCTACAAGATTGCAAGAGATGGTTACACAATTGAGTAGTAGAATTTCAATGATTACTGTATTTCGAACCTTGTTTGCTATATTTTGATGACTGTTTGGATTGAAGCTTGCGATTGAGCCGTAGAAGGGAATTGTGTTTCGTTTGTTTGGATGAAAGAGTGAATAATTATTGAATTTTTTTTCAAGTGAGATTGAAGATTGAACTATATGTATTTCATTTGTTATGATTGTTTTTTATTGAATCTGATTGAATAATGGTGTTTTTTGTTTGTTGTTAGATTAACTTTACTTTGGTGTTTACTCTTGTAATATGTGATTTATGTTTTGTTTGCTGATGCTCTGTTTGAATGTAACAGTAAAATTTTACTTCGGTTTGCTATGATAATATGTAATTTGTCTTTTGTTTGTTGATACTTTGTTTTAAATTAAGAATAAAATTTTACTATGTTTGTATTATCATTTCAATATTTTAATAGATTTTTTATTTAATATTTCCACTTGGGGCAATAATAAATATAGTGATTATGGTATTTAGTGATAATGATGGTATTTCACTATTTTAAATGCCAAAATTTCACCTTTAAATTTACTATGAATCAGAGTAAATTTTCACTATGAAATCAAGTAAAATTTTACTGTTGACGTTAGTTTCGACAGTAAAAAAAATTTACTTTTTTTTTTTTGTAAAAAGAATTTCATGAGTAACATGGATCTTGTTTGATAGAACGAGAGGCTTCTAAAAAACTTATTTTTATTAAAAACCAACATTAAGATCAAAAGTTATATTATTTTAAAGTTGGAAATATGAAATTAGTTACTAAGGATATTTTGGTAATAGTCATGTGTGTTGTCATTTTCAAGGCAAAATTTATGTGCTTGTCCCTAATATATGAAAGTTTTGTTATGAGGGAGTTTTGACCAAATTCCCCAATTGTAAATACCTATGAAGCACGGACACGTCTCTGGAGGCAGCGTATGGGTGTCGGACACGTGTCGGACACGGACACGCGTCTGACACGTGTTTGACACTCGACCTAACGTGTCCCTGTTTTTTTTTTGAATTTTTGCAGGCGGACACTCTTTCAGACACGCTTGACACGTCGTGGACACGTTGGAAACAGAAATAAACCCTAACCAAGAGACAGAGAAACCCTAACCCATTGAAGATATATATATATATAGAGAGAGAGAGAGAAAGAGAAAGAGAAAGAGAAAGAGAGAAAGAGGAAGAACCTGTTGAAGCCTAGATCGAGGCCTCTTCGTCTCTGATCGAGGTATTTCTTTCGCATCTCTGTTCGTCTCCTCTCTCTCTGTGTTCGTCTCTCATCGTCTTTATCTCCTCTCTCTCTGTTCTCGCCTCTCGGTCTCTGATCGTCGTCTCTGATCGAGTCCTCTTCCTCTCGTCTCCCATCTCCTCGCTCCCTGTTCTCACCTCTTCCTCTCTCCCATTTTTTTTGTTTGACTCTCTTCACTTTTTCTCTCCTCTTCCTTTATTACCGTCACTCCCTCTTTTATTCTTTTTCCTTTTTTATACCTTTTTTTTTTGTAAATAAATAATATAAATAAATACAAATAATATATTTATTTTTTAATTTTACATATAATAAATAAAATAAATGAATAAAAATAGTATATATTTTTTAATTTTACATACAATAAATAAATAAAAATAAATGAATATAGTATATATTTTTTAATTTTACATATAATATATATAAAAAATTATATATATTAAACGTGTCCCCAGCGTGTCGTGTCTTCTATTTTTTAAAAATTTACGTTTTTATGTGTCCGTGCTACATAGGTAAATACTATTCCACGACAAATGAATTTCTCTTTAAAACTTCAATTGGATCTTTTGAATGAAAAAAGCAAGTTGCATAGTGTACAAAGCTAAAACAATAGAAAGAAGTGCCATATGCTTGGAAGCGAACACAATATTTCTTTTGTGTATTTCCTTATATTAAAAGGTGTGCTTATGTTGTCTCTGTGTTTCATCTTGGTCTTATGAGATGTCTCACCTCTACCTTTTTATTACTGCATTCTTGAAGATTGCATACTTGTCAAAATTAGATCAACTAAAAAGTTTGGGAATTTCTATATGATTTCCAATATTTATCTGTTGTTTCCTATGATATGACTGCTACTTTTTTCTTTTGTGTACATACTTTTTTCTTTTATGTGTACATAATTTTCTTTTCATTTGATCTTAGGCCTAGTTAGTTTTGCATTTTTAAAAGGGTCGTCCTTTTACTCCAAATATGTAGTAGAGCTCCATTCTAACTTGGCATACCTTCTATGAGGCAAAGCTGATATCTTGATAAATGGCTCTAGAAAAGATGATTGTCAAGATGTTGCACATACTATACCATCCACCACGTGCTATTTTTAGTTTAATTATTATTTATTTGGTCCACCTAAAGTTCTCTAGGACTTTATCTGAACTTAATTAATCCTACACCTTGTGTCAACAAGAGCTACTACATTTTTTGGGAAATGACATACATGCCTATGGATAATATGGAGAAATCCAATGCTAAAACGCGTGCACAATAGAAACAAATTTGAGTGGTTTCAACGGGTTATATAGATCTAAGAAGTATGGACACTTTTAAGAAGGTGGTGTGTTGTGTTAGACATGGACATGCCACTCTTTGGACATTTCCCGCCACCTATTGGACACACATCCAAACATGTTTTATTATTTTTAAAAATTTTCTAGACTCGTACATGCTTTAAACACGGAGGATCATAGGTCTATTGCTTAGGTAAACTTGAAGTTAGAATGTAGAGTATGTAAAAACTAGGGTTAGGGTTAGAGTGGAAGAGAGAAGAGAAAGAGAACAAAAGAGATTATAACAAAGAAATAACGTCTTAACTAACCATTTTGGATTTAATATTTAATTTACAACTTTTAAATTTTCAAAGAGCTTGTCCATAGTAGAAAACTTTAAATTTTGGTGGTTGATGTAATGGGGAGAATGATTAATTCTAGGGAGAAGGGTGTAGTTGAGGGTTTTGTATTCGGGAGGGATAAGATTTGTGTTTCTCATTAACAGTTTGAGGATGACACTATCTTTTTCTTGTCTAGGGAGGAAATTGAGAATTTTAATCTTTTAGCAATTCTGAGGAGTTTTGAAATTGTGTCTAGGCTTAAGGTGAATATTTATAAAAGTGGTGTGGTGGGTATTAATTTGTGACAAGATCAAGTGCAGAGGATGGAAGAAATTTTGGGCTGCCCCATTGAGAGATTACCCTTCAAGTATGTGGGATTGCCGTTGGGGGGGAGATCCTAGATTGGAGTCTTTCTGGGGTCCGGTTCTTGAGAAGGTTGGTAAAAAATAAGAGAGCCTTATTATCTAGAGGGGGGAGACTGACTTTGGTCAAGTTTGCATTGAGTTGTATCTCCATTTATTTCTTGTCTTTGTTCAAGGTTATGGTAAGGATTACTAAGAAAATTGAAAAGTTAATGAGGGATTTTCTTTGAGAAGGTAGGAATGAGTGGAAGAAGCATCACTTAGTGAAGTGGGAGAGAAAATAGTTTCCCTTCCTAGAGGGAAAGGGGACCTTGCCATAAGAAACATTGTGATGCAGAGTATAAGAAGCTCAACGAAGGCTAATTTCAGAAAAATGATGATATTTGGACATTGGCATGATTTCAAAGGGAAATTGATTGAAATCTTATATAATTATGTTTATATATTATTAGAGTCTTATTTTATTTTATGATTATTTTTTTATGTTTTTTAGGATTTTTGGATTAGGAGTATTTTGGTCATTTGCAAAATTTCCTAATATGGGTTGTGTGGGTCGACCATGAGTTGTCTTGTGAGTCAAGTTATTTAAGTTTTATTTATCTTTCTTATTTAGCTTAAATTACTTTTGGAAGTCAAAGATATTACAATAATTTTTTTTTTTTTGATTTTAGTTGATTTAAGAAGTCTCTTAGTTCTACATAAAGTTATATAACGTTTATAATTCAATAAAATTGATATTTTAAAGAATTTTCAGAACTTTAAACGGTTCTTATAGATTGTGTGATCCAATCGAGCCCTGGGTGTGATATTTACGGAATCTAGATGCGATATCTCAATTTTAAGTGACAATTGAAATTCCTCATCAACAGTAAAGACTCGATGAGTCACCATGGCCTTGCGAATTTCATCTCTTAAACCTGATTTGAATCGAGAAAGAGTTTGACGTGGATCTTCAACACCCCTACATTGAATCTTTAGCTCCTCAAATTTATTCATGTACTCGACCACTATCAAGTTTCCTTGTCTGAGATTAGTAAGTCGATCAAAGAGTTCATCTTTATAGTCATATGGTAAGTACTTTTGTTTCATTCGTTGTTCCATCTCCCCACAAATTAACAATGGGTTGTCCTGCAATCCGGAGTTCATGTTCCATCGCAGACCACCAAATTTGGGCTTGACCTATAAGCTTCATTACGGCAAATCAAACTTTCTGATCATTTGATATATCGAACCAATCAATGTACCTTTCCAATGCAGTAAGCCAATCCAAAAAAACTTGAGGGTCAATTCTACCATCAAAATCCGGAACATCAACGCGCACTTTCTTTGTTATATCTCCAGCTGTGTCATATGGATCTTGCGTCTCATATCTTCCAAACTCAACAACTTCATTGGCTATATCCAAAAGAGAAGTGTGTAGCCTCTCTAAGGGACGTAATGCATTAGGGTTAGCGATATCCTGTGGAAAAGTAGCAGAATCTTCTATATCAATTTCTTCCACAACACCCTTTCCAAGTGGTTTTGGCCTACTGGTTGAAGGAGACTCAGAACCATTCGCAGCATGTTTACTTTTCTGAGGACTGGAGGCTTCAATCTCAAATATTTTTGCTTCCAATGCATCAACTCGCTGTGCATCAACTCTTTCCATGATCATGTGTAGAGAATCATCTCGATGTTTGTCTGTGAGTTTGCCTCTAAAACTTTGATCGCTTCTAGTTTGCCTCTAACCCTAGATGTGATGCCTATGGAATTTAGGTGCGATGCCTAGACCTATCTTCTTCTCTTTTCTGTTTTAGTTTACTGTTCACAGCTCCTAAATAGCCCCTGTTTTGATCTCTTTCATGCGGTTTAGTAATCCTAAACTTAGTTCATTCCATTCATTAATGGAAATCCTAAAATTCCTACTGATTTTCAGCTTTAAGCAACCATAAAAACACACAGAAAGTCAATTTTACAGTCCTTACAGCCCTGTCCCTAATCGTCCTACATCACATTGTGGCTTGGAACATTGCTCTTTTAATGAAGTGGTTATGGAGATTCCCCATCAAATGTGAGTCCTTATGGCATTCCATCATTAAAAGCAAGGAGTTCAAATCAATAGTAGCCATACCAATGTGGTTAATAGGGGTATTTGTCGATCTCCATGGAAATCCATTTCTTGTATCCTCCCACTCATGTCCAGGTTTCTTTCTTTGAAAGTAGGAAATGGGGAATCAATTCATTTTTGGGGGGGCATTTGGGTGGGTGAACTTCCTATTGATAGGGGCTTTTCCACTCTTATATAGAGTTGCTCATTCTCATAATGTTTCCGTCGCTTTTGGCATGTACTAATTTGGCACAAATATATGGAATTTCAATTTCATAAGAATAGGGAATCTACTGAACTGGCATCTTTGTTGTCCTTGCTGGAAGGTCTTTCATTGTCTTATTCCATTTGTGATATAAGGGTGTGGAGCATTCATTCTTCTGGTATTTTCTCGTGCAAATCTTTTTATGTTAAACTCATTGATAAGTCTGGAGTTCCTTTGTTTCCATTCCACAAAACAATTTGGATAGCATTTGTACCTTTTAAAGTGAACCTTTTTATGTGGTCTTTTGTTCGCGGAAGCATTATTATGACCAATGGTAATTTTCAAAATACGAGACCCAATTACTTTCTTTGTCCTCAATGGTGCATCATGTATAGGAGATATGAGGAATCGATGAATCATTTATTTCTACATTGCCCAGTGGCTTTGAATTTATGGCGTGGTCTTTTTTGTCTGAGTGGCTCACTATGGATGGCTTCGGATGCATGTACGCATATGCTGTTAGTTGATTTTCGGGGCTTTGGTGGCAACAAGAAAGCCAAAACTTCGTGGCATTGTGTTGTCTATGCTATCTTTTGGATTATTTGGTTAGAAAGAAATTTGTGGATATTCGAAGACGGGGTGGCGGAAGTGGATTCATTACGGGAGAAAGCGTATCATTTGGCTTCTTTTTGGGAAAATGTTTCTCCTCCATTATAGGGGTCCCCATTTTTGTGATTTCTGAAGAATGGGGAGCAGTTTGTCAGTCTTAGTTTTCTTTCTTTGGCATGTTTGATAGTGATTTTCTTTCCTTTTGCATTGTAAGAGGACTCCTTGTCCTCACTTCTCTTTACTTGATTGATATAATCCATTTTGTTGCTATTCAACCAAAAAATAAAAATAAAAATAAAAGTGAACTTGAAACTTGAACAAGTGTAAGCAGGTCTAAATCAATAACACTAGATACTTCATGCCAGGCCAGAGAAGTAGATATTTGTTAAAAAGATAGAGATAAATGAAAGAAAAGTACCATTGTCATCTCAAACATATTCTTTTAATAAGCTAATGAAAATTTATAGTAATATTGATTTACATAAAAGCAAGTTAAATTTATTTTTTTCAAAAATTGCTAAAGAAATTTAAGTATTCATGTATTGTATGTATCGTACCATGTATCACGTATCGTATATTACATTCTGTGTCATAAGAGACATTTAATACGTATTGATGATACATATCGATTTCTCTCTAAAATATCGAATTGTAAGACACTGGCAACACTAAGTTGTAGTTGTGACAGGACCATAGGTCTTCTCATTGTAATTACTCTTATTATTATTTGGATCATTTTGAGAAACATTTAATGTGTGCCACTTGTCTATAATTTTGCTGTTGTAGACATACCCTTCTTCAAATGTGGATGATAGTCAGAATGCATTTTCAAATGATCGTGATGAATTTACTCATTCCAAATTCAGCGAAGTAAATAGTGAAATTGAAGATGACATCTTTGAAAGCATTCTTTTCAGAGCAGGCCTTGACATTGCTTTGCACCAAGATTCCTGTTCAGAGTCTTGTATCAGAAAAAAAATTTGGATGGGTGCTGATTGGATGTGTCATACTATGAATAAGCTTTGCATTTACCTTGGTGAACCTGTTAAAGCAAAAGATTTGCTTAGTGCAGTGAAGAACTTGGTTTGTTGTGATGTTAATAGACATGCTGAATCTCCACCATTCCTAATGAATTTGTGGACTGTGGTTAAGATCTCCCAACAGGCAATTATTGATCTACTTCTAGACATAATGGTTGAAAGTTGCCAACACTCAGAAACCAGATCTAGTGTGGATTGTTATGATTCAAGTTTAAAACCTTCTGGGCATGCCAATGGAGATGCCAGTGAAGGACAATTTCTAAGGCAAAGTGGACCAGAAGATTCTGGTCAATCCGCCAAATATGAGACCTTGGCCTCTTGGGTGGATGGAAGTAGCAGCATGTGTGCAGTTGAGGGCTTGGAGGAGGAGATAACCGATATACCCGAAAAAGCTATTCTTGCACAACCTCCTTCAGAACTATCTGCTATAGCCCTTCTGAAGATCAATTCTATTCAAGATCTAAAGGTTTGTTTATTTAAGTTTTTATAGATAATTGTATTTGGCTATTTGAATTCTTGACTTCAAGTATTAATTTGTTGATCTATATTCAGATCAAGTGGCCTGAGCAGGCAGATGAAATCTTAGATATGATAATCAATTCTCTGAAGGCTCTTGATGGTACTATTCCAAAAGGTGGTTTAAGGCCAAATCAATGGCTTGTATCTGTACATAAGATTTCTCGTGCACTGGACAGAGCTCCAAAACACCTGCAGCCAGACCTAGTCACTTTGGTGCCCAAGCTCGTTGATCATTCAGATAATCCACTTGCTGCATCTGTGCTTCTAGATCAACTAACTAAACCAGATGCCGACCCTGAAATCCAAGCACGAGTAAGATATATCTTTCTTTTGTTTAATTTATAGATAATAAATTTGTTATGAACGTTGAATATCAGTGAACCATTATCTGCAATTTAAGAAAAAAAATAGTTAACCATTTTGCAATGGGAATTCTAGTGATGCTGTTTGCTACTGTCTAGGAAATGAAATCTCTTTGCACTACTTCCTGGAAACATCAAAAGCCTATACTGTGACAAAAGAATGTTATGATGAAATTTCCATCAGATTGCATATGACATATGGGCTTTTGAGAGTGCTCCTTTATACCAATGCCATCATATGGTAGTCCTTTGACTTGCTTTTCCTACATGTGCGTAAGAGCCAAACTACAGCTTTTTTTTTTTAATTGAATGTTTCCGAAGCAGCTAAATCATTCCTCGAAAACATGTAACAATGATCAACTTAGATGTAAGAACTGTTTTTTAAACTTCTTGTTAACTTGTAGTGGGCCAAATATTATGCCAAGCCCACTGCTGCATTAGATACCTCCCGACGATGCTCTGCTCATGCATGCGTACTGCAAGTATATCAGAGATTGGTAGCCACGAGTCCATGACATCGGATTCCTTTAATGAATATGTACAATTAAAAAACTTTCACATGACATGATATTAGTGTGGATGGGGCAATTTTCAATCTCTCATCTAATTGACATGGCGTATGCAAAAAGCATGAGGGCATTTTATGGGGGGCTTGACAAAAGACGGATTGCATGAAAAGCTATAGACAACCTCCAATTCAATGCCTGGAGATTCTTTTTTTGTGCTTTTAGAATTTGAGTTATACAGGATTAACCTAGAGTTTGATTCCTTTATTCTCTGTGATTGTCTAAGATGGAGGAACAATGCAACAAAAGCAAGTTTTTCCCATGTGGAGAATACCTCTGTGTCTGAGAAGAGAAAACAAAGTAATAGAAAACTTAAAGAAGTCATACCATTTTAAACACTAATCTATGGTGTCATTGTTCTGTATGAACCTTCTTTTATTATTATTATTAATTTTTTTTTTTTTTTCCCTCAGGTCTTTGATGCCATTAGTCAATTGGAGTTCAGCAGTGAGGTGTGGGAACTTGTCTTTTTCGTTACTTCCAAAGTGGTGGAAAAGTTCAATGATGGAGCACTTGCAACTATCATTGGCTTTTTATTCAAGGCTGCATCTCATTGTCAGCATATTTCTGAAGCTGTGCGCACCAGCAACAACTAAGTTAAAAGTTGCATTATTTTGTGAGTAATCTGTTTGAGTTGATTGCTTCCTTTTGTATAAAAGTCCTGTTTTCTTTCTTTTGTAGGCCATAGTAGTTCATGCAAGGCTGTGTAGCATGGGGGTCGAGGTATCACCCTGTGTGTTGATTTTCTTAAGCGAAACTGTACATAGTTGCAGTGATATTGCCATGGCTTTGTTGAGAGATATTGATTTTGGTTTTGAACTTGATGACAAATTTTTAGCAAGCTCTGGTGAGCCCTTCTTGTGTGGAGAAGATAAACTTTTGACAAGAAGGTTGAATATGATGGATGATCAGGTTCTTGATGAAGGTCGTCATTTTTCTGACATCTATATCTTGATAGAGATGTTATCAGTACCTTCCCTCACTAATGAAGCTTTCCAAACTTTTGAGAGAGCTGTTGCTCAAGGATCAATTGTGGTTCAATTGGTGGCCAAGGTCTTCGAAAGACGCCATTCTCTAAGATTAAATATTGGTCCAATGTCTTCTGCTGGAAAAAACCAGCAAACAGATGAAGTACCGGGTGGAAAAATTGAGCCATTTCCTGTTGAAGAAGACGACTTTGCCTTACTTCTTGGTCTTGCTGAAAGATTCTCTCTCTCTAATCACTCCAGAGTGCAACAATTTGCACAGATGCTTTATGCTACGTTGTTTAGATTGTTTGCCGATGAGAGTAATTACAAGAGAATGCTTAAAGGGCTAGTTGATCGTGCCATAGACCTCATAGAAAATGGTCATCAAGCAGATAAAGATTTCAATACTTTGCTTTTCTTGGTTAACAAGGAACAGGTACTAGCTGGAGCAATTCTAAACATGATGCGGGAGGTCGCCAAGGCTGCCAATGCTGATTGTGCAACGCTTAGGCATCAGTTGTCTGCTAGTGAGGACCACAATTTGCGTATACAAGAAGAAAGACATGCTGAACATGCCGATATGGTTAGAGAAAAGGCTATTTTGTTGGAAAGGTTATGTGAATCTGAGACCACTACCAACAATTATAAGGTACACAATCACTTCTCACTACTGATTTTGGCTCATGAAATGCCATCAGATGTTCTGATTTTGAGTTTTTCCATGAAATTGGCAGTCTGAATTGAAGCTTGAGATAGATCGTTTTGCTACGCAAAAGAAGGAAATCTCTAAACGAATGCAAGAAATGGAGAGTCAGTTTGAATGGTTTCAATCGGAGCAGAACAATGAGATTATGAAGCTATCCAAAGAGAATAAAGTGTACAAGGATCGTCTTCATAATTTGGAGACACAACTTTCTCAACTGAAGTCCCGGAGTAGTAATGATTTGAAGGTATAGTATGGCTTCATGTTCATAACTTCAGAGTGCTATCTAAAATGTGCTCTTGTGAGCTATTATTTTGGCCTGGAACACATATGAAGGGAATCTTTTCTTCCCCCCTATTCTTTGGTTACATATCTTTTAAGATGGTTACTTCGAAAATTGATTACACATATTATATATGCCTCTAGGGATCATAGTCTGTCATATTTGATATGTAAACAGTCACTAAAGCATGCACAAAAATCCTCGATATTATGAAGAAAGTTTCATATTCTTAATTCTATGGCACATGTGTCTTGGGTTTATTATTTTGGAGCCATCTATAGTTTTCATTTTTGATATCATGTATGCAATTGCTGTACCCAACTTTGTGATTTCACAATTTCACTGAACAGGAGTTAGTTTAACGGGTTTAATATATTTCTTAAGATTTCTATGTTTGAACACAGATACTTGTAAAAGAGAAGAATTCTCTTGCTGAAAGGCTGAAGATTGCAGAGGCTGCAAGGAAGAAATCTGATGAGATATTGAAACACTATTATAGAGATAATCGGATTCTACAGGACAATAAACATTCACTTGAGGATGAGGTCAGGCAATTGAAAGCAACAGTTGGGCAACTTGAACAAGAGAAGCTGGACAAGGAAGAAAAGATTAAACAATGTGAAATGTACATCGGTGGGATGGAAGAAAAACTTGGTGCCTGGCAGGTTGGTATCTTCTCTCAATTTCATCAATACTTTTACGGGTTAATTGAAGCTGCTGCTGGTTGCGGTCCACAATTGAACAAGCTCCCCTTTTTGTGTAATCATTATTCTATCTTTTCCTTTTCCTGCTGGTAAAATTATATCACTTTACCGAAATAAAAGCAATGTACATATAAAAAAACAGGGTTGACGTCTTTTAATTGCCAACATGCTGAAAACATCCTCATGTTCCTTATGATAGAGGAGATTCTAGGAAAGACCTGCAGAAAGTTTTCTCTAGAAAATTGGATCCCGAGGGGTAAAAGCACTAGAAAATTGCCCTAATCATATACTAAATTAGGCATATGGCCCATGGAACGTTATAGCTTAAGGCTTAAGGCTTAGTAGAATGTCGTGCCACCGTGCCACTATATGCAACAGACAAGCTGGCCAATGAATTCTTCCTCTTTAACAATGGGACAACCATTCAGATAGTTCTTCAGTAGGGATGAGACGGTTTACATTTATTTAAGTTATAAAGCAGCTGTTTACTGGAAGTTGGAACAATGCCACTTTTTTTGTTCTTTTTGGGCGGTTCATATTTGCTTCTGCTTTTCTGATAGCATGAATGACTTTGGTGCCATAGATTCTTCCATATCTTATCTTGTCCTTTTCTTCTTTTCTTTTCTTTTGTTTTCTTTTTATTCTTTTTCATCTGAATTTTTCTAGTGAAAAATGAACAGAAAAAGGTTCATGCAACATACCACAAGATACAGTTTTGTTGCCTCTTTATTCAATCCAAATCCTGCTGAGATATCTCTCAAAAATCAAAACCCTTCATTTTTAATATTGAAAAAGTTGCAGCATCACAAAACTATGTGATTTGTGTCCGTCTTATAATGCTATAATTACATAACAGCACTTCTCCTAAAGAACTTTTCAATGTGACTAACATCATGCCTTGGGGTTCTTCTCCCTCATCCCTTTTTTTGCCATAATAACCTGTTTTGGAGATCTAAAGCCATTGAGAGTTGAGGCCTTGGTTTGCTTGCAACACACATGGAATGTGACATGACCTCTTCCTTAATGTGTAAGTGGAGAATATAATAAAAATTGTTGGATCTTCTCTTAACATGTATTTGGTTTTCTTACATCATGCACATAGTTGCGAGCATGCCCCAGGACCATGAACTATCTTTGTTTGCAATTCACATGGCGTACTCTTGTACGAGTTGTTTTCCAATGTGTACATATATTTGATCTTCAGAGGAACTTCTAAGTCATCACCAAATGGTAGAAACTATAGATTTTCTAGTTCTTCATTTATACTCAGAAGTTGAATATAAATTCTTTTCTTCCAATCTGTAAATTTAATTGTTGTTCAAAGTAACTCCAAGTGATCCTCAAAATGGTGGAAACTACCCATTGGATAATTAATCATCTATAACTGAAATCAAATGATAATTCTTTCTTCTTTGGAGAATAGGGTGCTTGCACCCCAAAATATGAGAAACAATTTTTTTCATGGTCTGGAGCACAATTTAGGACAGCATTTTTGCAATATAGTATGGCAAAGAGCCATGATTGCTGTATACTATGGCAAAGAGCCATGATTCAGTAGGGGCAAACCAACAAACCGATGCACGTGGTGTTATGCGTATGATTATGATTATTTCTGTATCGAAATAAATTGTGCCTTGATTAAATGATGCCTGTGTTATGCAGAAACATATCCATTCTCTTGAGGTTTCCCTTAGAGAGGAGATGTCACAACATGCTCCTCTGTATGGTGTTGGCTTGGAAGACCTGTCAATGAAGGAACTAGACACATTGTCGAGTATCCATCAGCAAGGGCTCGAACAGATATATGTCCTCCAGCAACAGAAAGCTAATCTTGCTGCCAACCCTCCTGCAAACCCCAACACCTTTCCAAGCTCCAGCAGGTCATAAAATACTCTCTATTAACCCATCTCCGGATTTGTTTGTAATCTGGTATCTGGTCCACCACAACAGTGGACAAGTTTCTTTCAATGGACTACCTTGGAATGATCAAGCAGACGTTCATTTCCAACAAATGGCATCTGGGTGGTCCTGCCTTCTTGACCTCAAGATCTTACTAGTATTTCAAAAACTACAGCTTTCTCCCCCCCCCCCCCCCCCCATTCCTCTCTTTTTTGTTTAATTTTTTTTTAATATCTTTTTGTTTTCTTGTTATAAAGCTTCTATTTTGTTTTTAAACTGATGGAACCTAGATTTTGTGAAATATACAATAGAAAAGGAATACAATTACAGAAAGTAAAACTTCATGGCCTCTGTAGTTGCACTAGCTAACCCTTTTTTTAGGTGTGTTGGGATTATGAACTTGTAATTGATTTCTAATTTTTCAAATGGGGTGTGATAAGCCAACCTGTATTACGTTTAATTATGCATGAGATTATGTGTTTGATATGAATTTGCAAGTTTAAGTATGTGAATTTTGTGATTTTGGAACTTGATGGAAATATTTGTTACAAACACCACTTTAAGCGGAAAATTGATAGCCTTAGAGGCGCGATAAACCAAAATTGACTTCATATTTGTGATTAGCATGATTTTTAAAGCCTACATTGAAATTTTGTAAAATTCCGATTCGTAATGATTAAATCAAAATTTGTGAGTTAAGCTTCATTGTGTTTGGCCTCTTGTGTTCTTCATTTTGGGGGAGAGTTTGTTAGAGTGAGTTAGAGAGAGAGAGAGAGAAAGAAGAAGAGCCAGGGTTTTGGAAAAGAATCAAGGGGCAAACCTTAGACTTGAGTTAAGGTATGATAATCTACTTATAATATTTGTCTCTAACTCATCTTTGGCATGAAATCAAGAATAAATTGGGAATTTTGAGCTAGGGTTTGAGTTGTGTAAGGTTTGGAATAAAATCAAGAAATCTCTTCATTTTGTTTGATTTGAGTTCAATCTTGTGATTAATCTATGAAATAAACCCTTGATGGTTCATACAAACAAAATTTGTTGGAAGATCATTCATAGATATATGTATTTTGAGCTTGTATATGAAATTCATGATTGTATGGAAAAGATGAGACCATGAAGTTGATGTTGATGCAAGATTGATAAGTTTGATGTTGATGCAAGATTGATAAGTTTAATGTGGAATTACACTTGTATCATGCTTATGTATCATGTTTTTAAGTGAGTTTTGCTTTCATTGGAGTTTGGAAGGGTTACATTTTTGGCCATTTTCGGATTGTTTGATTTTGCCCAGATTGCACAAGCGGCCACGGGCTCTGTACGAGCGGAACATGATAAAAAATAGAGGTTTGCATTCTGCTTAAACCACCGCTCGAGCGGCCCAGTCACTGCACGAGCGGTCAAAGTGGGCGCACGTGCGTCTAACCCTGTTTCAGCTTATACCTAGTAACTTCAAAAAGGCATATCTCCCTCATTCAGACTCCGTTTTAGACGATTCTTGAGCCTAAATTCAAGCCCCAAAAGTCTAGTTTCCGGTGGTGTGGTCTCACATCCATATTCTAAGTACACAAATAGATATGTTCAAATTAGTGAACGCTGTTCACTTTCTTTCTAATTGTTTCATGCTATTTCCTCTCCTAACCCAATTTCCTTCCGTTTCTTCCTATTTTCCTAGACACGGATTATGACCCATTGAGGACTAATGAGTTTATAACCAACAAAAATAATTGTTTAAGGAGCAAGTAAGGGGATTGATTTATTTGGTTAAGAAAAGATTAAGAGAAGTAAATTTGATCAAGAGAGTAATTCTATGTTCCGATATGTTGTGTCATGCGCATTGTGTTTGTAGGTCATGATTTGAGGACCGGTCAACTATTTCTGGAAACCACTATGAGTAATAGTATAGTAAAGATATGTTTTTTGTTATCTATTTTGATTTATGTACTACATGATCTTCTAATATCGTATTTTGTCAAAATGCCCAAGTTTCCAAGAAATGTGAAATGAGTTATGAACAAGAAATGTGAATTGTTTATAATCTGATATGGTGGGCCCAAGGTCGTTCTGTTTATCCGTTCTGTTTATGTTATGACATGATATGAATTGTTCAGTCTTTAAAACCTATTGATTTCTGGTATAGAACAAAGTATCGTACGGAACTAAGTGCTACAATGGGAGTCACCTCTAGAGTCTGTACGAGTCACCTCTTGGGTCCATACATACATAAATGTTGGCCCCAAGGCCGTTTTGATATATGATTGGACCCGATGCCGTTTTGATAAATGTTAGGCCTGAGGTCATTTTGATATGTGCAAATTGGGCCCGAGGCCGTTTTGATATGTGCAAATTGGGCCTGAGGCCATTTTGATATATGTTGGGCCCGAGGCTGTTTTGATATATGATTAGACCTAAGGCCATTTTGTTTACATGATTGTGGATTTTGTGAGAATCTTATGATTATTACGTGGTTTATTATATAATTACTCATTGAGCTTCGCTCACCCAATATTATGTATGCACATGTAGGTAATCCGTAGTATGGAGCACACTCCCAAAGTCAGCTTCATAAGTTGTTCTTTTTGAGACCCAATCAAGTCCACCTCCAAGATGGAGTTTTGTCTTGACTCACACCACACCTTGATCTTATTTTGTTTTTACTTTCATGGTCTTGGGTTGTAAACACTATGTACAATTTTTCCTTTGGCTTCTATATCAGAAATGATAGAGACTCCCTTTTCCCTTAACTCCCACAACCCCCACAAACACATGTCATGAGTGATAGGAGAAAAAAAAAAAAAAAACAAAACAAAACAAAAAGCAAAAAGTTGGCCAATCCCAATACATTAGGAGTGGTGGGGATCAAAGAAAAAGGGAGTCTTAACCTTTTTCCCTCCTATGTTTTTGTTGGGCTGTTAAATGTATTAATGTGTTATGCAATTATCTCTATGATCTTGCTCATGATTGGCACAACTCAATGGACTCCTTCTCATTATATGCTTTCGTTATGGCCCCATTAATATAAATATTTTGTATGTCCGTTTGAGACCTTTTGTAATCTACGGATTCGGGTCATAACATGGGGGCATTGGCAATAGGGCTACAAACAAGCTTAGTATTGTAGAGTTCAAGCTCGACTTGTTTATTTTATTGAGCTTGGAAATTAATCTAGCTCAAGCTCGGCTTGACTCGTTAATACTATTTTTACTCAAGCTCGACTTGAAGTTTGATAATGCCACAAAAAAAGGAAAAAAAAAATTTAGCTCGCTAATCAAGTTTGGTTAGCTTGTATAATGAATATGCATATATAATACATTTCACATTAATTCATATGTAAACAATAAACAAATTGAGTTTATTTTAGCTTGAGTTCAACTTGTACATTGAACGTGATTAAAATTTTAGTGAACGGGCTTAAAATTTTAGTTCGGGTTCATTTATATATGTAATGAGTCGAGCTTGCCAGTGATTTGCAGCCGAAATTGGCAATTAATGTCCTACCTTATTTGAGGAAGCCTGGAATTTAGCACTTTATTGGATTGAGTGCTCAAATTTGGTGAAAAAACTCTGGTCAACAGCACCGGATCCTTTTTATCCACAATCCATGTTTCCCTTGCTCAATGCACTACCGGTTACCAGATACATGACTGTAACTTGAGATTCTTATCAAGTTGTGTGATAGAAAGTGTATTGAATACAAATATATATATATATATATATAAATTTTGAATACAGAGAATTGCTAATCTTGGTTGAGAAAGTGGATAAGTATTTACTTCTTGTACACAATTTGTTTGGTTGGTGCAATTGTTAAAATATATTCATATGTTTGAGAAGTTGAGTTTGAGGATTTTTTAACTAAAATAGTCACAAAAAATCAAATAGGTTTTTTAGTTTAATAAGATAAAATATTACATCTAACTCATAATTATTGCATTCTTTCTTTCACAAAAAAATAAAAAAAACTAAAAAAACTAAAAACTCTTCTCAAACTAGGATTTTTAGCCTCGGGCTAAAATAGCCAAAAAAACTAAAAAGTCAAAAAGTCAACCCACTTCCCAAATGAAGCGTGAAAAATGTTAGGAATTCTAAATATTTTACCAAATGTTCTACCAAATGTCTCAATGTGAGACCTACACTATGTAGGTCTCAAACCAATGTGAGAGATTTGGTAGAATATTTAAAATCCCTACTATTACTCAAACATATTATAAATTATAACTTAACAGGTTATAAATCATAACTTTAATAAAAAACTATTAATATGTTTGGTAAATTTAAATTACTAAGTAGTATTTGTTATAGCACTTGTGAGATAGCCTTTTGCTATGTAAATGTCTTTCTTACCCTTTTTTTACTGCTTTTTCCAACAACAAATTAATATAGTAAAATTATTTTTGGCTCATGAAAAGGGTAAATTACACTTACCTTCTCTTAACTTTGAAGAAAATATAATTAGTTCCGTATTTTTGACTAATTACATGGACGTCAAGGTTTTAATTGAAATAATGCTTAGACATTTTTCTTCTGTAACTCGTTAGCCGTATAAATAAACAAATAAAATGATATTATCATCTATATTTATTTTTGTTTATTTCAACATCTACCTATGACTGGTATTAGTTTCAATCGCTTTTAATTTAATTATAATAAAAGAGAAGTTAGTGTAATTATATACAAAGGGAACGACTACGGTACGGAGTAACATCAGTTGTGGATATAAACTAGACTATAAGGAACAGAGTCTTAAACTGTGGACAAGTCTACACTAAGGAGTAAGTAAACTTGACTAAGCAAAGAAGTCAAGAAATTATCAAAAGTGTGGAGATACCGGCATTTTCTCTAAACATTAAGGGTGGTGAGTATAATTTACCCTAATAAATATGATACAAACATGGAACAAGCATGGATCCATTACATTTTAATGATAATTGTGTAAAAAATTGACATTAAAATGCCATATCTTCTTGATTCTATCTCATAGTCATTATTACACATCAAATGTCCTTGTTGTTTCTTCTCTACCACTGCTTCCTTATCAATGGGGACATATGCAATGTGTCTACCATACATAGGATTCAAATGCAATATCCTTAGTACACAAATTTTCAACTGCAAAGCTTGAATAAAATTTCTCAAAATATATTCCAAATCCTAATTTCAAAATTATTGTCGCAAGAAAGTATACAAACAAGGAGGGACGGATCAGGATTTTATTACCGAAGGGGTTAGAAAATAAATAATATTTTTTCACCCTATATACATGTCACGACCCAAATCCGCTCCTATGGGTTTAGCATCGTAACCGGCCAGTAATCCTCGATTACCAAAGGCCTGTTTAACAGTAATAACAATAGTACAGAGTAAGGGGTTGTCGAAAGCCAAACAGTAAATAGAAGATGTCCAATGAGCTGTGAAATTCTGAGTGGAAAAAGACTTTTATGGACTAGCCACATTCATAACAAAAACATATATACATATCAGATACACTTAACAACTAGGTTAAGGACCTAATCCCTTCCATAACTATACAGTCAAAAGTCTTAACATTCACTACAAAACAAAGACAAAAGGGTGAATTTGAAACACCCCAAAATAACCTTGGCTTGAACGGACTTGGAACCTCGAAGTGAGGCACAATGGTTGGCTTGACAAAACGAGAGCTTAACTTGACGCCCCTAGCTTCAGTTTGGTGCCTGAACACCTACATATAAATATAAACACTAAGCTCAAGCCTAGTGAATAACAAATGCGTAAAGGGGTTAAGAATGAATGTCCTTTCAGTAATTAAAACAGTCAATTGCATCTGTAGATCAGTTATTCAATCAGTGGCCCATATTTCATGCCATAACAGTCATTTAGAAACCATAGCAGTCATATGTGGTATATCCAATAGCAAAACAGTACAGTAGGTCTTAATAGACCGAACAGTCAGTTGATGGCCATCAAAACAGTAAACAGTAGTAGTTCCAACATTGGAATTGACAGAGATCTCTGTAATAGTAATAGTAACAGTAATAGTAAGTTGCTATGGATGCCACGAGTACAATTCATAAAATAGGACAAACATTCATTCAGTAAACAATATTACTTTAGAAAGCGGTACAGTCGATCATTCAGAAAGTAATTATAATTGAACATATCTTTACAACATTGTTACTCACAGATTCCTGGGCTATAGATAGGCTAGTCAGCGTCCTCGGGTGCCAACCCTACACAGTTGCAGAACGAACACACACTAAATTACACACTTGGGATTAATAACTTAACCCCAAACTTGACTTGGTGTGGTACTGTAACATTATCCTCATTAAGATGCCTTAAACATGGCCTAGGAATGTTTAGGACGGAATGAGGATGCGAAAATGTACTTAACAACATTTTTCAAAATTTGCTGAAAACAGGGGTCTCGCTTGAGCGTGGCTTTCTTTGCTCGAGCGGGCTTACCAAAACAAAGGGGTCCCTCAAGCGTAGACTCCCTTGCTCGAGCAGTCTGTAAAATGCAAAAAGTACTGGTTGCTGAAATTCTCCGCTCGATGCTCGCTCGAGCGTGAGACACAGTTCTTCGCTTGAGCGCAGATCTCATCGCTCGAGCGTGCGTCTGCGTCCACAAAAACCTGAGAGCTTGCAATCTACGCTCAAGCCAGCATTTCGTTGCTTGAGCGGAATTCAGAAAACAAAGGTGCTCGCTTGAGCGTGGAATCCTCCGCTCGAGCGAGGAAGCTAAAATCTGGGTTTTCCAGATTTGCTTCCAAAGCTCAAACCAAGAATTAAACTTATCAAAACTCATCCTTTTGGGCCAATTTTCTGGAAAACACTTGGAAACCCATAACACAACATGTTTTGAAGATCTTTTTATAAAATCAAAGCCCAAAAGTATGCCAATTGAACACCAATTTCAATGAAACATGAAGAACAATGCAAGAACATAACATGCATGAGTTCCTATGAACTCTAATGCTCCAAAACATGATCAAATGCAAGATTGAGCTTAAGAACATGGTGAATTCATGGACCACAACTAAAATACGAACATGCATGTAAGGATTTCATGGAAAGTAACCTCAAAATTCTATGATATGGACATGCATGCATGAAATCACTCTCAAAACAACACTTTAAATTAATTCTTGACTCTAATCACTAATTTTCCATGAACCATGCATGAAACAACTTAAATTCATAATCAAGAGGATGAATTTCCTACCTTAAGTCTTGAATTTCAAGTATGAGAGTCTAATTTTGCAAATCTTCTTCAATTCCTCTAATTTTCAAGCTAATTCTTGTTTAATCAATTCTCTCCTACTCTCCCTCTCTTACTCACGTTTTGGTCTAGAAAATGGATGAAGAATGGTGTGAATTAAGTTCCAAACAAGACTTGTAAAGGTGACCCACTCAATGACAATTGTGTAATAACTCAAGCTAATGTAAATTAACATTAACAATTCTAATTTAATCATTCCAAATTGGATTTTAATTAAACCTACCATAAAATCATATAAATCCTAATTAACACATAGCACTAAATAATTTCTGAATCGGTCGCCGATAAAGCTTTCAGTTCGCAGTTTGAAATTAAAATATGAATAGATCATTCAATGACAAACAGATAGAAATGCAATTAAAGAAACACACTCACGCAATCAATTCAGGATTTCATCTTAATCCATTACTTATCATGCTTAATCACAATTTAACGCTAACCAGAGGTGAGGGTTGTTACAGTCTTCCCTCCTTAAAAAGAGTTTGGTCCTCCAAACTCGAATTACCTTCATTTTGGAAGAACACTGGATTTAGGGGGAACAGTTCGGGATATCTCTTCATCATATCGTCCTCCCTTTCCCAAGTGGCATAAATGCCACCGTGGTTTTGCCAATCCACTTTCACTAATGGGATTTCTTTATTCCTCAACTTCTTGATTCGTCAGTTTACAACCTGAATAGGCCGTTCTTCATAAGTGTAATCATCACTCAATACCGCACGGGTAGGCTCAATAACATGGAAGGGATCCCGAAGATAATCCCTCAACATTGAAATATGGAAGACATTATGCATATGCTCCATTTCAGGAGGAAGCGCTACATGGTATGCCACTGGATTAATCTTTTTAATGATTTCATGCGGCTCAACATATCTCGGTGCTAGCTTTCCCTTAGCCCCAAAACGAGTCTGTCCTTTCATTGGTGTCACTTTAACAAAAACATGATCACCCACTTCATATTCCCTGTCTCGCCTGCGTACATCTGCAAAACTTTTCTGTCAGCTTTGTGCATTTTTCAATCTTTGTTGAATCAGTTTGACCTTTTCTGTGGTCTCATGTACAATCTCAGGCCCAAGTAAAGGCCCATCTCCAACTTCTGCCCCAGCAAATAGGAGATCGACATTTTCTGTCATATAAAGCCTCGAAAGGCGCCATACTAATGCCCGAGTGAAAACTGTTGTTGTAGGCGAATTCAGCTAAAGGTAAATGACTTTCCCAATTTCCTTAGAAATCAAGAACACACATACACAGTAAGTCTTCCAGTGTTTGGATGGTTCTTTATGATTGGCCATCTGTCTGATGGTGGTATGCACTGCTCAGTCTCAATTCAATACCTAATGCCGTTTGCAGACCTTGCCAAAATCTCGATATAAACTTCAAGTCCCTATCAGAAACAATAGACACAGGCACTCCATGCAATCTAACAATCTCATCAATATAAATTGTAGCCAATTTGTCCGCATTATAAATTGTTTTGATAGGTAAGAAATGAGCAGATTTAGTCAATCGATCAACAATAATCCAAATTGAATCCATACCTTTATTGGAGTGAGGCAAACCAACAATGAAATCCATAGTAATATGTTCCCATTTCCACTCCGGTATTGGTAAGGGCTGAAGTAAGCATGCGGGTCGTTGATGTTCAGCTTTGACTTGTTGGCAATGTAGGCATTTCGATACAAATTCGGCAATTTATTTCTTCATTCCCGGCGACCAAAAAATAAGTTTCAAGTCTTGGTACATTTTTGTATTTCCTGGATAGATGGAAAGTTTTGAGTTGTGCCCTTCCTGCAAAATTTGCCTTTTCAGTTCGGAATCATTTGGTACACACAACCTTCCCTGGAATATCAATACATTGTTTTCAAATTCAAAGTTCGGCCTCGGTTTGGATTCCTGCTCATCAATGATCTTTTTCAGAAAGTCATCTTGGTGTTGTTTCTTTTTAATCTCCTTAATAAGTGCCGGTTGAGTAGAAATAGCAGCCAATGTCCCACTTTGTTCTCGTAAAACAATCTCAACTTCAAATTTTTCAAGATCACATAACAGTTCTTTATGTCCGGTGAGTAAACAGGCCAAATTTCCAATTGATTTCCGACTAAGTGCATCAGCAACGATGTTAGCATTCCCCAGATGACACAAAATTTGCAAGTCATAGTCTTTTATCAGTCCTAACCATCTTCGTTGTCTCATGTTCAACTCTTTCTGTGTAAAGAAATATTTTAAACTCTTGTGATCTGTGTACACTTCACATGTTGCCCCATATGGGTAGTGGCGCTAAATTTTCAATGCAAACACTACTGCAGCAAGTTCTAAGTCATGAGTAGGGTAGTTCTTTTCGTGTGGTCTTAGTTGTCGGGAAGCATACGCAATAACTTTACCATTCTGCATTAATACACATCCCAAACCCTTGTAAGAAGCATCACTAAAAATAGTAAATCCATCCGTACCTGAGGGTAGGGTAAGAATCGATGCAGTCACAAGTCGAGTCGTTAATTCTTGGAAAATTTATTCTCTCTGATCGGTCCAGTCAAATGATGTTCCTTTTCGAGTTAACTGAGTCAATGGTAAAGCAATTTTGGAGAAGTCTTTCACGAACCTTCCGTAGTACCCGGCTAAGCCCAAGAAACTTCGAACTTCAGTAACATTAGTCGGTCTAGGCCAATTCACCACTGCTTCGATCTTCTGTGGGTCAACTAAGATGCCATCCTTGCTAATCACATGCCCCAAAAACATCACATTATCAAGCCAAAATTTACATTTTGTTAGTTTTGCATACAGTTTCTGTTCTCTTAAGGTTTGTAAGGCAATTCTCAAATGATGTTCATGTTCCTCTTTACTCTTGGAATAAATCAGAATGTCATCTATAAAAACAACCACAAATTCGTCGAGGAATGGTTTGAAAATTCTGTTCATAAGGTCCATAAATGTAGCAGGCGCATTAGTAACTCCGAAAGGCGTAACAAGAAATTCATAATGTCCGTACCTCGTTCGAAATACAGTCTTTTCAATGTCCCCTGTTTTGACTTTCAGCGGGTGATATCCGGATCTAAGGTCAATTTTGGAGAAAACTTGAGCACCCTGTAATTGGTCAAATAAGTCATCAATACGAGGCAGTGGGTATTTGTTTTTCACTGTTACCTTGTTCAATTCATGGTAGTCAATGTAGTCTTAGTGAGCCGTCTTTCTTTTTCCCAAATAACACTGGTGCGCCCCACGATGAAGTACTGGGCCTGATGAACTTCTTATCTAACAATTCTTGCAATTGAATTTTCAATTCCTTCAATTCAATAGGTGACATTCTGTAAGGAGCTTTGGAAACTGGTTGTGTACTTGGTAACACTTCAATAATGAACTCAATCTCCCTATCAATCAAATCCCCTGGCAAGTCATCTGGAAAGACATCTGGGAATTCTCTGACTATAAGAATACTGTCCACATTAGCTTTAGTATCAGTAGGTACAGTCAATATACAACATAGATACCCTTTACACCCATTTTTAATCAATTTGAATGCTTTCATGGATGAAATCAGATATGGGGGAGGTACTACACCAACTCCGTTAAACACAAATTCAGGAAAACCATGTGGATGAAAAATAACTTGTTTCGTTACACAGTCAATGAAAGCATGATATTTTGTTAACTAGTTCATTCCCAAAATCACATCGAAATGATCAATATTCAAAGGCAGTAAATCAATATACAAAAGTACATCCCCAATAACAATCTCACATGCAGGATACACATAAGCACAAGTCATGGATCCCCTAGCGGGTGAAGATACAGCTAACAAATAGTTCATGGGTTCCAATGGTCTATTTAATTTTCGTGGAAAAGCATGCGAGACAAACGAATGTGTAGACCCCGAATCAATCAGAATATAAGCATTTTGGGCACAAATTGAGAGTATACCTGACACAACTGTTTCGGTGTTCTGAACGTCTCCCGGTACAAGTGCAAACACCCGGCCTTGCCTTAAAGGCTCTTTTCCAGTAGCTTTGGGATTGGGTTTCAGTGTAACAGTTGATGCTGCGACACTAGTTGTATCCTTACTATTGCCTTGGGACGTGGAAGGGAAATCTCTGACCATGTGGCCCACCTTGCCACACCTATAACAAGCACCAGAAATTCTATAGCAAACCTCCTTATGTCTTTTGCCGCATTCGGAGCAGGGCGGTATGGAACTGTTTCCCTGACTAGAACTGTTTGTTAACCCTGTATTTTGCTTTTTACTCAACGAGTTATTTCAGCCCTTTTTGAAATTGAAGCCTCGCCTCTTGCCCCGCCATTCAGTCATCGGTGACTTAGTCTGTTGCAATGCAGTGACATTTGCCTCGGCCATAATTGCTCGGTCAAGGACATCCACATATTTAAGTAATTTCAAAACATTGATTCGGTCGAGTATCTCCACATTAAGCCCATCTTCAAACTTTCTAGCCTTTTTATAATCAGTATCAACCATGTGTGGTGCATATCGGGCGACTTCAGTGAATTTAGATTCATATTCTGCTACTGACATGGTACCTTGCTTCAACTGTTCAAATTCAGTTACCTTGCGGTCTCGAACACACTAGGGAAAGTATTTTTCAAAGAAAGCTTCTCTGAACTGAGCCCAAGTCATAGCATTATTGGTGTCATGAACAAGCATCCACCACTATCTAGCCTCTTCTTGTAAAGTAAAGGTAGCCAGTTATACATTGTGTGCCTCCGAACAAGGAAACACTTCGAACAATTTTTCGGTTTCTAAAACCCATGCTTCAGCCTTTAGTGGCTCAAGACCTCCTTGGAATGATGGTGGCTTCATTTTATTGAACTTCTGTGTCAAAGCAATAACATCATCATGAACATTTAGTTCTGGTTGTATTGGAGGAGGTGGGGGCTGTTGGTTCTGTTGTTGTCTTAAGGCCTCAGTCAACAGTTCAACCGTTCTTTCTAACCTTGCCATTCTTGCCTCAGATGATTCAAATTCATCGGCATTTCTTGCATTCTTCATTTCACTATATGCAATACGATAATAATAAACATAGAAAATCACTTACTTAAGCACATTAGCACATTAGCACATATATTCATATCATGGCCACACACACTTTCTCATGCTCATGCAATGCCCTAATTACTTTTCTAGGACATCCTATAGCTCATTTGGACACATGTGTGCGGTATAACTCATGCTTTGATATCGCTCTGATACCACTCTGTCACGACCCAAACCCGCCCCTATGGCTTTAGCATCGTAACCGGCTAATAATCCGCAAAGGCCTGCTTAACAGTAATAACAATAGTACAGAGTAAGGGGCTGTCAGAAGGCAAACAGTAAATAGAAGATGTCCAATGAGCTGTGAAATTCTGAATGGAAAAAGACTTTTATGGACTAGCCACATTCATAACAAAAACATATATACATATCAGATACACTTAACAACCAGGTTAGGGACCTAATCCCTTGCATAACTGTACAGTCAAAAGTCTTAAACATTCACTACAAAACAGAGACAAAAGGGTGAATCTGAAACACCCCAAAACAGCCTTGGCTTGAACGGACTTGGAACCTCGAAGTGAGGCACAATGGTTGGCTTGACAAAATGAGAGCTTAACTTGACGCCCCTAGCTTCGGTTTGGTGCCTGGACACCTACATATAAATATAAACAATGAGCTAAAGCCCAGTGAATAACAAATGCGTAAAGGGGTTAAGAATGAATGTCCTTTCAGTGATTAAAATAGTCAATTGCATCTGTAGATCAGTTATTCAATCAGTGGCTCATATTTCATGCCATAACAGTCATTTAGAAACCATAGCAGTCATATGTAGTACATCCAATAGCAAAACAGTACAGTAGGTCTTAATAGACCGAACAGTCAGTTGATGGCCATCAAAACAGTAAACAGTAGTAGTTCCAACATTGGAATTGACAGAGATTTTTGTAATAGTAATAGTAATAGTAACAGTAAGTTGCTATGGATGCCACGAGTACAATTCATAAAATAGGACAAACATTCATTCAGTAAACAATATTACTTTAGAAAGCGGTACAGTCGATCATTCAGAAAGTAATTATAATTGAACATATCTTTACAACATTGTTACTCACAGATTCCTGGGCTATAGACAGGCTAGTCAACGTCCTCGGGTGCCAACTCTACATAGTTGTAGAACGAACACACACTAAATTACACACTTGGGATTAATAACTTAACCCCTAACTTGACTTGGTGTGGTTCTAGAACATTGTCCTCATTAAGATGCGTTAAACATGGCCTAGGAATGCCTAGGATGGAATGAGGATGTGAAAATGTACTTAACAACATTTTTCAAAATTTGTTGAAAACAGGGGTCTCGCTCGAGCATAGCTTTCTTTGCTCGAGTGGGCTTACCAAAACAGAGGGGTTGCTCGAGCGCAGACTTCCTTGCACAAGCGGTCTGTAAAAATGCCAAAAGTACTGGTTGCTGAAATTCTCCACTCGATGCTCGCTCGAGCGTGAGACACAGTTCTTCGCTCGAGCGCAGATCTCGTCACTCGTGCGTGCGTCTACATCCACAAAAACCCGAGAGCTTGCAATCTACGCTCGAGCCAGCATTCCGTCGCTCGAGTGGAATTCAGAAAACAATGGTGCTTGCTTGAGCGTGGAATCCTTCGCTCGAGCGAGGAAGCTAAAATCTGGGTTTTCCAAATTTGCCTCCAAAGCTCAAACCAAGAATTAAACTTATCAAAACTCATCCTTTTGGGCCAATTTTCTGGAAAACACTTGGAAAGCCATAACACAGCATGTTTTAAAGATCTTTTTATAAAATCAAAGCCCAAAAGTATGCCAATTGAACACCAATTTCAATGAAACTTGAAGAACAATGCAAGAACATAACATGCATGAGTTCCTATAAACTCTAATGCTCTAAAACATGATCAAATGCAAGATTAAGCTCAAGAAGATGGTGAATTCATGGACCACAACTAAAATACGAACATGCATGTAAGGATTTCATGGAAAGCAACCTCAAAATTCTATGATATGGACATGCATGCATGAAATCACTCTCAAAACAACACTTGAACTAATTATTGACTCTAATAACTAATTTTCCATGAACCATGCATGAAACAACTTAAATTCATAATCAAGAGGATGAATTTCCTACCTTAAGTCTTGAATTTCAAGTATGGGAGTCTAATTTTGCAAATCTTCTTCAATTTCTCTAATTTTCAAGCTAATTCTTGTTTAATCAATTCTCTCATACTCTCCCTCTTTTACTCATGGTTTGGTCTAGAAAATGGATGAAGAACGGTGTGAATTAAGTTCCAAACAAGACTTGTAAATGTGGCCCACTCAATGGCAATTGTGTAATAACTCAAGCTAATGTAAATTAACATTAACAATTCTAATTTAATCATTCCAAATTGGATTTTAATTAAACCTATCATAAAATCATATAAATTCTAATTAATACATAACACTAAACAATTTCTGAATCGGTCGCCGATAAGGCTTTCAGTTCGCAGTTCGAAATTAAAATATGAATAGATCATTCAATGACAAACAGATAGAAATGCAATTAAAGTAACACACTCACGCAATCAATTCAGGATTTCATCTTAATCCATTACTTATCATGCTTAATCACAATTTAACGCTAATCAGAGGTGAGGGTTGTCACAATACAGATACACGTGTATATACAATACAATATATAAATTATATATATACACACACAAAAATTCAATACCATAGAAGCAATTTCTAATAGGATGAAGAATTTTGTTGGTAAAAAATAAAAAGAAAATGCATGTTGGGAAAATAATAAGATATATATATATATATCTTCTATATTAAGAAACCATTTTATTTATGAAATAAGATATATATTTTTAGAAGTATTAATTTACATAAATAGAAGAGTTGTTTTCTTCTAGTTCTATTCCTGCAAACAAGATGAGAGAGAGAAAGAGAGAGAGAGAGAGAGAGAGAGAGAGAGAGAGAGAGAGAGTGAGTGATTACCAGTAGTGGTGTGAGATATCAAGATGGAATAGATTGCACGCCACTATTGTTGCCAGAGTTTTATGGTTGTCTTCTCTCTTGAGTTTTTATTTACAATTTGGCAATAGGTGAAAATGATAGGGTTTCAAGATGTATAAAGTGACATATGAGCAAATATTTGAAAAGGACAGGGATATTTAAGTGAGATGGATGACCCTCCATAAGGTGGTTCTAAATGTATCCCAAAAATTAGGTGCCTTTATTTGCACACCACATTTCATCTCAAGGCACATCACTACTTAAGGCACAACTTTAGTAATTTGATAAATAAAACATTTGCTCAATACACACCACAATCTTCTATCTTTACCCTTACTTATACACCCTACCCACAATCTTCCATCTTTACCCTCATTCACTCACACACCCCACCTACCTATAATCTTTCATCTCACCCTCCATTCTTTCATTGTCGTCCCAGTCTAAACCAGTGGTGAAGACCCATTCTCCTCCAATATCTATTTCATCAAAGATGTTGCCGGTGGTGTTCGTTGTTGTCATCACAGTTGGAAACAACTTCACATTGGAGATACAGTAGGTGAGAATTCTTATTTAGCTTAGATTTTAGGGTTTTATATACGTTTTTTTCATTGCCATGAGCATTGTATTTGAAATTTCATTTTCCGAACCGTTCGACATTGTACTTTCAAACTTTAACCATTTGTCCGGATTGTTTCTATCGAACAATGTAAATTTGTTTGACATTTTAGTGTTGAACATAATTAAACTATTCAGAGGTAGACTGTCGAACATAACGTTTTAGATACTTGGTGTGTATTACATTCATTATAGTCCTTTATGGTAATTTTACAAAAGGTGTGTATCATAACCCTTGTCCTTTGTGGTCATTCTACATAAGGTTAATATTGTAATAAAAATTAAACCAATTAATGGTGTGCCTTGAGATGAAATATGATGTGTAAATAGAAGCTCTCCAAAAATTAATTGGACATTCAAAGAGTAATTCTACTTACACCACAAATCTACCTCATTACACATATTTTCTATTTACACCCTATTCAAAAAATTTATTCTCTTTTTACATCCTTATAACTTCATACTTACCCTCATCTCTAACCTCTTTCTTCTCCTTACCCTTATACTCTTCCACTTCTAACTCTACCTTCGACCATCGCTGCCACCTCCATTCCACCATCGCCACCATGAACCCCAGCCACAGGTGCCGTCATGACTTCCAGCCATAACCACCATCGCAACCTCTAGCCACAATTGGAGTCTCAACTCCACTCATAGCCATGATCTTTTCTTTAGTCCTTGCTGATGACGCGATCATCTCCTGCCAGTGCAATCTTCATCCCCGCGACCCTCCTTCCAGACTTCATTTTCTCTGCCTCGAGCCAAAGACTTGTAGCCACCCTACCTATGAGAAAGAGAGAAAAAGAGAGAAGTGAGGGAGAGAGAGAGAGAGAGAGAAAGGGGTTTCAGATCTAGGGTTTGGAGGATGGAGAGAAGAAGAGAAGGTGGCTATGGTAGTTGAGAAGGAAGACGAGACTGGAGCGACGTAGATGGGTAGTGATGGGCGACAACAACGATGACGTAAGTGGGCAGCGAGAGACGGCAATGGTGGTGGTCCAGTGAAGGGAGTTGAAAAGATGGTGGGTGAAATGAGAAATTAGGGTTTATAGTTGTTAAAGCTTGAGTGTTTTTTAGTAACTCTAATTAGGGTTAAAATTGTAATAAATTTTTTTTTAAATTTTTTTGGGATGTAATGAGTTAGAATGGTTGTGTAAGTAGAATTTCTCAGACTCCAATTACCATTTTTTTTAAATACCATTCTACCAATTAATTAAATTACAAAAATAACCAAACTTTATCCTTAACTCCGACCACTCATTTCCAGCTTCGGTAGGCTTCGACTATTCATTCTTAACTCCGACCATTGGTTCTCAAAACCTTTTCTTGTGGCTGGCTAACTACCCAGCACCGGTTAGGTCCTCAACTCCAACAGCCTCTTTCTAGCTTCGATCACTCCTTTTCAACCATTTTCACTATGCCCTTGACCTTCCCCACCCTCCAACGGCATCCCACGGCCCTTCTCTGCTCTCTAGTGTCACCCACTAGTCTCTTCTTACAATTTGTCATTTCCACTGCATCTTGGCAACCCTCTGCCTCTGCAACTCGTGAAATACCCACCCCTCAAACACCATCGGCTCGTACAAACCCCCTCCATGTTCATCGCATTCTACTCGCCTAACCCAGTCCCTCATCTTTGCAACTCGTGAAATCCTAGATTTCAGATCTAGGGTTTTGGTAGAGAAGAAAAAGAGAAGATGTGGAAGAGACAAACAACGGAGAGAAGAAAATGGGTATTAGGAGGTGACAATAGAGGTGTGGCTCCGATAGCGAAGATGAACCCGACAGTAGGTGGGTGAATGGGTAAAAGTGGGATCAATTGTGATGTTTTGGGGTGTTCAACAAAAAAAATCTTAAAATTCAAAATTAAGGTTGAGGCATCCAAAGAAATAGGATGTCAAACCCAATTTTTTTGCTTTATTTAGAGCTACCCACGTCTATATAAAAATCAAAAGAAAGCTTCAAGAAGATTATGAAAATCAGCTTATTTGCCCTCTGATGTACGATAAACTTGATTTTTTGCAAGAATGTTCTACTTCACATACTCTAAAAAATGAACGGTTCGGATCATCAAGGTAGGACCCGAAGTGGCCCCCATCGCCCAAACTACAGTGACTGTCATGCCAATAGCACAATAGTCACTGATGTTCCATTGATAGGGCTCACTCCGAGTCCCACCTCGATGATCCAGATCATTTATTTTTTAGAGTATGTTGAGTAGAATATCATTGTAAAAAATCAAGTTGATCAAGTAAATGATAAGTGTAATTTTCAGTATAAAACTGAATACAAAATGAACTGTTTAGATCATTGAGGTACAACCTGAAGTGGAGCCCATTGCACCATAATGACTGTTGTGCTAACTTCATCCTATAAGTATAAGTTGGGTGAAATAATTTGTAACAAACAACCCTATTGTATGTTTTGAATTATGTTAAATTGTATGGTCACAATGATTGTTGGAGATTAAGCTATAGAGGGTCTAATTTTAATGTCCATGACTTTGGAGAACATGTTGACAAAGAAAGCAAAGATGGTACTTCAATTTACAATTATGAAACTTGGAGCAACTTTAGTTCTTTATGAATAAGTAAAATTATGAACTAAAACAACACAATTTGATCTAAAGACAATATTTTGGCTTAATTAAAGGCCATTTGTCACCATTGTGGATTCTGGAGAAGTTTAAACTTAACTAAATTTTTTTTAAAAAAATCGTAGATTCAACTTGATTATTGTAGAGTTTTGCAAATAAGGTCGGAATTGGTAGGTGTTAGAACCTTCTATTTGAAAGCTGCATGGTTGGCATTGGTGGCACCTTGCGTCTTGCGCCCATGTCCAACCAAGACCATGGCATAATGGTGGCATGCCAAGACAGCAAGGTGGGAGCATGATGGTGTCGTGTGGCAATGACACTGAATCCTTGGTCAAGTATGGGCAACGAAACAAATGCAAGACAAGACACATGACTTAGCCTAAATGTGGAAGTGTGGCATACTTAGGGGTTCAATACAATCAGTTGGACTTGGTCTAGTAGTTAAGGCATTCCATTTCGTGGCTGGCTGGACTAATTAGACAACAAGGTAGTTATTGGCAGTTGGTTGACAATGGCAATTACACTTGTGGGAACAAAAAAAAAGGCAAGACAAAATTATAAGAAGGCAGTTCATGGCAGTTGGGCAGTTATGCACACAGGGATGTTGCTAGCAACATTTTGAATCCTTTAGTAATTGGGGATGTCAACTGCCATGCCATGTGGCATTGTCTCATTTATATATTATGTCGGTCTTTGTAACTGATTGTAACTGGTTGCCCTATAATTGGGCATGGCCATGGAACTCAAAATTCAGTCAAGTTTTGAGAGTCTTCATTGGCATTCCTTTGTGTATTGTTGGTGCAATAATAAAGGTTGAGATTTCCTGTAATTGTGTTGCCTTCTCTCTTACTTATTCAAACTCATAATATGTGTGAGTGTATTGGAAAGTGGATGAGACTAAGTGTTAGAACTTAATGCCATCACAAGACTAAAAATTTATATTCTGAAAAATAGTGTTGTGACAATTGATATCAGAGCATGATTACTCATAAATAGTATATGGTATGGATACTTTGAAAGAATGAGTGACTTAATTGGAGAATCTAGTGGGGGTGCTCGTTGATGAAAGTCGCTCTCTGACTGACTGGTTGAATGTTGTGGCTGATGGCTTCCCTGGCCTTTAGACTAAGACAGCAAATTGATTCAAGGAAGTAATTGCTGACATGCTCACTATGTTTGATAATTAGAAGGACAAATTTCAAGAAGTTAATGATGGACTCTCCCTTGTGAAAAAGGTTGTCCGTGGGCATACAAATTTTGGTGAGACCCCTTCAAAAATTAAAGTACCTGATCGTAAGGCTTTCGGTGGTACTTGAAGTGCCAAGGAACTTGAGAATTTTCTGTGGGACATGCAGCAATACTTGAAGGCTACTTATGTGCAAGCAGGGAAAAAGGCTACCATCACAAGCATGTACCTTTTGGGAGATGCTAAACTCTGGTGGCATACTCGTATAGAGGACAATACATCCCTCATATCAAAACGTGGGAATCGTTGAGGAAGGAATTGAAGAAGTAATTCCTTTCTTGCAATCAATCTTGGGTTGCAAGGGAAACCTTACAGAGACTGAAGCATGAAGGATCGATGCGGGAGTATGTTTAGCAATTTAGTTCTTTGATGCTTGTCATCAAGAACATGTCGGACGATGACAAGTTGTTTAACTTCATAATTAAGCTTAGCTTGAATTTCAAAGGTTGGGGTGAAGGATTTACCATTAGTCATTGCTGCTACAGATGGCCTGCTTAACTATAAACTGCATTAGGCATCTACTTCAGAATCTAAGTCTTCTAAACATAAAGGGAAGGACAAAAGGAATGGTAAGAATTCAAGAATGAGGAAAGAAGGCCACAAGTCTAAGCAAAAGGGTGAGGAATCACAGAACAAATGGGGAAAAGCAAACTCTGGTTGCTTTATTTGTGATGGTCCTCACCATGCCAAAGTGTCATGATGTGAACCAGTCCGTAGAGATTTGGATCATGACTGGCCAGTAATCCTCAATTACCTTCGGCCCCAATAACCAAATCAAAGCAGATAATTATAACTGGGCTTAGCGGAAGCAATATCAATATATAATTAAGTCCATTGAGTTGTTCATACATGGAAAATTCCATAAATATTTTAAACTTCATTCTTCATACATGTACAACAAACTTAAACTTGCTTTACATGACATCCATACACAAAACAAAGTTTCCAAATAACAAAGACCAAAAACTAAACAAAGGGTTGACAAGCTTGGCTCCTCTTGAGACCAAGTAACGCCTTATCGCGGAGGCACTTCTTGTACAGCTTCACAAAAGGGTGGACTCTCGAGGCATCTAGACTTGATGATCCGCTTGCTCACCTGCATATATCTAAGGGAGATGGGTGAACTGGAGCTCAGTGAGTAACATCAGTATAAAGGATTTAATGAATGAAGTCCAACATTTCATAAAGCATATCTTTCAATTCTAAAACAAATCATATATCAAATTCATATCAATCGTCTATTTTAACAATATCCATTGCAAATCATTATACACGGTAACATCACATAGCGTAACAATAAATCAATATGCCAAAGCCAATGGGATCATTAAGGTCGATTCGACAAAATGACAACAATTCATTCTATAAAACGACAACGGGTAATTCAATGTGGACCACTAGGGTCTAACATCAGAAATCTTCGTGTTTCAATTAATCCATGGGCCATGGTATTTTTCCCCAAGCAAGGGCCTTACTAAAGGATGCCACGAATACATTTCAAATAGGACATTCATTCATAAATATAAAATAAGATTTCATAAACATCACTGTTGAACAATTTCAAAATATATTTTGAACATATCTTTATAGAGATATTGCTCATAGTGGGCTGGTACTGATGTTATGCTTCAGGCAACTAACCTACACCAAGCACATAACAATACACATTGAAACACATAGACTAATGAAGTGTTGTATATTAATTCAAATTCATTAAGTGTGTTTCTAGCTTATTCCATCATTATTGATGGCTAAACAATGCCCAAGAATGTCAAAAATAACATGAGGATGAAAATATGCTCATGAAAGTGTTTGTTAAAAATAACTGAAAGTAGGGTGTTTGCTTAAGCATACCTTTGGTCGCTCGAGCAGTCTGATTTGTCTGCAAAAATACTAGATGATGTCAAAGTAGGCTCGAGTGGTAACTTGGTCGCTCGAGCCAAGTGCAAGTCTCTGCAAAAATACTAGGAGCTCGCTAAGTGCGCTCGAGCGACGACTTCATCGCTTGAGCGATGAGGTCGAATTCTAGGTTTTCTAGAATTGCATTTTGAGTTTCAAGACATGAGTTTTATGTCCAAAAGCTTGCATGGCTAGTTCAAGAATGTAGAAACACTTTCCAAAACTTGAACGCTTGATCGTTTGCAAACCAAAGACCCAAAACCTCTTTCAATTTTCCGAAACGAAACCCAAAACTTCACAATTTTGCCATGCATAATGAGAATTCAATTCTTTTCTTTTCAAAAGATCTACATATGAAGTGATGGGTATATAATCATGAAGAACTCTTAAACATGACAAGTTTAAAGTCCATGCATGTAAATATTTTGTGGAAAATCAAGTTTGAAGATGATGATATATGCATGCATGTCCATAATTAACTCATTCTTACCATATTCAAGTTGATTCTAATATTTCTTAACAACTACATGCAAATGATCCCATATACTTCATGAATTCCAACTCTCAGATGAATTATCTACAAGGATTAAGGTTGTGGTTATTACCTAGAGCTTGAATTTGAAGATTTCTATCTAAATTATTCAATTCTCTTCCTAATCTTCACATTTCTTCTTCTTTGCTCTCTAAAAGTTGATTCTCTTTTACTCTCTCTCTCTCTCTCTCTCTCTCTCTCTCTAAATCTCAGCCAATTGATGAAAATTGAGTTCAAATAAGCTTATAACACACACACACACACATATATAGGGTAGATTAGATTAGGCTAATTAAGTAGGATTAAGAATGATTAATCTAATTTAAGTTTAGTCGATTTATTCTAATTATTTTAATCTGAATCAAATTTTAATTAAACTTCCCATATGATTCTAAATATTCTAATTAGCCTATTGAATCAGACAATTTCAGTTTCTGAATTCATTTAGGCTTTCAATTTCCAATTCAAAGTAAGTATTCTAATAGATATTCTATGAGCAAACAAATATGCACAAAATTAAACACATAATCAAGCAATTTTTTTCAATAAAATAATATGCATATTGGCGTCATCATAGTCTCTTCCCCTTAGAAAGTTTGGTCCTCCAAACTTAAGTTACCGTCATTCGAAAATAGATGCGGATACCGTTGTCAGATCTCATTCTCTTTCTCCTAGGTAGCCTCTTTTCCATAATGTTCTCTCCACTCTACCGTCACCATTGGAATTGATATATTCCTTAATTGCTTCACTTGTCGATTAATAATTTGTACCAGCCATTCTTCGTATTTCATATCATCGTCTAAAACTATCCGGTGGTAATCTATGGCATGAAACGGATCCTGAAGATAACCTTGAAGCATTGACATGTGAAATATATTATGCATCTGTTCCATTCCCGATGGTAAGGCTATCCGGTAGGCCACTGGGCCAAGTCTCTCTAAAATCTGGAATAGTCCGATATAGCGAGGAGCCAATTTCCCTTTCCTACCAAATCTCTTTTTCCCTTTCATTGGTGTGACTCTAATAAACACATGATCACCCATTTTGTATTCCAAATTCCTTCTTCTCCAATCCGCATAACTTTTCTGTCAGCTTTGGACAGTCTTGAGCCTTTGTTGTATGATCTTTATCTTTTTGGTTGTTACTTGCACAAGTTCTGATCCATACAGAGCTCTATCCCCAACTTCTGTCCAACAAATGGAAGACATACATTTCCTACCATACAATGCCTCATACGATGCCATGCTGATACTAGTTTGGAAACTGTTGTTGTATCCAAACTTTCCTAACTGCCTTGAAATTCTAACACACACACACGAAGCATATCTTTTAAAGTTTGAATAGTTCTCTTAGTTTGCCTATCAGTTTGCGAATGAAATGCGATACTGAACCTCAACTCTGTTCCTATTGCCTTCTGAAGGCTTTGCTAAAATCTAGAAACAAACTTAGAATTCCTATCTGAAACAATATTTACTAGAACTCCATGTATGCGAATAATTTCATCAATATAGATAGTAGCAAGTCTATAAGCATTAAAAGAAGTCTTCATATGAAGAAAATGAGTAGGTTGTCAATCTATCAACGATAACACAAACAGAATTCATACCTCTAGATGTCTGAGGTAGACCAACAATGAAGTCCATGGTTATGTGCTCCCATTGAATAGGAAGAGATTGAAGTAAACCTGCTGGTTTCTAATGTTCAGCCTTAACTTGTTGGCATTGGAGGCATTTTGCATTAAAATCAACAATCTCCCTCTTCATGTTTGGCCACCAGTACACTTGTTTCAAGTCTTGATACATTTTGGTATTCCTCGCCTGCATAACGAAGTTTGATTTGTGGGATTCCTCCAAAATTCTTCTTTTTAACTTGGCATCATTAGGAACACAAAGTCTTCCTTGGAATTTCAGTACTCGATCTTCAATGGTAAATCCCAGTCTTAGCTTGTTTTCAAATTCATCACTCACTCTCTTAAAAATTTCCTCTTCTCTTTCCTTTTGCTTGATCTCCTCTATGATTGTCGGTTGTGCAACATTGTGGCTAATACACTGTTTTGCCCATGATACACAACTTCTATTTCAAGTCTTTCCAAATCTTGTAATTTATAAGCAAACATGCCAAAGTCCCCATATTCTTTCTGCTAAGAGCATCAACCATGGTGCTAGCCTTACCTGAATGATATTGAATTTGCAAATCATAATCTTTAACTAGCTCAAGCCACCTCCTTTGTCGCATGTTCAATTCTTTATGTGTAAAGAAGTAATTCAAGCTTTTGTGATCCGTATACACTTCACATTTTTCTCTGTAAAGGTAGTGGCTCCAAATTTTCAACACAAATACAACAGTGGTGAGTTCCAAGTCATGCGTCGGGTAGTTCTTCTCATGCGGTTTCAATTGTCGGGATGCATAAGCAATTACGTTGCTATTCTGCATTAAGACATAACCTAACCCTTTGTAAGAAACATCACTAAAAATTTCAAATCCTTCAGTACTTGATAGTAAGCTAAGGATTGAAGATGTGGTTAGTCTTGTCTTTAACTCCTGGAATGTTGATTCCCCTTGGTCTGTTCATTCAAACGGTTCTCCTTTCCAGATTAGTTGAGTCAATGGTACAACAATCTTCAAAAAGTCTTTGACAAACCTCCAATAATAACCTGTCAATCCCATAAAACTTCGGACCTCTGTTACGTTAGTCGAGATAGGCCAGTTTACAATTGCTTCAATTTTCTGTGGATCCATGAATATACCATCTCTGTTATTAACATGACCCAAGAAAGTAATCTCATCTAACCAGAATTCACACTTCTTAAATTTCCCATACAATTGTTTTTGTCTAGTGTTTGAAGGGCTATTCTCGTATGTTGTTCAAGTTCCTTTTTACTTCTTGAATAAATTAGTATATCATCAATGAATATAATGACAAATTCATCTAAAAATGGCTTAAAGATCTAATTCATTAAATCCATGAAAGCCATAGGTGCATTAGTAACTCCAAAAGGCATGATTAAGAATTCATAATGTTCATACCTAATTCAAAAAGTAGTCTTCTCAATATCTTCGGCTTTAACCTTCAATTGATGGTATCCTGATCTCAAATCAATCTTTGAAAATACTTGAGCCCCCTGTAACTAATCAAACAAATCATCAATACGCGACAAAGGATATTTATTTTTGATAGTTACTTTGTTGAGTTCCCGGCAGTCTATACACAAGCGAAGTGTCCCAACTTTCTTTTTTACAAACAATATTGGTGCGCTCCAAGGTGATGTACTTGGCCGAATGAATCCCTTACCAAGCAATTCATGCAATTTGACTTTCAATTCTTTCATTTCAACAGTTGACATATGATATGGAGCCTTAGATATTGGTTATGTGCCCAGTACTACATCAATCACAAACTCTATTTATTGGTCAATCAAGTGTCTTGGTAATTCTTCTAGAAATACATCTGGAAAGTCTTTCACCATTGGCATACTATCTAAGGTAATATCCATAGCTTAACACTCAACATGCTACACAAATATCCTTGATGACCCTTGCTGATTAGCTTACGAGCTTTCATTACATAAATTATATATGGTGAAGGAACTACAACCTTACCCTCAAAATAAGATTCATCTTGACCTGAGGGTCAGAATATTACTTGTTTAGAGACACAATTGCATAATATTTGGATAACTAATCCATATCCAAAATAATATCAAAATGTTTCATATCAAGAGGTAACAAATTAGCATTCAAGGTAACATTCCCAATCATTATTTCACATGCAAGGTAAACAGATGAACATAGCATAGATCTCTCCAATGGCGATGCAACACATAATATATATCTCAAAGATTCTATAGGTTTATTCCATTTATAAGCAAACATCATAGAAACAAAGGAATGCGTGGAACCCGAGTCAATCAATACATAGGCGTCTTGGCCACAAACAAAAAAGTGTACCTGAAATAACGGCTTCTGTATTTTGAGTGTCTCGTAGGACGAGCACGAAGACTCTTCCTTGCCTAAGGTTATCTCTCCTTATGCCAGTTGTCATAGTAGGCTTAGTTATTGGAACCGAACCAGTTGAACTTGTAGCATCCCTATTACCTCCTTGATGAGGTTGAGTACAATCCCTTGCCAAGTGGCCAACTTTCCTACACTGATAGCATGCTCCCGTAGTGCGGTAACACATGCCCCAATGCTTTTTTCCACATGTAGCACAAGTAGGCATTGAATTACCACTATAATTTGAATTTAAATTACTGGAAGTTTTTGACTTTGACTTCTTGTTCGTCGAAGACGTTGATCCCTTATTTGCATTAAAGTTTTGTCTCTTGCCTTTCCATTCAAAAGTCCATTTGTGAGCGGCCATATTCGACTCTGACATCAAATCCTTATCCAAAACATCAACATATTTTGGTAATTTTAATACATTGATCCTCTCCAGAATTGAATCACGCAGTCCTCCCTCAAATTTTCTAGTCAACCATATGTGGCGCAAAATGTGCTAACTCAGTAAATTGCTTCAATCTCTCAAATTCAGATACCTTCTTGTCTCGGATACATTGTGGAAAATATTTTTCACAGAAAATCTCCAATAATCGGGTCTAGTCAATACTCCGGTTTTCATCTCTAACTAACATCCACTATCTCCTAGCTTTATTCTCTAAGGTAAATGCGGCCAATAGAACCTTATGTGCTTCTGTAAATGGAAACACTTCAAACAATTTTTCAATCCCAAGACCTAAGCTTTAGCTTTAAGCGGTTCTACTCCCTTATAGAACAATGGTGGCTTCATCTTTTGATTTCTTTGGTAAGTGCAATTGTACGATCATCAACTTGGTGATCTTGTGCTAGTGGTGGTACAGGCATTGGAGGTGGGGGTGGTGGTTGTTGTTGCCATTGTTGTTGCTGCCTTAGAGTTTCGACCACATCCTACATCATCCTTTCTATTCTATCTAGTCGTGAGGATTAAGAATCCTCCAGCTCATTCACTCTTGTCCTCTTCATAATCTATATGAATCTCGTATTATAATAATTACAAATGTATGCATACACATTTTCACATATACAGTTACAAAAACTATAATGCATATGAATGAAAATCTTAAGTCTTTTCTAGACACCAGACAACTTATTGCTCAAATGGACAAGTAAGTGAGATATTAACTCATGCTTTAATACCACTCTGTCATGACTCAAACTCACCCCTAGAGGTTTGGATCATGACCAGCTAGTAATCCTTATTTACCTTCAGCCTCAATAACCAAATCAAAGTGGATAATTATAACTGGGGCTTAGCGGAAGCAATATCAATATATAATTAAGTCCATTGAGCGGTGCATACATGGAAAATTCCATAAATATTTTAAACTTCATTCCTCATATATGTACAACAAACTTAAACTTGTTTTACATAACATCCATACACAAAACAAAGCTTCCAAACAACAAAGACCAAAAACTAAACAAAGGGTTAACAAGCTTGGCTCCTTTTGAGACCAAGTAATGCCTCATCACAGAGGCGCTTCTTGTATGGCTTCACAAAAAGGGTGGACTCCTGAGGCATCTAGACTTGATGATCCACTTATTCACCTACATATATATATATATATAAAGGAGAGGGGTGAGCTGGAGCCCAATGAGTAACATCAGTATAAAGGATTTATTGAATAAAGTCCAACATTTCATAAAGCATATCTTTTAATTCCAAAATGAATCATATATCAAATTCATATCAATTGTCAGTTTTAACAATATCCATTGCAAATAATTATATGTGGTAACATCCAATAGAGCAACAACAAATCAATATGTCGAAGCCAATGAGATCATTAAGGTCAATTTAATAGGACCAAAACCGGTCATTCTATAAAACCACAATAGGTAATTCAATGTGGACCACTAGGGTCTAACATCAGAGATCACTATGTTTCAATTAATTCATAGGCCATGGTATTTTTCCCCTAGGCAAGGGCCTCACTAAAGGATGCCACGAATACATTTTCAAATAGGACATTCATTCATAAATATAAAATAAGATTTCATAAACATCACTCTTGAACAATTTCAAAATACATTTTGAACATATCTTTATAGAGATATTACTCGCAGTGGGCTGGTACCGATGTTATGCTTCAGGCGACCAACCTACACCAAGCACATAACAATACACATTGAAACGCATAGACTAATTAAGTGTTATGTCTTAATTCAATTTCACTAATTGTGTTTCTAGCTTATTCCATCATTATTGATGCCTAAACGATGCCTAAACAATGCCCAAGAATGTCAAAAATAACATTAGGATGAAAATATGCTCATGAAAATGTTTATTAAAAATGACTGAAAATAGGGTGTTCGCTCAAGCGTACCTTTGGTCGCTTGAGCGATTTGGTCTATCTGCAGGAGTACTAGATGGTGTCAAAGTAGGCTCGAGCTATAGCTTGGTTTCTTAAGCCAACCGCAAATTCTTCTTTACTTCTATTTCACGGGTTTAGCTTCGAGGTCTAGGGGGATTTTATGTTGTACAATTTCAAGATCGATTCTAGGCATGTCTTCATAGGACCACACAAAAACATCTTTAAATTCCTTTAAAAGAGCAACTAAACACCCGCGTTCCTCTGTAGACAGCATAGATCCAATCTGGACCATGAGAGGATTTTCCTTATTGCTTAGGTTTATTAAAGTTATCTCATCCATAACAGGTTTACCTCGTCTTTTTTTTTCTTCCCATTCAATGAAGTCTTTTTTGAGGACTTTCTTTCTCGAAATCATTTTCATTTTCATTTTCAAAATCAGTGGGATGAATATTGTTAACTAATGGCATTGCGAAGTACTTAGAATCACTCATCATTTCATTAATTGCAATTGAGGGACTAACATCTGACAAAAACTCAAAATAAATGGGAAATTTGGACTCGACCTCGACCCTTGGACTTGTGACTTCCAGGTCACTTGACGTGTTTGAATAAGCCATGCCAGATTTTGACTCACTTGACTCACTACTAGACTTGTTGTCAGATTTATAAACTGTACATTTCTCATTGGACCAGTTTTATGCTTGTCCCTCAATTGCATATGTATTTGGTGACATCCTCTTCCAAAGCTCCATTTTCCAACACCATCACGGAATTGAAATTCCCCAAGCCAATGTAACCAGTCTCAATACTCAAGCCAGTCTCGATATCATCCTCAGTCAAATTATCTGTCAAATCTTTACTTCCATCGCTTGAACTACTATATCTGTCTTGCCCAATGTCTACATCTAGGTCTGTGAATTCTTAACTAGTCTCAATACTCAAGCCAGTCTCAGTATCAAACTCAGTCAAATTATCCATCCAGTCTTTACTTCCATCACTTAAACTACTATATATGTCTTGCCCAATGTCTACATCTAGGTCTATGAATTCTTCATCACTATTCGTGAGCTCATCGTTAAAGAAGATTTCAAACCCTAGATACCTTTTCCTTACTGTATGATCAATCTAAGGCTCTGGAAATAATCCACAGAATAGAAAATCTTCTCCCCCTCTAACAAAACACCATTAAGTGTTCCTTGTATGGGCTTATACTCTGCAGAATAGAAAATCTTCTCCCCCTCTAACAAAAAACCATTGAGTGTTCCTTGTATGGGCTTGTACTTCAATTCATATGTTCTACCTTCTCTTTTTTCTCTTGCTTTGTCTCGTACTTTAGTTGCCTTTGCCATCTAGTCTTCCTTTGTTGGTTGGTAACCTAGCCCAAGAGTGAACTAGTGATTTTTGACTTCTAGCACCTTTGTAACTCCTTGTTTACCACTCTTTCCTACACCAAATCAGAGATGTACCCTTGTCAATAAAGGGCGCCAATATATCAGCCATCCTCGAGTGCCATGATAGATTGCACTAGCTGAGCTTCTATTTGTGTGAAGCTAGAAATGAAGACTTTCTCATCACTGTGATGAATTTCAAGCAAAAGAGAAGTAACATTAAGGGGTGGATGTACCGAAGTATCACCATCTAAAATAACTATATGGTCTCCTTTAGAATACTTGATTCTTTGGTGAATAGTCGAAGGTACAGCTCAAAGTTGATGCATCCACGGCCTTCCTAGCAGCATATTAAACATGGTTGGAACGTCCATGACATGCGTGTTCATCCGGCCCAAGCTCAATCCTTAATTTCACGTTCCCAAAACTTCCTTAACCTTATAGTACAGGCAATCATGGCCGAGCACACATTTATGGCAGATCCATTGTCAACTAGCACCATCGACACCCATTTCCCTCGACACTTTAGTGATACATAAAGGGGCTTGTTGTGAGTTACCCCTGTAGGTGGAAAATGTTTGTCAGAGAAAGTGATGGTCGAGTTCTTCTTTACGAACGTAAGTAGTGCCACTAAATGTTCTAAAGTGATGTCTATGGACAGCTTGGCTTTGCTCAGTGGTGTTAGCATGGTCTGGCAGTGTTCACGAGAGGCTATGAGTTGACCCCAAATGGAGATATATACCTAAATCTTTTTCAACCGTTGGCAGAATTTGCATATAATAACAGCTTCCACTCCAGCATTGGCATGGCACCATATGAAGCCTTATATGGCAAAAAATGTAGATCACCGGTCTGTTGGACAGAAGTCGGGGATAGCGTCTTGCTTGGGCCTGAAATTGTGCAAACCACCACCAAAAAGATCAAAGTTATTCAACAAAGGCTCAAGACAGCACATAATAGACAAAAGAGCTATGCGGATGTTAGAAGAAGGCTACTTGAATATAAAGTTGGCGACCATGTATTCATCCGTGTAATACCAATGAAAGGCCAATTGAGATTCAGTAAGAAGGATAAGTTGTCACCTCGTTACATCGGACCGTTTCAAATTCCAGAAAGACTTGGTCATGTTGCATATAGAGTTGTTGTACCATTGGGAATGGAACAAATGCACAACGTATTTCACGTGTCAATGTTGAGGGGCTATCTTCGGGATCCATTTCATGTTATAGACTACCAAGGGATAGCTCTTGATGATAATATGGAATATGAAGAATGGCCAGAACAGATCATTAACCAACAAGTGAAACAACTGAGAAACAAATCCATTTCGATGGTGAAAGTGGAATGGAAAGAGCATTATGGAAGGGTAACAACGTGGGAAAAAGAATATGAGATGCGGCAACAAAACCCATATCTGTTTCCAATGGAAGGTAATATAAGTTTGGAGGACCAAACTTCCTAGAAGAGGAAAGAATGTAACAACCCCACTCCGTATTATACTGTTAATCCTTAGTTATATTTATGATTACATGCTTAACGTGTGAATTTGGATGCTAATCATGTGATTATATGTGTTTTTTAATTCATATCTGCCCATCATAGAGATATTTATTCTGTATTATGTCATAATCTGAAATTGAGGGTCGTAGAGATGACAAAACCCAAAATTGACCGCACCATCGTGATTAGCATAATTTTTAGAGCCTATGGTGAAATTTAATTAAAAATTAATTTGGATCAAATTAATTAGATTAAATTGATTAAACTTAAGTAATATTGCTTAGCCTTAATCAAGCTTAATTAGCCTAAGCTAATCACCCACTATATATAGGACTAACTAATGTTTGAACTAATATATTTGAGCTCATTTTCAAGTCTTGGCTAAGGTTATACACTATAGAGAGAGCTCATTTTCAAGTCTTGGCCAAGATTATACACTACATATATATATATATATATATATATAGAGAGAGAGAGAGAGAAATCAAGGGAGGAAGGTAAGAACTTGAAGAAATTGACTTGGAGGTTAAAGATTTGGAAAGCTAGGCTCAAGAACTTGCCAGGATTGGAAGAATTAAAGGCTCTAGGTAAGTAATTGAACTCCAATTCAAGAACTCAAGCCATACAAATGTGAATTCAAGAAGAATATGTAGTTAAATGCATGAATTGAACAAAAAAATTGCAAGAAATGAGATCATTTTGTACATGCATGTATGAGTTTGTTATGAAATATCATTTTAAGGCATGGTCTATGATGTCTAAGATGAAAAGAGGGTCATTGAGTTCATGCATGCAAAAATCATGAGGCTATGGACTTGAATTTCATGTGTATGGAGTTTTAGAAAGGAAATTGAACCAAAATGGGACACACATGATGAATTCATGATGTTTTAAGATTCAATTTTTGTGAGTTGGCTATTGAATTCATGCTTATGGTTGTATAGTTGAAGTTTAGAGCATAATATACAAGTTTACACCCTTTAAACATGTGTTTTGAAGCTTAAGAAGTATTCTAGAAATTTCAAAATTTGAGCAATTCGCTCAAGCGATGGAACTGTCGCTCGAGTGTACATTTCGAGCTCCCAGTACTTTTGCAGACATTGGAGGTTGGCTCGAGCGACCAAAAGACCGCTCGAGCGACCACCTTTTATTTTCAATCTTGGCTCAAACATAAAATGAGAGCATCATGTACTTTTGCAGAGCAAGGGGTTCGCTCGAGCGACCAATGTTGGGCTCGAGCGAAGTGCCCTGTTTCAGGAAAATTGGAAAAGTTGTATTATGTTCTGATTTCCATTCTTTTTCATTTCTGAGCATTCTTAAGCATACATTGAGCATCCTAAATGAACTAAAGAGTTAGAAAGAAGCCTAACAAAGATAAACGAATTTGAGAACGAATTGAATTATATTGTGACCCAATTTCTATATGTGTTGCGAATTGTGTAGGGTCAACTTTGAGGACGAATTAGCCAATTGAACATTGTGAGTAATATCTTAGTAAAGATATTTTCATGTTTGTTACTTTCTAAATACTACATATGTGGTAAGCTTTATGAACTCATGAATTTGTATTATGAATGAGTATTCTACTTGCTTGATTCTTAAATAGCTTGAAAAAGTGATTGATAAGCATGAACCTATAAGATTAGACTGAAGGTCATTTTGTACGAATACAGAATGGGCCCAAGGTCATTTGGTATGTTTGATGAGAATATGAAATGGGCCTAAGGCCGTTTGGTATGTTTGATAAAGACACAGGCCTGAGGCTGTTTAGAATGTTTGACAAGATAGACCTAAGGTCATCTTATATATGAATTAGACCTAAGGTCGTTTCATATGTTTGCTACATGGACCAAAGGTCATTTCAAACAAGGAATTGGGTGGACCAAAGGTCATTTTGAATATGAATAGGAAAGTGAACATGATCATGATTATCAACATGCGTATGAATATGTTGGACCGAAGGTCATTTCGATTATAATTGATTGGACCCAAGGTCGTTTTGTGATGATGTGTTTAAGTCTGTTATGAATAAGAATTGGGTTTCATGTGAATTAAGTACAAGTATGATTTATTTATACACGAATCTCATTCATTGACATCTTTACTCTGGTATTATTCACTGGGCGTTAACTCACTCTTTATCTGTATGTATATAAGTAAGCAACGGGATGTCTAGCTCCAGCCCTAATGAAATTGTGAAAGAGTACCAAGTTCTTGAACTCAGCCAAGGTTGCCTCACGTATGAGGCTTTTGATTTTCCTTTTTGTTTTCTTTTGTGGTCAAGTGTGGCCAAGTTGTATATAACCCTGGGTTTTTGTTAAGACAGTTTTTGAATGATCCTGGACATGTATAAATTGATTATCAGACGATGTGTGAGTTATTATGTATGTGTGAAAAGTTTTTATTTTGTCACATATGCATTACTCATTGGACAAACTTTGTGTTTTTGCTTTCGGTTCTGGCCCCCTATTGATAAATATGTTTGATTTCCTGTCTAAGGTCGTTGGTAATTTCATGATTACTGGCCAGTTATGATCCTAAGTTCTAGGAGCGTGTTCGGGTCATGACAACAAGAAACACCGCTTAAGCAAAAACACTACTCTCCCCATACTTTTGCAAACTTGCAAATATACTGGAAGTTCTCAAAGACTAAATCTTGAGCTAACTGACCAAAATCTAGGCAAAGACTCCTTTGAAAAACAAACTCCCAACCTGTTTCAAACGCAACCATAACACTCAAACAACCTAATTCGACAAGGAATAAGATGGATAAGGATATAAACAACCAGATAAAACAGGGAATCCGTATCCAAAACAATAAACGGATTGGGTCTAAACCAGAATCATTATAAATTAATTATAGACATGACTAACATTATCATCATATTGAGTACTTAATAATTAAAGTTGCCAATTATTTGCAAGTTAATACAAATATTGACGAGTTAATAAAGAAATTTGTTTTGGCATCTATTGGAAAAAAATTAGAAAGAGTGGAAGGCTAGAGTTAAAAAAATGGGGTATATGCCATTCGACAATGATGTTGACAGGTTAACTCATTGTCCCGAAAGAGTACATGAGCATCAATGGCAAAGCTTGGTCTATTATTAGGCACTTGGAAGGCACAGGTATCATTTAATGATTTTTTGGATGCTGTTGTTTCTAGAGTAATTGGTGGCTGCTGCTGTCAAAATGAACCACGCTAATTGGATTCTTTAAGTGCTATTCATTCATTATATTTGAAAGTACTAATGAAGTTTTGAACTTATGGACTCTTTAAGTGCTTCACTAAATACACCCATTCACTTGTTAAGAAATGAGTCAAGGATTTTGAGTTATTTCACTCTGCACAAAATGGGGTTTAATGCTCTCATTTTAAGATATGCTAGTGCAGCTTATGGTAGCTCTGTTCTTAGTTAGATCACTCTGTTCTTGAGTTGTTTATTGAATTCTATTGTAATCTCATAAGATGAGTTTGTTAATTAATAAATTATCTTGTCTTTGTGTTCATATGTAATAGGAAAAAAAAGTACGAAAAACAAAGAAATTCAGAAGAAGAAGAGGACATTAATAAATCACATAATCGATAGAAAACCATTCTCAGTTGTTCGAGTAAAGGTATATGGTTTCTGTATATTTTAAATTGAAATTGTATATTTTGATTTTGTTACTTAATTTTAATTGTAATTGTAGGAAACAAATAAGAAGAATGGAGTCCCTGTAACTCGCTTAGAGATATGGAGGCTGGGTACTCGAAAGATAACAAACCAATTACTGATAGAGTTGCCGAGATCATGGTATGTAGCTTGGTTGCTTCTCTCTCTCTCTCTCTCTCTCTCTCTCACACACACACACACACACACACACACACATAGAGTTAGGGCTCATCATCATATACTTTGCAGCACCATCATTATATACTCTGCAACACTATCAATCTAGTTAAACTATAGTGAAAAAGACAGACCACTGAGCTATATTACCCATTGGGCTTAAGAAAAAAAAAAGGAATGCTTGGGCTTTAGCGGTTGTGGCTACAACTGGTGTTGCAGTTGTGTTTGCTGCTAGTGCTTCAACTGTGGCTGCAGTTGTGATTGTTGTGTTTTCATGACACTTGGACACATACTTGGATACAAAGACTTAATACTCTTATCAGTTCTGTTAATATAAATTTTATTGGTGGCTGATTAACTAATTAACAATTGGAAACGCAAATGAAGGAGCTCGGGATGCAATCCAATGCTACAGATAAAGAGATTATCACACAGCTTCTAGAGCCTGAGCGACCTAGTTGTGTTCGAACATATGGATTGGGTCCTTCTCCGACAGATGTCTTTGGAGGTGGATATAGGCAACCACAATAACAAACTTGTCTCATCCAAATGCAAGTCCAAGAGCAACTTAACCAATATAAAGCACAAATTGAGATGCAAATGAAAGAGATAATAAATGCTACGCTTAACCAATAGAAAGTACAAACGAAAATACAAGACACAATCCAAGCTCAACAAGCACAAATAGAGTAGTTAGAGTCTCAAACAAGCCATGGGTGGGCATGTTGCACCAGTTGTTACACATGTGCATTCACAACAACAATTCCATGCATACACCTCATCGTTTAATTGCCATCGTTCGTCCCAGGAAGTGAGTAAATAGTTAATTATGAAATTTTCAAAATGACATTTTATTCATGTTCTTTGTTCTTGTCAAATGCAGGTTCAAATGTCAAACAAAGGAAAGAAGAAAAAGAAGTAGATAGGACAAACTCAATGAAAAAAGGCCTCTTTTTTGTTGTAAGTCTTATTATCTTTCTACTTGACTATTTATTTATTGATATTGATACTAATACATCACTACTAAAAAAAACACTTTTTGCGACCGCTATAAACCGTCACAAATAATAAAAAAAAAAGTCGCAAAAAATTCTAGAGCAGTTAAATCAAACAGATTTTCCTACGGTGAACAGATAGAAATTCAAAACCACATATATTCATATAAATGACACTCAAAATCATATCAAACACATAATCACAATCACAATTAAGATTAATTAGCATAATATGGACCAGGGTTATCACAGTCTTCCCCACTTTAAGAAGTTTGGTCCTCCAAACTTATTTTACCTTCGTCGGAAAACAAATGTGGATAGCGTAGTCGCATTTCATCCTTTTTTTCCCATGTAGTGTCCGTCCCATAGTGTTCTTTCTATTCTACTTTCACCATCGGGATGGACTTGCTTCTTAACTGTTTCACTTGCCGGTCAATGATTCGCTTCGGCCATTCCGTGTATTCCATATTTTCATCGAGGGCTGTCTGGTGGTGATCAATCACATGAAACGGATCCCGAAGATAACCTCTTAACATTGATACATAAAATACATTATGGATTTGCTAGAATCGTAGTGGCAAAGCAACTCGATAAGCAACTGGACCAAGCCTTTCCAGAATTTGGAACGGCCCAATGTAACGGGGCCACAATTTACCTTTCTTTTCAAATCTTACTTGGCCTTTCATCGGCGTCACATAAATAAACACATGATCACCGACCTCATATTCAAGAGGTCTTCTTCGAACATCCACATAATTCTTTTGTCGACTCCGTACTGTCTTGAGCCTTTGTTGAATAATTCTAACTTTCTCAAAAGTGTCTTGCACAATTTCGAGCCCAAGCAAGGCCTTATCCCTGGGGGCGGTCAAATCCTGGGGCAAGGTCGAGTATGTGGGTAAGTCTATGATATTGTCCATGGGTGTAGGCACGGCTCTACCTCCACAATAAGTATGCTACATCAGTAGGATCAGCCTGTACATATATCGACCAACCCATCAATTAGGCAATGCCTGAGTGTAGTCGCCTAACTATATCTTTTGAGTCTCCCCATCATTCCGATGAGACGGAGGCGTGGTGCTCTACTAAGATTTCCTTCAAACTTATAGCCCCGAACTCCTCCCAAAATGCGTCATTAAGGATAACCTCGAGCATTCTTACATCACCAGAGTTAGTCAAAGTACAAACGTGATATTTTACATAAAAAGACTAACGTCGCAGGTAAATATTTATTATTATTATTTTTTTTTTTATTATATTTTTTTAAAACCACTTCTCTGATACCACCTTTGTCACAACCCAACCCCAAGGCTTAGGGATGGAATCGTAATTTACTAATTCTAATTGCACAAATTAAGGGGCGCAAGTGGAAACGAAATAAAAGTAAGAAAATAATTAAATAGATAATTCGCTTCATTAAGTACCCCTCCTAGGGAAATAAAAAAGAAATACATCCATTGGGCTTTTATTATTTTATTATGCGGTGACAAAAAGTTAGGAAAAAAAAAATGAAAGAAAAAAAAATGTAACAGGTTGGCATTCAATTTCCATGCGGGTCGCACAATACGAGGTTACAGTTCTTCTTTACATCTCATCACTTAAAAGGGGTAACAACTATAAACACACAACAGAGTGGGAAATATTATGCTAAGAGTATAGGGAATACAAAATAACCATGGATAGTTATTTAAGATAAAACTTTAACATAACTTAATTTGAATAAACAAATTATTTAATTGACAGAAGCTAAAATATAGAAATTATGTAAACAAATAACCATAATCATGATATAGAACAAAACAAAACAAAGGTCACATGAGTGACAATCATAATAGAAGTCAATGAATCCATGACAAATAGAGAGCCACAAAGTAACTAAATAGAAGCCAATGGTTATGTCCCCCAAGGCATGGGACTTCCGTGGTGGTACTTACAAAACATAATTGTTTATAAAATCATTGTCAAATAATTTCTAAAATTTAAACAAACATATTCATGGGTTTCATTTTAGACAAACAGAGTTCAGAAAATAATCAACGTAATTGAAATATTAATACAATTTATAAAACATAAATTGTGTAAAATAAATTATGATAACTCAAAACACACGTAAAATATATTATGGTGACTCAAGGTATAATACAACTCACCTTAATGTTAATCCCTCACCATTTCTTCTTCATTCACGGAAATTTCCCCTTTTTATGGACGGACTGCATCTCCTATTGGAACATTATTTTAACCCCCCAAGTCTGATATGGAACATTATTTTTGACCATGCTTGGCTTAATAACATGCTTTTTAGCCATGTTATTTTCATAAATTGGCTATTTAGAAATGAGTTTTTTTGACCCCCTGAGCTATTGATGAAATCAACTCTTTGCTTTTGCTATTTTCAACCAGGGAAAAATTCTGAAAAAATTCACCAATTCCAGCCATTAAAGCCTTAGTTAAAGACTTGGTAGTGAGAGTTAACAACTCATCATTCCATTAGCGAATTTTCATATCAAGTTGATGAATTTCTCCAATTAAATGGTGTCTTTTTACTTCCATCAAATATTATTATGAGGGATGAAAGTTTATTTCATTAAGAAAATAGATCTCTTATTAAAGATCCAAAAATTTTTGGTTACGCCAAAAGATTTTATCTAGGCTATTTGGAATGGACAAATCTAATTCATTTTTCATTTCTTACACCTGATATCCCACTGGGCGTGTCAAAAATTGTTGGCATATTTTTCTTACGAAGGAAAATATCATAAATGCGAGCGTACCAGCAAGGATTGAAAAATCCTTACAAATTAAATTCAAGCCAATTATCAAGCGATTGTGTTGACAGATCTTTTGCCTTAATGAAAAGGACTTCAAAATTACCAAGTGTAGGGAAAAGAAAAATTAAAAGAAGAATGAGGGAAACAGAAAAAAATGATTGAGTTAATAATCGAGGTGATTGAGTGAACAATCAAAGTAACTATTAATTACTTCTACTCATATGCTTTGAAAAGGAAGTGCATAAAATAAAATGCATGAAATATAAAATCAATGTTAAACTACTTCTAAGATAAGGAAAATGACAAGAAAAATAGAAATCAATTGTCTTTGATTTGAGTTGGTCCCTTTACAATGTAGCCATGAATGACTATTTATAAGCAAACATTTGTAGGATAAAACTACCTAAAACTACCCACTCTTCCACCTTCTCCATTTCATACTCCATGATCTTCCATGATCTTTCATAACTTCCTTCAACCTTCACTTCATGCTCCATGATCTCCATCACCTTTCCAAATTTCATAACTTCTCATAACCTCCAAATGAGTAGAGGGTGCCACATGTCCGGCAATTATATAAATAATAAATAATAAAATTGTAGATTTATGGTGCTAACAACTGCGAATTGGCTTGCAAAGTTGTTTGCTTCCGAAGCAAATCTGTCTCTGTCTTCTCATCGTTCTTTGCATACTCTCTCTCTCTCTCTCTCTCTGATTTTGGACCAATCCCACTTCTTCATTCATCCAATTCAAGCATTGATAACCCAAAAATCAAGGGATTTTCATTCCAGTCTTTAATCTTATTATTTCTTATCTGCTATTTTTCTCTTCAACACAAGCCATTCTATTCCTCATAATAACTTTTGTTGTTTCTGAGGCCAAATCCCTCTTTTCTCAACCCATCCTCTTTCTCCTTCCTCCTCTTTCTCTACTCAACTAGCCGCATAAAGATCCGCGTTTTGTGCTTTGTTTTTGTCTTTCTTTGTGTTTGTGTTTTCTTTTTTCACTTTTATTCTTTTGTGTTTTCCTTTTGTACTTTCTCTTTCTCTCTGATGTGTTGTTGTCTATAAATTTTCAACTTTTTCAATAACTCATTTGTGAAAAGCTTCAGAATTTTGATTTGGTTGATCAGATTTGGAGAATTCACTGACCCATTCACAAATGTGGTTTTTTTTTTCTTTTTTCTTTTTGTGTGACATTTTGTATTTTTTTACCCATATCAAATCATTGGATACCTATTTCTAAAAGAACTGAAATTTTATCTTTTGATCATCGAATTTCAGGTTCCTAACCTTCAAAATTGACCATTTCAGGGTTTCAACACATTGGGGATTCTTATTTGATCCATTATATTCTTGATCTATTATTGTAATATCATACAATGTATGGAACATAGAGCAGATTTTTTTTTTTTATTATTTGCTCTTACCGGTCGACCCCCCGGACGACCTGTGTTTTGATGACAATTACAAATTCACCGTTGGAGTGACTGATATCAGATAGAGGGATTCGTGCTTTTTTTTTTTTTTTTTACTCAAATTTGATGAAATATTTGGTGAACCGTTGGAGATGCCCTAACATGATAGCTCCTTGAAGTTTTTGACTGGAAAATTTGACATTCAAAAAAGTAAAGTTGCAACCAAGTAAAGCATGAATCCATCTAGCATTCATGAACACACCAACGAAAAGGTGAGGGTGTGCTTGGTTCAATTTTCAAATCAAATTTTCAAAACTCAAAATCCAAAACTTTCTGGCTTGATTTAGGGTTTTTGAAAACTCATTCTAAAAATCAAAATTCAAAACCCTAAACTCTAAGAAATTTTAATAGCGATTTCTAATAATAAATAAGAACCCTAAACCCTAAGAAATTTCAATGGGGATTTCCAAAAAAAAAAAAGAAAAGAAAAGAAAGAAAACCTTAAATTATAAGAAATTTCAATGTGGATGATAATGAACCAGAGGGAAGAACAGCCGTGTGTGGTGTCATTGAACTTGTACGCTGTGGTGTGTACTAAAGAAAAATGTTAGAGACCTTAAAAGTTTTATCAAATGTCTTATATAAGTATGTGTGGGGATATATTTTCTGAGTACCAACACGTGGCAAGGTGACGCCGATGTGTCAGCCGAGGTGCCACGTGTCCTGGTCGTGACGCCGAGGTGATCTCGGCTAGGCCGAGGTTGCCTCCGAAGTTATCGGAATCCGAGATAAGCGGATAAGGGACAAGAGTCCTAGAATGAAGAGGGAACTCAACTTGGATATGGACAAGAGTCCTAGATTGGAAGAAGACTTCAGTTTGGGTAAATATAAGACTCTTAGAGAGTTTATCCTAATCCCACTGGGAGTCCCAGATTAGCAGTAATCCTAAGTCCATTAGGGCCAGGCTCCTATTGGGGCTAGGATTGTATTGGCTATAAAAGAGAGGCACCCCCATGGGTCTAAGGTATGTTTTTTGATACTCAAGCTTGTGAGTTTAGTACTTGATTTATCTTTGAGAGATATACTGACTTGATCGTCGGAGTGCCCCCGGGTGGTCGAAACCACCGCGGGATTCTTATATTTCTGTTGCAGGTCAGTCAGGTGCCATCTATTCTGCCAGTGCTCTCCAGCTGATTACTAAGCGGGCAGTGTGGTCGGAAAATCACCCACACAATTTGGCGCCGTCTGTGGGAAAGAAAGAAGAATAGATGGCCAATGACGGACAGAAGGATCAGACTGAAGACAACGCTCTTGCTGGGAATATGAGATCTATCAACCTCGGCGTTGAAGGAGACAATAGCAACACAGAAAACTCGTGACTAGAGTCACGGAGTGAAAGAAGCCGGCCAGGTAGGTGACGCACCAAAGACAACAGATTAAAGCAACGAAGATGACCTCCAGGTATGGAAGGATAGATACCTGCGGAAGAACGAAGACCCTTCCAGAAGGGATGCAAAGACATGGGGGCATGAGCGCTCCCAAGGAGATAACATTCAAGTATAGAAGAACTCATCCTGAGTGAACAGATCCCGGATTCCAGATCCTGGATCCCGGATCCGAGAAGACATGATCTCAGCCTAGACAAGTAGGCCCGAGAAGACGAGAGTTCAACCTAAGTGAGCAAATCCAAGATTCTAGAAGATAAGATCTCGGCACCTGAGTCCGAGAAGAGAAGACCACAATGAGCAAATCTCAGATCCCAGAAGATAAAAAGGAAACACACAAGATCAGACTAAAGTTGGCCAGAATTGAGAAGTATGCTAGGGCCGAGGAGAACATGCCGGGAACAAAGGCATCGGAACAAGAAAAGAGAAACGGCTCGCCGATGCGAGGCCGAAAATCAAACTCAGGTTGGAGCCAAGTAAGATCAATAGAGAAACCAAGGCCGACAACCTCGGCTTGAATTAAACCTCGGCGACAAGGTCGAAGCTACATGTATGATGAGAACCCAAGTGGATTTTAAGTTCACACTGGGGGGGCAGAGAGAAGAAGAATGCGTTTAACACTTGTTGAAATTTGTAGCAATTTACAAGTTGGTTAAACCAATATGATACTTAACCGAAGTTAAACCGAGACGATGCTTAACCGAAGTTAAGCCGAGATGATGCTTAATTGAAATTAAGCCGAGATGATTCCTTGTCTCCACTTGTTGAAATTTGTAGCAATTTACAAGTTGGAGTCAAGCTGATTCCTTGTCTTCACTTGTTGAAATTTGTAGCAATTTACAAGTTGGAGTCAAGCTGATTCCTTAATTCACTTGTTGAAATTTGTAGCAATTTACAAGTTGGAATTAAGCTGATTCCTTATCTTCACTTGTTAAAATTTGTAGCAATTTACAAGTTGGAGTTAAGCTGATTCCTTATCTTCACTTGTTGAAATTTGTAGCAATTTACAAGTTGGAGTTAAGCCGAGATTACTGTTTCTCTTCACTTGTTGAAATTTGTAGCAATTTACAAGTCGAAGTGAAGCCGAGGTTATAGTCTGCACACTTGTAGCAATCTACAGGTTGGTTAAACCAGAGAAGATGCTTAACACTTGTTGAAATTTGTAGCAATTTACAAGATAATGTTAAGCCGACATGTGATCATCTATTGAAATTTGCAGCAATTTACAGGTTGAGGTAAAAGCTAAGTATATTGTTTAAACACTTGTTGAAATTCGTAGCAATTTACAAATAGATTATTGTTTAACACTTGTTATGTTAATCCTTGTTGAAATTTGTAGCAATTTACAAGTAGGCTAGACCGAGATCACCGTTTAAACACTTGTTGAAACTTGAGAAAAAGTTTGCAAAGTTAACATTGAGTAGTATATGTTTCACACTTGTTAGAATTTATGAAAACTTTGCAGGTCAGTATCTTGCCGAAGTAAAAGTTTTGTAGCTATTATACCCGAGGTATGTAACCCCGAGAAGATTGCACAAAGGAGGCAAAGTATGAAAGGCATGCACAATATTCTAAGTATAGAATCTTGCAAGAGCAGTTAGAAGAAGATCAAAACAGAATTCGTCGTGATTGACACACCTTCACCTTATAACATCATCTTGGGAAGGCGATGGTTGCATGCAATGGGGGCAGTTCCCTCAACGTTGCATCAACTATTGCGGTTCTCCACAGAACATGGGATTGAAAGAGTCAGAGGGGATCAACTGCAGGCGAAGAATTGCTCCATGGCAGCAATGAAAACTACCTGCAACATTCGGGAACCAGGGAAGGCAGAGATTGAAGACGAGGACATGGAGGTCCTAGATGATGTCGGCAAGGAGCCAGCCAAAAAGAGTGAAGAGACACTGAAGAAAATCCTCGTCCAGGAGGGCGACGAAGAGCGCTTCGTTCAGAGAAGGAAAGTTGAATTAGACATTGAAGAACAAGGAGGCACATCGGCCATATGCAGAGCTTACATTATCTAAAGAACAAAAAGGTACAAGAGTACAAGCGACAAAAAAAAGAAAAACTTCAAAAACTGAGATGATGCTTAACCGAAGTTAAGCCGAGATGATGTTTAACCGAAGTTAAACTGAGGTGATGTTTAACTGAAGTTAAACTGAGATGATACTTAACCGAAGTTAAACCGAAATGATGTTTAACACTTGTTGAAATTCTGAGAGAATTTACAAGCTAAAGAGTGCACAAAGTTAAATGTCGGCAAAAGATTCTCCATAGTCAAACGTCGTTTTGATTAGAACCACTAAATGCACGCCAGAAGTGGTGACCAGAATTGTGAAAAGGAATAAATGCTTCAAGAAATAGCGATGATAGTTTGCAAAGGCCAAGAGAAAGAGGGTCTAAAGGGGGTGAATTAAATACCAGAAGTTTTAGTACATCGGCGAAAGAAGAACAAATCAAGTCTGTGACTACAGCATGAAGCCCACTTCCCTAATGTGATCCTAAGTACAACTTGCGTTCACATTAGGGGCCAGGGAGAAGGTGTAGGGGGAAGGAATGATAATTAAGGAGCAAGGAATGTTAACACTTGTTGAAATTTTTGAGCAAATTACAAAATGAGTTAACCGAAGATTATGAAGTCTACCACTTGTTGAAATTTGTAGCAATTTACAAGTTTGGTATAGCCGAGATAACACTGAAAGACGTTTCCAAGATATGATCAACCGAGATGACCAACTAGCTTGTTAAGAGCTGAGAAAGTTGGCAAGTACAAAAATGAAGACCTTAAAAAACTAGGGACTGAAAGCAAGAACGTCGGACTAATCTACTTCGATGGACGACAATGGTTCAGCCTCGGCAGTCAGTTGGAGGAGCTTCTCTACCGCTACCTCGGCATCAATTTTAAGAAGGAAGCAAACTACTCGGCATCAGTGGTAGGTTATGTCTCACCCCCAGAAGACAGTTGGAAAGAACTTCTCAGCAGCCTTCTCAGCCACGAGCTCAGCATCAACCTCCTGAAGAGTTTGATCAAAGCTCTTCTTGGCGATTGGCACCTCGAAGTTTTGAAAGCAAGGATTGAAAGCAAAAAATCTGGGAAAAGACACAGAAAACAGAAACAAGAATGTAATTCGTAAATAAAAAATGGTGATGAAGCTATCAGGAAATTAAGACAAAAGGATTGCACAGGTGTGTCAAGCCAAGAACAGTGACAGAAATCAACAGATATGTGAACAGTGTGTAGCCAAGAAGATGATTTGGAAATAACGTGTAAAACAAGCAATGGTGATTAACAATGAAGCAGAGCTTCTTGGAAAGCAACAAGAAATAAAACCAGGAGGAACAGTGGCTTACCAGAAAGAGGGAAGCCGAAATGAGAATTGCCGAAGTCTGACGACAATGACAGAATGACGTAAAGCTTCACCGGAGGAGAGAAACGAAGACAGTTGAAGAAGCTTGAAAGCTTGGAACAAATGACGGATTTAAGCAAAAGAGCTAGAAAGAGAAGAAGCCAGAGGATTAAATGAGAAAAGAAAAAAAATAGTCAAGAAGACGACAAAGTTCAAGAATAAAGCCAAGTGCACAGGCACTAAGTAAGTATGTGAAGAACAAGAAAGTAATGAACCAGACATGATGCTAGCAACAGAAAGCGGATATGACAAAGAACAGTTTCAGGCATTTTAGCAATAAGAAATCAAAAAATTGAAGACAGACGAGAACAGAAGGCCACAGATGGCAAATAAACAGATTCAAAGTAAATCAGAAGAGTTATGAAAGATTGAGCTTAATAAAAAAGTAAGAGTTTATGAACCTACAAAGTGAAGTGAACGCCGATATGAAAATCGCCGGAGTCAAATAGGTGACTGGAAATCAGGAACTCACCAGAGAGTGTGAGTGGAGCAGTTGCAAAGCTCTTGGAGTTTACGAATTAAAGGAACCAGAATCTCGGCTAGGAGGTGCGATTTCAAGCAGTTTGGAAAGCATGAAACTTGATTCTTGACACCAGTGGACAGCGAAGTCCAGGGAACTTTGAGGTCGGCAAGTTTGATCTCAGACAGAGGGGCACAGATGAACGAACAGTGTAGGTTCCATCACCTCAGAATGCCGAGGTAATAGAACCAAGGGGGCAGTTGTGGGGATATATTTTCTGAGTACCAACACGTGGCAAGGTGACGCCGATGTGTCAGCCGAGGTGCCACGTGTCCTGGTCGTGACGCCGAGGTGATCTCGGCTAGGCCGAGGTTGCCTCCGAAGATATCGGAATCCGAGATAAGCGGATAAGGGACAAGAGTCCTAGAATGAAGAGGGAACTCAACTTGGATATGGACAAGAGTCCTAAATTGGAAGAATACTTCAGTTTGGGTAAAGATAAGACTCTTAGAGAGTTTATCCTAATCCCACTGGGAGTCCCAGATTAGCAGTAATCCTAAGTCCATTAGGGCCAGGCTCCTATTGGGGCTAGGATTGTATTGGCTATAAAAGAGAGGCACCCCCATGGGTCTAAGGTATGTTTTTTGATACTCAAGCTTGTGAGTTTAGTACTTGATTTATCTTTGAGAGATATACTGACTTGATCGTCGGAGTGCCCTCGGGTGGTCGAAACCACCGCGGGATTCTTATATTTCTGTTGCAGGTCAGTCAGGTGCCATCTATTCTGCCAGTGCTCTCCAGCTGATTACTAAGCGGGCAGTGTGGTCGGAAAATCACCCACACAGTATGAGACTTATATTATGTGGTTCCACAGCCATATGAGATATTTTGTAAAAGAAAAATAATTTGGATCTCTAATTGCTTATGCCGGCATCCAATTTCCATGCGGGTCGCACAATACGAGGTTGCAGTTCTTTTTTACATCTCATCACTTAAAAGGGGTAACAACGATAAGTACACAACAGAGTGGGAAATATGCCAAGAGTATAGGGAACACAAAATAACCATGGATAGTTATTTAAGATAAAACTTTAACATAACTTAATTTGAATAAACAAATTATTTAATTGACAGAAGCTAAAATACAGAAATTATGTAAACAACCATAACCACGATACAAAACAAAACAAAGGTCACATGAGTGACAATCATAATAGAAGTCAATGAATCCATGACAAATAGAGGGCCACAAAGTGACCAAATAGAAGCCAATGGTTATGTCCCCCAAGGCATGAGGCTTCCGTAGTGGTACTTACAAAACATAATTGTTTATAAAATCATTGTCAAATAATTTCTAAAATTTAAACAAACATATTCATGGGTTTCATTTTAGACAAACAGAGTTCAAAAAATAATCAACGTAATTGAAATATTAATATAATTTATAAAACATAAATTACGTAAAATAAATTATGATAACTCCAAATACACGTAAAATATATTATGGTGACTCAAAGTATAATACAACTCACCTTAATGTTAATCCCTCACCATTTCTTCTTCATTCACGGAAATTTTCCCTTTTTATGGACAGACTGCATCTCCTACTGCTCCTTATATTTATTGAAAACATCTTTTCAGGCACCATTTCCTTTCCCTCTAAGCAACCATGTGGTATCACCACGTGGCCCCCTTTTTCGCTGCATGCTTATCTATAAGGATAAGCTTCTGACTCGTTTTTTATTTTTTTGTTTTGTTCTATTTTGTTTTTGTTTTTTTTCTTTTATTTTCTTTTCTTTTCGTTTTGTTTTGTTACATTATTTTCAAATGTATGAGTGCATTGGTATCTCAATTATTAAAGGGGGTGGCAGTGATATTGCAAGAAAACAGGGGGGTATGAGTGTAATTCGCCCTTAATTAATTGATAATATCTTTATCGGTAAAGAAATATGGGAACCTCATATCTTTTTTGGGTGAACCTGAATAGAACCTCATATCTTTTTTGGGTGTATAAATATCGGAACCTCGTATCTTTGTTTGGGTGAAGGTGAATAGAACCTCATTATCAGAAATGGAGAATTTGACGAACGCAGCTCTTGAAGCTCCTCGAGATTTTGAAAACTTCTCTGCACTCAATTGTATCGATCTTTCAAGCCCAGACATTCTTAACTCTGTTTCTTTACTCAAACAGGTATACACACACGCACTCTCTCTCTCTCTGGTTTTTTTGATTGATTGATTATATACGGATCGGAAAATTATTAGTTGGTGTGTAGCGTCATGTGATCAATCACAATCCACACAATACAACCAACCAATAACATGTCCGATTGTTGATGTTTGGTGCTTTAAGCACGATCAGATTATAAGCGGTGTTCAACTTGGGATCTTATTGGCAAATTTACACTTTTGCATCCTATACTTTACCTACAAACTGAGATTGTGGTAAAAATATAAGGTTGCATCTTATAGTTTACCTTCAATCTCATTTGATCCGTTCAACTTTTAATTATCTCACTCAGCTACTCTATTTTGAGTCAAGTTGCAATTAGGCTCAATCTTATAATAGCATTTGAAAAATTAACACAAAAATTAACTTGGATGGGTTTGGATTATAGATTTGGATAGAGATCTAGAAATCGAAATAGTTGGTGAAAATATAACTATATTTCATTTATATTTCACTCTTTTTGTTTTTTTTTTTTTTTTTTGAAATCTCTATCCAAATTGATGATCTAAAAGTGTGAGATTTTAGGACTGTACCTGGATCGTAAGAGCTAGAGCGGAAGGACTAAAGTGAGATTGCGGTAAAAATATAAGGTGCTAAGTGTAATGAATATTTTTGTGATTGTTCTCTGCTCGTTTTGAAACGCCGCTTGTATATGTGGGGCCAAATTATAACTTGATTCAAAGTCTAGGGATTGACCGGAACGATTAAAAGGTCAAGGGGAAAGTGAGATTGAATGTTAAGTGTAGGGGTATAAACTGTAATTGATTCTTATGCCACTATTTGTTTGGATTATGGGAAAGCAAAGTAAAATTTATGAATTTTCATAGGTTTTGAACTATGGAAAAAATAGAAAACTTATTTTAACCAACCCAAATAGTATTGTGAACAACCTATTGAATCAAATATTGAAATCCCATTTATGAATTGAATTTAGGATAAAATGTCATTTTTTATGCTTCTCTTTTAAACTTAACATTTACAAAAATTAGTCAATTTTCTGTACAGTGAAATGTGGATGATCAAGAGCTTTTGACTGCAATGTCATTATTAGTTTTATTTTTTATTTTTTATTTTTTTTTGAACCATAAAAATAGCCAATGCCATTAGGTTAGTTAGTATTTAGTTGCTCAATTGTGTTACCATTTCTTTGTATGAGTCAGTCATTGAACTAAAGTACCCTATTGTTTTATTTTAATTTCTCTCTTTTTCACACACACCGTTTTTTGTTAATTGGTTTTTATATCCTGGCTTATCCTTTGCTTCCTCTCTTTTCTACAGGCATGTTTGGATTCTGGGTTTTTCTATGTGATCAATCATGGAATCAGCCAGGAATTTATGGATGAGGTTTTTTACCAAAGCAAAAGTTTTTTTGATCTACCAGTAAGTGAGAAAATGAAGGTTCTTAGAAACAAGAAACATCGAGGTTACACTCCCCTTTTCAATCAAAGTTTGGATCCTGGCAATCAAATACATGGTTTGTTCTGCTATCATTTTTCTAGTGTCATACTACTTTTTAGCAATAAGCAGAAAAGTGAATATCAGATCAATATGATGTTTTTTTTAATACAAGTTGACATCAATTGTATAGCTTGGTATGTGCATGACATGTATGTGTATATATATGTATATATTGTGCTTGTACGATCATGCGTGTCAAGAAGTGGCTTGAGTGCTAGGAAAATTAGACTTTCGCCTAACATCCCCACATAGTAAGAGGCCTCACTTTTATATAGTTTAATATGATAAATATAAATTTGCAATCACACTAACTGTTGAAAAAGTAGGGATAGTTGTCTTAAATTTGCATTTGGAATTTTTGTACAAGATGATATCAATGTTTAAATTTGTTTTGGGAATTGAAAGTTTTAAATTAAGTTTTGCAAGCTGAAGGGAGCACTTCAATTGATATATTGAATAATTAAAGAAAACTAAAATTTCTAATGCATCCATGATTATAAAATTTCCCCTTCCAAACACACATTAATGTGTACTAATTGGGCCTTTTTTTTTTTTTTTTTTTTCTATAACAGTTGCATTGCAAAGAAAAAAAAAATTAAAATGGATAAAGTTCAACCTAAGATTGATTAAGTCATAAGAAACAATAAGTGAACTACCCACAATATCAATTACAAATGATATGTTAGAACACTTGAATGTAATTTGTAATTTTGCATTTGAAAAGAAAAGAAAAATATATTTCAAATGAAGATCTTAAAAAGGCTTCATTTATGTTTTTTATGCCTTAGGCCTCGAACAAACTTGAGCCTATATGCATTCATATATGTTCTTGTTTACATAATTATATTGTTGCCTTCCTACTTCGAGATGCCGCCCACATTGTTTTATTTTTTATATTGTTCCATTCTTTTCTTCTTCTAGTTGATCCATTTTTCTTGATTTATTGTTGTTTAAATTTAAACTAATTATAATAGAGAGATCCTTGTTGCATAAAAAAGAAAAATATTGATTATCCTATTTTACGGATATAGGAGATTATAAGGAGGGATATTACATTGGAATAGAAGTACCTGAAAACGATCCTGACATAGAAAAGCTATTATACGGACCAAATGTCTGGCCCCCTTCTGGTAAGCTACAAAATCCATTCAAGTCTTAAGAAAGTGCGAAGTATGAGTAGTTCATGCCATGTCCCAATCATCTCTCTCTCTCTCTCTCTCTCCCAAACACACACACACACACACACGCGCACACACACACACACACACACACATCAGAGCTTAATTCAACTTGATGTGATTTAAGCATTTGAGCATTCTTTGTGGTATTGGTTTTGTAATCAGTATTAACCCCTTTTTTCTTTTGGCCGTTTGAAAGATGTCTTGCCTGGATGGAGGGAAACTATGGAGAAATATCATAGAGAGGCACTGTAAGTTTTGTTCAAGTTTAATCTTTTTGTAATGAACTTCATATACTACTGGCAGATGTATTTGCTGCTTTGTATCAAACATTATAACTCTCCGTGCAGCAAATAGAATTATCTTGTCTTGTTTTGGTGTCTAAGCAGAAATGCTGCATCATATTATTTTCTCGTTGTTATCTAATATGAATTCCCTATTGTCAATTTAAAAGTATTGCATTAGACTAATAAATCTTGGAAAATATCACATTATGGGAAGGATAACTTCATATCAAATATTGGAAGTTCTATATATACTAAAGAAAGGCTTAGGGATGTGAGCTAAGAGCATAGACCGAAGAACTGCAGGAGAGAACTCATACCTTTATCCCATCTGGTCTTGATGGCACAGTTTGGTGGGTCCTGCAAAGCTTGGTTGACGAGTTTGTCTGTTGTAATTATACGAGCTCATCCCTTGCCATGAAAATTTTATGGTGATGGATGATAATAATATTCTAAGACCATGAAGATTCATATTTATATATATTTTCATTATGAAAACATGGCATGTATTGCTTTTTAATCTATATTGTCCAGAATTTTTAACTTCAATTCTTACATGTTTTCCCAATCACTTGATACATTTTTGGTGATGCAAATTAGCATAAAATATGCTGCATAACTTGAGGAATAATAACAAAGAATTAGGTTGAGTGAATTGTTTTAGCCACTGAGGTATATTTCTAAACACCATTGTTAAATTGGGACATGTATAAAACCAATCCAGATAGTTGTTCTATTGGGAGTTGTTCTCCTTTCGCACTAGAAATTCATTTGTAGAAAAATAGCAATTACCTATCATTCCATTTAAGCCTTGTGACTTGTTCGGCCATGATTTCATGCTTTCAGTTTTATATATATGACATTGTTCATATGATTGTTTATATGCATACTAGGGAGGTGGCAAAAGCAATTTCAAGGATCATAGCTCTTGCACTTAACCTTGAGGTTGACTTTTTTGATAGACAAGAAATGCTTGGGAGGCCTATTGCAACCTTGCGTCTGCTACACTATGAAGGTGAAAATTAAATTGAAGATCATGGAATTCTAATGTAATTGATGTCACCTGTATCATGACAAGTGTTTGGTTATTCTTCAGGTAGTGTTTCTGATCCGATGAAGGGATCATATGGAGCAGGTGCACATTCTGATTTTGGTTTGATAACGCTCTTGGCAACAGATGACGTCTATGGTCTCCAAGTACTGATATAGTTAAGAATTTGAATTGTATTTCTAATATATTTTGTGAGAAAGGGATTGTGATCTTTTCAATTTATTACAGATATGCAAGGATAAGGATGCTAAACCTCAGAAGTGGGAATTTGTAGCACCATTAAAAGGGTTAGTAAATAGAATCTTCAGAGACTTGATTGGTTCCAAAGGCACTGCCTAGGATTGGTTTTCAGTTATCAAAAAATAAAGGAAGAAAACTTTACATAATTCTGGACAATATTAGACACCTTTATTGGAGCTAGTGTAAGTTTTCTACACGCTTTTGTGATCATGCGCTGAGGTTAAATGAAAGGGACCATATATTACATTTAGATGCTACAATTTGACGTAGAATGAATCTTTTACTATATTATTAGCATTTTCTTACTGTCTTGATGTTTGAAATCTAACTTTCAGAGCATTTATAGTGAATCTTGGTGACATGCTAGAGCGCTGGAGCAACTGTATTTTCAGGTAATGTGCATTTGCCAAAGTTCCTAAATGATGGTTTTGTAGCTTCATGACAATCAGTCGGATTATTATTATTATTATTATTATTATTATTATTATTATTATTATTATTATTATTATTATTATTATTATTTTCCAATTGTTTATTGTGAGATAATATTGAGTACGATATGGGACATTGCCTTCTTTAGAGCAAAAATTGCAGAACAATAATTTCTCATTGCCACCACCATGAATGCCAATTTTTCTAGTATGTGGTCTGAGTGTTGGGATTATAATTTTATGGTACTTGGGTATTTGTGTTCACTTGCTTAATTTTGTCCAGGTCCACGTTGCATCGAGTGCTGGGTAATGGTCAGGAGAGATATTCTGTAAGGCCCCTTTAGAAGCTTTTGAATGTTGTCTAATTGCATAGCCTACAAGGGATGTTGATAATGAAAAGTTTGCCGCCTTATGCAATATTATCGTCTAACGTACACAATGGCCCTTTTTGTTTTTTTGCTTTCATTTTATTCGATTTATTTATATTTATTTATTATTATTATTTTTTCATTGAGCAGATTGCATACTTTGTGGAGCCTAATCACGATTGTCTTGTTGAATGCTTGCCCACCTGCCAGTCGCAAGAGAACCCTCCCAAGTAAGTATCAATTGAACACGGATAAACTGTTCATACCTGCATTGATCTAAGTATGAACACACATTAACCATCGATAACTGCAACTGATCTGAGTACGCATGATCACAAATTAATTATCACCCACACAATGACGTGAGGACCATTGACGTCATAATTACGTGCAACATATGTGGACAAGTGGGAACCTCTAATTGTACTCCAAAACAATGGTTGGATCCCCCTTCCTTTGGACACCCCATTATCGAATTTAAATTTTGTTGATTTTCTTTGAACACCCCAATTAATTCCCACCGTACCCGCACCCGTCCAACCTATCGGCGAGCTACCCAGCGCACCAGTGCCACCTCCACCACCCCTTCCTTTCCCTCCCCTTCTCTCCCCACCGCCTGCTGCCCCTTCCCCGTGCTCCCCAATACCCCCCTCTCCTTCTTCTTGATGCCCCCCACCTCTCTGCAACACCCCACAGCCCTCCCCTGACCTTTTTCTCAAACCCTAACCCAAACCACATCACCCACCATCGCCAAGGGAGAGAGAGAGAGAAAATGGGTAGGAGGTGGGCAACAGAGGGGGGAGCCATGGGGGAGTTGCTTACGTGGGGGGAGGAAAGAGGAGATGGTGTAGATGAGCCTTCAAGGTGGTACCGAGGGTGGGTAGGGGGCTGGGGGACGCGGGAGGGTCTAGCCGGAGCTGGTTTAGGGTTGTCTTTTTTTTGTAATTTGACATAGAGGTCAAATGGTATTAAAAAGGGGGAAAAATTCACTTTTACTCCTTGTGCTTTGAGTTTGGGGCACTTTACCTATCCGTGATTCAAATATAGATGGTTTAATTAATAAAATTTGTGATTAATTTAAGATTTAAGTGTATAATACCAGAGATAAAGAGGATTAATGTTAACGGATGTTAGATTGCAATTTAGTCCAAACCATAATGGGGCAAATATGCCTATATTTAAATCACATGTGGGTAAAGTGATCTGGCCTCAAACGATAAGGGGATAAAGTGAAATTTGAAAAAAAATACCAAATTTGGGATGTCTAACAATATCTTTGGGATGCATTTAAAGGCTCCCTGGATAACTGAGTTGGTTTCTAATTAAAATTTAAAACCTTTTTGCATTAATAAAAATGCATAAAGGATATGCTTGACTTCTTTGTTTTCGTGAAGTTTCTCTATTTTTTACTGCTTCTTTTCCACCAGGTTTCCTCCTATCAAATGTGAAACTTACATGCTCCAGCGGTACAAGGATACTCATGCTGCTCTCGAGTCATACGCAAAATGATTCACCAAACTCTGTTGTCAATATTACTGGGATTTTTGTTTCAAGTGTAGAACACAGAGGTTAGCTCCTTCCTGCTACAGTTTGTATGGAAACAGGTTCTCTTAGTTGAATATTGGAGAAATATCATGTAATCTTTTTTTGGTTGCAAATGTAATGTTGATATATATGTAAAACATATATGAGAATATGCGAAATATTTATTAAAATTTAAACTTTTTTTTATATATTTTATTTCTACATTATTTGATCAATTGCAGGATTTTTATTTTGTATGCTACATTTACATTTGAAAGAGTTCACAAAGCAAATAATTAGGTTATGTTGTGCATTGTGGAGAAAATAAGTTTTCGCTATGGACCTATATTTGGTTAATATATATGTTCCATTTATTTGACATTTGATTAATGGTTGTAATTGCCAGAAGTTACACTACTGTTTCGTAATGTTTTTGTTTTTAATTTTTATTTTCATTTTCTGGAAAATGCAAAATAAATATTTTTGCAAATTATTTATTACTGGAAATGATTTTTGTGAAAATTTTCTAGAAACAATTCACTTTAAAAAAAAATTAAAGTGACTATGTATCCCATCATGTGTTTTATAGGTTATTCGTGTAATTTTCATTCAGATGACTTGTCTCCATGTGAATTGGACCACATTGTTGTCTCTAGGGATGGCAATTTGAAACCAACCCGACGGGGATCCCCGATCCCGACCTCGATTTAAGCGGTTTTTTTCCAAAAAATACCCCCGACAGGGAGAAGACGGTACCTGAAAATCAATCCCCGATCTGTTTCGGGCCGGGGACGGTGATCAGTGTTTAAGCCCCGGCCCGGCCCGATCCCCGACCCCGTCCCCGTCCCCGGCCCCATCCCCGAATTCCCCCCGAAGTAAAATTACTTTTATACCCCTTATATATATATATATATATATAAAACCAAACCCGTATCCTCTCACACTCACTCTGTTAACTCTGATATATCTCTCCCTCTGTCACTCTCACTCTCATCTCAACTCTCTCTCTCTCGTTGTTTTCTCTAGCCCTGACCCCCTCTCTCTCACCGACGGCGAGCCCCGACCGCCCTCTCTCTCACTAACGGCGAGCCCCGATCCCCCTCTCTCTCACCGATGGCGAGCCCCGACCGCCCTCTCTCTCACCAACGGCGAGCCCCGACCCCCCTCTCTTCTCTCCACACGGTATCTCTCTCTCTCTCTCACAGATCTCCTCTCTCTCTCTCTCTCACATGGATCCGTTGGTTTCAGATCTGTTGGTGGTGATGAAGATTTGTTGTTTTGATTTTTTTTTTTTTTTTTTGATGTTCTTGATGGTGGTGATGAAGATCTGTTGTTTTGATTTTTTTTTTTCAGATCTGTTGGTGGTGATGATCTCTTGTTGAGATGTTGATTTTTTTTTTTTTTCTTTTGATGATGTTGTATTTTTGGCTGGGGATTTTCGGGGTCGGGGAAACCTGATCCCCATTACGGGGCGGGAGTGGGGGCGGTAGTTGGTTCCCCGTCGGGGATGGGGACGGGGACGGGGGGAAGTTCTGCCATCTGGGATCGGGGACGGGGAGGGTGATCCCCGGCCCCGCCCCGCCCCGTTGCCATTCCTAGTTGTCTCATTTGGGCTCACCATATTCTTATTTTGAGTGTGTTTTGAATCTGTCCAACTGCTATTTCTCCTATTCCAATGGCTATATTTGCTCTCCAATGGTCAAATGAAGATGAGGGATTATAAATAGAAAATCTACATTCATCTACAAGTGACAGAGAGGATAATCTCCAAAAGAGGAGAAAATACAATAATTTTATACTATAACTTTCATTTCATCTCTATGAGCTTTAATTGTTTGAATCCAACTCTTTAGGAGTTTTATCGTACAAAATGCTTTACGCATTTTTTTATTATCTACAAATCATCTATAAATGGTTGTTATACCCATGAGCTTCATTATGAGTCTTTGAGAGAGAAACACTTGAGAGATTTGATAACACCAAAAAATGGGCTGTTTTGGTGAGTTTGTTTTTTGGGATTTTTGGAACAAAATTATTGTTGTAAAAGTCTTGCAAGTATCCGGTAAACTTGCTGGTGAAAATCTATTAGATGAATAGTGAAAATACTCGAGGGGGAGCCTTGAGAAGTGGATGTAAACTTGGATGGAAACCAACCATTATAAATCTTGTGTTTGCCTTCTCTCTCTATCTCTCCTTTATATTTATAATTGCTGCTCTGTTGTGCTTTGACTTGATTTGCTCACACACATTATTGCTCATATTTTATATGTTCATTCTTTTATTTTGCTTGAGCAAGTTAATTTTATTGAATTATTTTATTTTAAGTTATATTTACCAACTTAATTTCCCCCCCTCTTGTGTTGTCAACGTGGTGTGACACTATGAAAAAAAGTTCAACCTTGCTCTGTTTGTTACATATATAAGCAAGTTCAAATTAAATTTTTAGGCTTGTTTAATAAACCCAGTAAGAGCTCAACTCTACTTGTTACATATATAAGCGAGTTCAAATTAAATTTTTAGGCTTGTTTAACAAATTCAAGAAGAGTTCAACTCTGCTCAGTTTATTACATACATAAACAATGTCAAACCAATCTTTTGAGCTCGCTTTATAAATGAATCACTCAAGATTCAAGTCAATTTTTTTCTTCATTATTGAGTTTCAAGCCAAACTCGAGCATAACTTCATTATTAAGTTTCAAACCAAAATCGTTCATTATTGAGTTTCAAACCAAACTTTATCATTTTTCTTCATTATTAAGTTTCAAACCAAACTTGAATATAATTAATATTAAGGAACTGAGCTGAGCTCAAGCATTAATTAGTATAAATATTCAAGCTCAACTCAAACTTTTCTTTTTTGAGCTAGATAAACAAACCAGTTCAGCTCAGCTCATTTGCCACACTGGCCACTAAGAACTCACAACTACGAACTGAGCTGAGCTCAAGCATTAATTACTATAAATATTCAAGCTCAACTCAAACTTTTCTTTTTTGAGCTTGATAGACAAACGAGCTCAGCGCAACTCATTTGCCACACTAGCCACTAAGAACTAACAACTAAGGGAAATAGGTCAATGGGGGAAGATACAATTTACCTTTGGGCCAAAGAACACGGGGATTGATTTATTAAAAAACACTGTATTCTATTACAATTACACATAGAAGGCAGTTAGGCTGAAAATCTTTTGTCCAGCTCTGTCGCTCTCTCATATCCTTCTATTTTGAACTCTCTCTATGATACAATTCAAGTGAAGCTTAGCATCAAAAGTTAGTAATACATCTTGAGAATGACAAGCTTGGCATTCCAAATCCTCAATTGAGGCAAGTGGTTGATTCTACAAGTACCACCGCATCGGATGCTTCACAGGTCAGTTTGAATTTCTCCATATTTCCACAGCTTTTGTGACTTCATAGAGACTACTAAACTGGTAGTGAGTAGCAAGTAGAGACTGAAGTTGACAATGTTTAAACTAAAACTAACCTTTCATCCAACCCGACTCTTACTGTCATTGTTCTAATATAAACTCTAAAGGTTACAACACCACAAAAACCGAAACACCATGATTGGAATGTAGAGGGAAAAGGAGAGACGCCAAACAAGAATATATAAGACTCTGAAGAAACACACTACATTAACTACTAGCCATAGTTTCTGCTCACAATTCAACAATTCATCGGAAGCTTCTGTAATTGGGAGTATACATGCAGCTTTCAGCGTACTTCACTAGAATATCAGGCCGAGGGAGATGCGTTGCCAACCCTAGGAAACATTGTGAAAGTCATAAAAATAAACATGCTTCAAGGGGCAATTACAGCGGAGGTAAGACACATGAAGCAACCAAAGGTACACTTACTAACTCACCAAGTTCATATGCTTTAGCAGCCACATTAGCAGCAATGTGGCCAGAGATCTTTTTGATATTAGAGAATGGTGAATAGATCAAACCCTTGCCCAAATTCTCTTTTGTTACTTGCTCAGCCAAAGCCTCTTCTGTTACAAAGGAAAGTAGATGATTCAGATACAAAGGTTAACCATTCTATCTATTTGTCGTGCGTATCGCCTAGAATTGCAATTTAATAGGTTTCACCAAAAGTTTTCCGTAGTGCTTCACACATGATTATGGGCAACCCAGTGTAAAAAACTTATGTTAAAAGGATATCTAGAGAGGGCAAGATGTACAGAGACTGTTTCAATGACTTGAACCTGCGCCACCAGGGACGCTAATGGCAAATCGCCCTTACAAAACCAGATCACACATCAAGGGAATAAAACAAACACAAGGTGTTTTTTGAGTTTACATTCTATTGGAATCTGAGTAAACATCTTAGAACTTTTTCTAAAGAGTGTCGATTCATTATTTATGACTTGTTTAGCTATGTGACCAAGGGAAAGGGAAAAAAATAATAAAGCATAGGTAAAATGAAATAAGTTAAAGGAATGAATTCCTTGCTCTTCAATTAGCAAGTAAATTGTATTCAACTTATAATGTATCTAATTATGTAATATGTAGTGCACTTACAGGCTGCCAGAAGCATTTCATCGTGTGCACGAATTGCACTAGAGATGACCAAACCCAAACCAAATCTAGGGAAAATATATGCATTATTTGCCTGAATTGATCACTAAAAAACAAAAAAACAAAAGGCGCCATCAAAATCAGTTTTTAGTATCCATCTCAGATGTATTAAGTATATAACACCAAAAAACTAGAAGTATAAAGTAATAGAACCTGGCCAGGTAGATAGAGTTTGCCATTGTATTCGACAGGGTCAATTGGACTTCCACTGGCAAAAATTGCATGTCCCTTTTTTAGAGTAGAGAAATTTATTAGTTTTGTATTTAAATCCAATCATACATTACTTTGCATCGAAACATCAAATTATAGGATAAGAAAAAATGCATAATTTATTTTTACCTGACTCTAGCTATAAGCTTCTTCAGCTGTGCACTCAGATTGCGAGGTTGGGTTGGAGAGAGCCATAATGAGAGGTTTCTGCATGCCATTCATTTAGAATCTTATTATAAAATTTTGGAGAGAGAGAGAGAGTACCTCATTGAAGGAGGCCATGGCCTCAATCACCTCTTTTGTGAATGTTCTTCCCACTCTAGATGAACCAAATGGACTTCCAAAGGTACACTCACTAACTCACCAAGTTCATATTCTTTAGCAACTACATCAGCAGCAAATGTGGGCCGAGATCTTTCTGATATTAGAGAATGGTGGATAGATCAAACCCTTATCAAAGTTCTCTTTTGTTACTTTCCCAACCAAAGCCTCTGTTGTTACAAAGGAGAGTAGATGGTTTAGATACAAAGGTGAACCATTCTAGCTATTTGTCGTGCCCGTTTGCATAGAAGTAACTTCAATTAAATAGGTTTTGCCAAAAGTTTTCCATTGTGCTTCGCACATGATTATGGGCGGCCTAGTGTATGAAGCTTCTGCTAAAACAGGGATCTAGAGAGGATAAGATGTACATAGTCTTTCTTTCATTTTTAAAGAGACTATGTCTATGACTCAAACCTGTGCTACTAGGGATGCTAATGGCAAACCTTACCATTGAGCCAAATCGCCCTAACAAAACCAGATCACACATCATGGGAATAAAACAAACACAAGGTGTCATTTAGTTTACATTCTATTGGAATCTAAGTAAACATCTCAAAACTTTTTCTAAGAGTTTATTCATTATTGATGCCCTATATAGATATGTGACCAAAGGAAATGGAAAAAAAAATAAAGCAAAGTACAATGAAATAAAATAAAGAAAAGAATTCCTTTCTCTTCAATTAGCAGGTAAATTGTATTCAGCTTATAATATATATAATTATGTTATATGTAGTGTACTTACAGGCTGCCAGAAGCATTTCATCATGTACACGAATTGCACCAGAGATGACCAAACCTAAACCGAATCCAGGGAAAATATATGCATTATTTGCCTGAATGGATCACAAAAGAAAAAAGAAAGAAGAAAAGGCCATCAAAATCAGTTTTTAGTATCCATCTCAGATGTATTAAGGATTTTACACCAAAAAACTAGAAGTACAAAGTAAAAGACCCTGGCCAGGTACAAGACTTTGTCGTTGTATTCCATAGGGTCAAATGGACTTCCACTGGCAAAAATTGCATGTCCCTTTTTTGAGAACAAAGAAATTTATTAGTTTTGTATTTAAATCCAATCAGACATTACTTTACATTAAAGCATCAAATTATAGGATAAGAAAAAATACATAATTTATATTTACCTGACTCCAGGTGTAAGCTTCTTCAGCTGTGCACACAGATTGTGAGGTTGGGTTGGAGAGAGCCATAATGAGAGGTTTCTGCATGCCATTCATTTAAAGTCTTGCGAGAAAATTTTGTATAGAGAGAGAGAGAGAGAGAGTAGCTCATTGAAAGAGGCCATGGCCTTGATCACCTCTTTTGTGAATGTTCTTTCCACTCCAGATGAACCAATTAGAACTGTCGGCTTGATAGCCTGATGACATTTGAAAATGAAATAGAGTCCAACAATCACTGAGAACTATCTTCTTATAATAAAATATAGACACAAAGGGAATGCATCAAACCTTGACAACATCTAAAAGATCCTTAGCGGGTTCACGTTCGGGAGCCCAAGGTTATGATTAATCCCTGCAACAGAAATCACATGCTATGATTAATGCAAGACACAAGTGCCAAAAAAGGTAAAAATGGAAACAAAATAAAAATATGAACAGTCATGATCGACTAAATATCCATCATTTAGCAAGGAACGTTCACTAGACTTTTGACTACCTTTGAGTCCACAAGCCAGATCTTCTTTTGCATCTCTTCCAAAGGAGCTTTGGTCTATAACAGACGAATAAAATAAGAGAATCACCAAGCAATCGTGAGAATATATATTGTATATATGGTATGATTGTGTAAAAATAGGAATCTTTGTATTTCCTTTTTCATTTAGGCTATATAAATCAATGACCTCTTTGTAAACAATACACAATTGAATATACAAATTCTTTTAGAATAGTTACATGGCATCAGAGTCGTGTTCGTAACCTTAGTGCTGTTATCTTCCGCAGTTGTCTCTAGTCAATCTCTGTGCTTGCAAACCCTAGCATCGTCATTTGCCTCAGCCGTCAGTCTGTGTGCTCGCGAGCCCTAGCCGTCAGTCTGTGTGTTCGCGAGCCCTAGCACAGTCGTCTCCCTCAGTCCTTTCTGCTGAGTCTTGTCATCGCATCGCCATCGTGTCCCTCAGTCATTTGCTTCGCCTCGTCTTATCTCTACTTCGTCTCATCTCGGATTACATTGTCATGACCACTGTATCTTTCTCTCTCTCTCTCTCTCTCTCTCTCTCTCTGCTCGTGTAGCTTGGTTTGGTTTGGGGTTAATAAACTCAAAATTTATTTTAGATTTATTATTGTTTCACCCAACACCTTCTGAATATTATAATTCTATAACCCTTGTTTCATTATAATGTTGGACACTAAAACCCAAGCTATCAAGTGCAAACTCACTGGTAACAATTATGCCTATTGAGCCAGTGTTATGAAGAACTTCTTTCTTGGTCAAAAAAAATAGGGATATGTTTCTGGTTCTGTTCCTCAGCCATTGGACTCGAAAGCGGAAGGATATCTGACTTCCTGTGATACCTGGGATTGTGATAATGCCCAAGTTCTGACCTGGTTTCATAATTTTGTGGATGACCGTATTGGAATGATGTTTTCTAAATATAGTACTGCCAAGAAGGTATGGGATTATTTACTGGGTGTTTATCAGCAGTCCAACTTTGCCAAGCGGTATAAGTTGGAAATAGCTATTCAGAGTGCTCATCAACGAGATCAGACTATTCAGGATTTCTATATTGAGATGACAAGTCTCTGGGATCAATTGGCTCTCATGGAACCATCCAGCCTTAAGGTATTAGACACTTGTGTTGAGTTTCGAGAATAGGGTCGTTTAGTGTAGTTCTTAACGGCTCTTTCCCCCCAATGTGAGGCTATCCGTGGTGGCACCCTTCATCGGTCTCCTCTTCCCTTTGTGGATGCTATTGTTCATGAGCTCCTCTTCGAGGAAACCCATCTTAAGACGGCCAACCAGCCTCTGTCTCCATCTATCTTCTTGGCTCCTACTCAGCCTCCTCCACTGTCAAACCCCTCTCATCAGCTTCAGGTCACTGCAAAGCCCAAGAAAGGGCCACTAGCCTCTGATGAGTGTGCTTTTTGTCATCAGAAGGGACATTGGAAGTACAATTGTCCCAAGAAGGGTCGTCAGTCTGCTCAGTCTTCTCAGCCATCTCAGCCATAGTTCTGAGGTCCTGCTTCGAGTACTGTTCACCCTCCTACTGCTTATGTTGCTTCTACTCCAGCTTTTGATCCTGACTTGGCGTCCTTGAATGGCCAGATTGCCCAGCTTCAGCATCTTTGGTCCATCTCTCAGTCATCTTCATCTGCCTCTGCTCTTACCTCTCGTCATTCAGGTTTGCTTGGGTCCTCTTCAAGTATTCCTTCCTCTGTCTGGCTTTTTGATTCTAGTGCCTCTCATCATATGACTCCTCACCTTCCTTACTCCAAAACTAATGGGTTTGGTATGTCTGTCTTATCTATTGGGTCTGCCTTATCCTCTGCTATGTCTACTGTTACCATTTCCTATGTTTTTTATGTTCTTTAATTGTCTGTTAGCTTACTTTCTATCAGTCAGCTTGATGCTTTTGGTTTTGATGTTATCTTTTCTTCTTCTGTCTGTTGTGTGCAGGATCGGGTGTCCAAGAAGCAGATTGGGACCAGCTGTAGAATTAGAGATCTCTATGTGGTGGAAAGTCTGCATCTTCCTTTTTCTACCTCCCCCGTTGCACTTTTATCTTTTCAGTTAGATTCTCAGTCGAGTCAGTTTTATTTATGGCATTCTCGCTTAGGTCATTTGTCTGTTGACCGCTTACGGTCTTTAGCTCAGTCAGGATTATTAGGTAAAGTTTCTCCTAGTCAAATTAATGAATGTCGAGGGTGTAAATTTGCTAAAATGACAACTTTACCTTTTAATAACAATACTTTTATTTCTGCTTCCCTCTTTTCTCTTGTATATACTGATGTCTGGGGCCCTTCTCCTGTTCTCACTAAAGGGGGTTCTGCGTACTATGTGTCCTTTGTTGATGATTGTAGCCATTATATCTGGGTTTATCTTATGGCTCATAAATCTAACTTCTACCAGATATATCATACCTTTCTGTCTATGATCACTACATAGTTTGGGGCCACAATTAAAATACTTCGGTCTCACTTGGGTGGGGAATACTTCAAAACTGAATTATGTGAGTATTTGGCTCTATTGGGTACCATTCACCAAACCTCCTATACTGATACCCCTGTCCAAAATGGTCGTGCTGAGCGTAAACACCGTTACCTCCTTGAGACGGCTCAATCTCTTCTTCTTTCTGCCTTTGTTCCGGCACCATTTTGGGGTGAGACAGTTCTTACCGCGGCTTTCCTCCTTAATCGCATGCCAACTTCCCTACTCTCCAATCAATCCCCTTATAAAGCTATGTATTCCCAACCTGTCAATTATTCCTTCCTACATGTCTTTGGGTCTACTTGTTTTGTCTTCCTTCCTCGTAAAGATAAGACCAAACTCAGTGCCTAGTCTGTCTTGTGCGTCTTTTTAGGTTACAGCCTTACTCAAAAAGGCTACCGTTGCTATGACCCTATCTTTCGTCGCCTTTATGTCTCCCATCATGTTGCCTTGCTCAAACGTCTATCTTACTTTCAGCTTCCCCCTCTCACTGCTCCTGTTTCCAAAAAAGATTTGGTTCACATTGACCCATTTTCTTCTGAGGTCCCGTCTGGTGAGTACATCTCCACTGTTCCTTCTGAGGCCATTCCGACTTCTCTATCTGCGTCACCCATAGCTCTTTCTCCTCCTTTAGCTACTTCTTCCCCACCATTGTTGGTCTATTCTCGTCGCCAAGCTCCCCCAGCACCAGTTGTCTCTATTCTTGTTGCTGCTTCTTCTGCTTTTGACGACTCTGATCCTGCTATGCACTAATATTCTACTTGTGAGCATCGTCCTCCAAACAAGTTAGGTTGGTCCAATACATGTTTTTTTTGCTTCCTATCGTAGTTTTTTGTCTGTTATTCATTCTTTTTCAAAACCACAGTCTTACATGGAGGCTTGTCAGGATCCTCATTGGGTTCAAGCTATAGAGGATGAGTTGTTTGCCTTACAGAAGACTAACACTTGGGAGTTGGTTCCTTGGCCTTCTGGCAAGAATCTAGTTGGTTGCCAATGGGTCTATAAAGTCAAGACTCATTCTGATGGTTCTCTCGAGCGCTACAAAGCTCGCTTGGTTGCCAAGGGTTTCTCACAGGAGTATGGTATTGATTATGAGGAGACATTTGCCCCGATTTCCAAGATGACCACTGTCCATACCTTGATTTCTATTGCTGCTATTCGACATTGGCCTCTCTATCAAATGGACGTTAAGAATGCTTTTCTTGATGGTCATCTCACTGAGGAGGTCTACATGCATCCTCTTGGTCTTTTTCACTCCTTTGGGCAGGTTTGTCATCTCCGGCGTGCTCTGTATGGTTTAAAGTAGTCTCCTCGTGCTTGGTATGATCGCTTTCAGACTACCGTTTGTAGACGTCCCCGAACGCCCCGGGAGGGTGAGCTCCCGTTCTGTTCATTTTGGGGTCACTACAGCTCGGACTCGATTTGTGTCACGGTTCTTAATCTTGAACCAAAAGTCCAAATCTGGCAAATCGTTTTGAGAAACAGATTTTTGGAAAGGAGTGCCAAACATGGACTGCTTTTCCAGATACAGAGTCGCCACCTAAATATTTTAAAATGAGGAATTTAGGAAACCCTGACTTGGTGCCGAAGGCCACATGTCCGTCATCACCGGAGTTGTCTTGGCTCGGGAGCTAGGGTACGATTGGGGAAGGTCAGCTATGAGCACCCCCTCTCGCCCGATCCGAAGATCGGCCTCTACTAACCGTGATATCCGTTTTTGAAAACGTTATGTGTTCTTAAACCAATTATTAGCCTAGCGTTACTGTGTTATGTGCGCAGCAAACAAGTATAGACTAGATTGCCTAATTTGGAAATAAGCATTGCATATCCGTTTGTCTTAAAAAAAAAGGTACTTTGGAATTTGCTACTCGCAAGTAGGCTAAAATACGGATTTCAACGAGTTTTTCCAACTCAAACAACCCAAGCTTCACCTATAGGCATTCAAACAATTTATAACACATAAGCATCTAGCCACATGGTAAGCATACTATCATGTTAACATTCACACGCATGCGAGATGCTAAAGCATAAATACTTACATCGTACTCCGTGCCAAAACAATAAACTAGTTAGCAAACATGCATGATCCTAGTTCATGTCAAGTTGACTAATGCAACACATGCAAGATGCAATTAGAGTAGGCTCGGCTAATCTACGATGACATGTGAAATGCAACCAATTGATGCACGTATTCAATTTGGAATTGAAATACAAATGCAGTTAGCATGATGTACCGAGCCCGGTGCATGCAGGACAAATGAATGAATGCACGCATGCATTGCATAAGGTATGCTAATCTAAACATGCCCTAATCTACCATCATAAGCAGGTAAATAAAAGGGAAGAAAGAAATGGGGGTTGGAAGACATTCACACACTCACCCACACTTATTACAGATTTGCCCTCGCTCGGAGGGACCAAATAAATAATACAAATTAATTAACTGCGCAAGCTAATTAAATATTACAAATTGCCTAATCAGTTAACAAACTAATTTAAACTAGGAAAAGCAGTAAACCGCCTCGGGAGGAGAGTCAGATGCAGCGCATGCTCGGGTCCTGCTCGGGAGTGCATGGACATGCATAGTCTGCCTCTGTTTTCCCTGCTCTGCCTCTCTGAAGACTGCCAAAGTCTCAAGGATGCTTCTCTGGATACTGGGAATCACCACCGGTTGAGTAGAATTACCACCGGCAGTGAATTGTGGTCACCGGCACAAAATGAATCCATCGGCTGGTGATTTACTGCTGGTCGGCAATGAATACTGCCGGTCGGCAAAGAATGCCTGCAGAACCTGCAACTCACAGCAGCAGAGGACAGAACTTGCATGGCAATACAATTCAAGCAATGTATGCACCAGTCATGTCCCCTATCATGTTAATGACTCAAAGGGACATGCTCCTTGGTTCTCGGACCATCAATCGCGCATTCCCATGCGTGATGGCCCAAGGGACCAAGTGTGTACACTTTGATGTCAAATGAAATGCAAACCAAACAAACGAACTAAGGCCCAATTCCTATCACCAAGTCAAGGAACAAGGCATCCATGCAAGATGCAATGCAACCTAGGCATGCAAGCTAAGGATGCAACATGGCATGACAAGACACTTATGCAAGCATGCAAGCAAACATGAGGCAATGCAAACTGATGAAAAGGTGGACTTATACATGATTTAGGCAACTCTAAATAGGCCCAAAACAATAGCCATAGTGCTATAAAATGAGGGCTAAATGACATGCAAACATGCATGCACACAAGGACCAACACTTAAGCATAAAAAGGCAATTCCCAAGCACACTTGAAAGAGGCATAACATGGACTAACGGCATGCCAGGTAAGCATTGAAAATCATGTTACAAAGGGTATTAAGCCAATTAAACAAGACAAACAAGGCATGCAAACGAAACCAAAAACCCAAGACAAGCCAAGGGGCTTAAACCAAGACTAAATCAACCAAACCTTACAAGGCTAAGAGGACTTAAAATAGGTCTAGTGCAGACCTAAACAACACCCAAGGGACACCTAGATGACATCTAAATGGCTCAAAATCAAAAGCATGCACAAAGACCAAAACATAGAGCATGCAAGTCAAGCTTCCAAAGCTTCAAAGAGGTATCCAAAGCAAGCATACAAGCATGTCAAAGGGACTGAAATTATGCTATAAATGATGCCAAATCATTAGAATAAAGCAAGTAGTGCATGCTACATACTCACACACTTGAGGCCAACAAGCCAAAATGCAAAGGGGGCATATAATGCATGCGATGGCCGACCCAAACAACTATGGACAGACCTCTAGCATGGCAAAATAAGCACACAAGCTTCACAAAACTAGTCCTAAAACATGCTCGAACAACGGTTTACAACCTAAGGCATGTTAACGCCTAAACATGGCATTACAAGGTAGATATGCTAAGCATGCATGGTGTACCAAAACCAAGTAAAAACAGAGGCATATTATGATATAATAGGCACAAAAAACAGCCAAGGCATGGTCAATACACACTCTAACATGATGCTCCCTCAAGAGGCCAAAAAGGGTCCCTTTCAAGGACAACAAGGAGAGGGGGTGGCCCTCCCCTTTTGGAGACTTCAAGACACCATCTCCGCCACTGAAATCCCTCAAGATTTCAGTGGTGAAGAGGCCCAAACACCAAAGTCTCGAAACGTGCACAAAAATAGCACAAAAAGGAGCCTTACAAGGCTTAGGAGGGGTCAAACAAACCCAAACCACAAAATACTCTTAATAAACAATCAAGAGGGCCTAAAAACAGAACTTTTTTGTATTATACACTAAGCACAAAAACAGTTCTAAGATAGGTAAAAAAACAATGCGAAAATGGGGAATATAAAGTCAAGTTTCTTACCCTTGAAGACTTTCTTCACAAATGGTGGACCAGCTGGTTCTTCAAGCTCAAAACCACTCAAGAACACCAAGAACAACCTCTTAGAACCTCAGTAGCTAAAGGAAGGTGAAGCACTAGGTGTTTGTGTGCAATAGTATGGACTAAAACACCTAGAACACACACAATAGGGAGATATAGAGATAGGATATGTATGAAACCCTAACCCTAGAACTCAAACCCTGAAAATGGCTGTCTAAAATGTCTAAAGTGTCTACCCTTAAAGCCAAGAGAGAAGACCCTCTCTTATAGAGTTTCTTGTCTTGTAAAGCTTACAAGACAAGCTTCTAAAGAGGGAGATCCCTCCATACACGTGTATGGAGGGGAGCCAAATGCAAGACAACTGTGATAAAATATCTGCAAAAGCAGATGCACAGTAGTCGGCTGGCCAAAGATGCCATTTTGGCAAAAAAGAGTGCCGACCGGCAACAAAGAATGCCGACCGGCAATAAAGATTGCCGATGGAAGCAAAAACCAGCCGGTGGCCTCTGGCCATGGCCGGTGGCATGTGGGGATGCCTCACAAGGCATTCCCTGCCCCTCCAAGGCAAAAAGCAAGTGTTTGGTGCAAAACCAGACACTGAACAGTCAAGTTCGGAGATCCTGAGGCAAGGTGCGCAGCCGAGACCTCCGGGAACTCCAAATGAACATAAACAGGGGTAATCACCAAGTGTTCTAATGGTGACGTCCAAGTCTTGAGGACGGTCAAAAATGGGGTGTCTACACCGTTACCGAGCTTGGGTTTCATCCTTCTGCTTCTGACTCTGCTTTGTTTCTAAGACATACCTTGGCTAGTTTTGTTGCTCTCCTACTTTATGTGGATGATATGATCATCACTGGATCTGACTCTTCTACTATCTCTGAGATCAAGCAACATCTCTTCCGCACCTTCAAAATGAAGGATCTAGGTCCATTGCGGTATTTTCTTGGTATTGAGGTTGCCTCTTTTCCAAAGGGCTATTTTCTGTCTTAGGCCAAGTATGCTAATGCGGTTATTCAACGTGCCGATCTTACTAATACACAGGTTTCTGATACACCTATTGAGCTTAATGTGAAGCTCAACTCTACTGATGGTGTCCCTCTGGATTATCCCACGTTCTATTGCGAGCTGGTGGGTTGTTTAGTTTATTTAACTGTTACTCGCTCTAATCTTGCTTATGTTGTTCATGTGGTTAGCCAGTTCGTTTCTGCTCCTCGTTCTATCTATTGGGCTGCTTTGGTTTGCATTCTTCGCTATCTCCAGGGTACCATCTTTCAGGGCTTGTTGTTGTCCTCTACTTCCTCTTTAGACCTGGTCGCCTATGTTGATTCTGATTGGGCTGGTGATGTTAATGATCTCAAGTCAACCTCTGGTTTCTATATGTTTCTTGGCGATTCCTTGATCTCTTGGAAAAGCAAGAAAAAAGCTGTTGTTGGTCGCTCTACTGCCGAAGTTGTGTACCGTGATATAGCTCATGCTACTGCTGAACTTGTTTGGCTTCGTTGTCTTCTCTCTGATTTGGGTGTACCTCAGTCTTCTCCGATCTCCCTCTGTTGTGACAACTGCAGTGCAATTCAGATTGCCCACAATACTGTCTTCCATGAATGGATGGAACACATTGAGATTGATTGTCACTTTATCTGACAGCATCTGCAGTCTAGCTCTATCTCGCTTTCTTTTGTCTCCTCGTCTTTGCAACTTGCGGACTTCTTCACCAAGACTCACACTACCACTCGGTTTCAGTTTCTTCTTAGCAAACTCTCAGTGTTTTCTGCTAAAACACCTTGAGTTTGAGCAGGGGTGTGAGAATATTTATTGTATATATGGCATGATTGTGTAAAAATAGGAATCTTTGTATTTCCTTTTTCTTTGTATTTTCTTTTTCAGTCCTAGGTTTAGGCTATATAAATTGATGACCTCTTTGTAAACAATACACAATTGAATATACAAATTCTTTTAGAATACTTACAGCAACCACACGGAGGGTTTCTCTAGACATACTTTAAGAAATAACCTGAAGATAAAGTTCACATGGAAGCAAATGATTACCTGTTTTGACATCTCAAGAGCTATAAGTTCTGCTATTCCAGTTCCAACCTACAATTCAGAGGACTAGAGTGAGATAGATAAAAATAATTTTGATTATGCATTCTTCTGTTGATGACCGATGCTTGATGATCTTGAAGCAGGCTACTGGAAAGGGATGACAAAATAAGAACTTGAAAATTAAAACTGCCTAACCAAAAATATCCTTCCTCTCTCTCTCTCTCTCTCTCTTGACTACGGGTAGGGGGCGGAGGGGGGTGAGTGAAATGCAAGACTATCATTATGCTCAAAACTGGGACTACTGAGAAACAATTAGAATGAATGAGGCCTCAATATGAGCGAGAGAGGGAATTCTTCTGCACGAGCCTGTAGAGAGAAAATAGGTCTATAGTGTGAATACATTAATAAGTTTCCACTGAAGTTATTAGCTGCCCAATATTTCGACCTGCGCTGTCCCATGCTCCATATATTTAGTTTTTGATTTTCCTTAGAATGACAAAATATAGATGAGATGAAAGAAGTAAAGCAGCAATTAGATTCTTACTTCCCCAGCACCAAAAATAAAAATGTGTGCTCAGCCAAGGTACCGCCAACTACTCCAGTACTGCAATAAGACCTGCAAGAACCACAGATGCTGTCCCCTGCAAAATTTAGACAACAACACAGGATTCCAAACCTGGATATCACCATGTTGCCATATACCTGGATATCATCACTGAAGAGAAGATGAGTAGAACCATATTTCTCTAGCAGCTCAAAAGCATTGTGGTTTGCAAAATCTACAAACTGTAAAGTGATGGTAAGAAATCAAACCAATATTAGAACTGCATTAACAAGATTAAGCTTTGAAAAAATTCAAACTAAAGCTGCAATCCAAACATGGTATAAAAAATTTTCTTAAGAATTTGTCTAGTTGAAAAAATTAGGGTTTTTTTTTTGGATTTCTAAACTTTCAGATTCATTATTTCTTCTTAGCTTGTGTGTTCGAAGAGAGATATATAGAAGCTCCCAATGTAATAAAGAAATAAAATACTTTTGAGGGCATTTTGATCATTGAAATGAAGGGTAAAAATGTCAATTTAAACATCTATAAGGGAAATTCTATTTCCACACACGTAACACTTAATGAAACTTTATTTTAATGACGATTATACCCTAAAATAAAATGACTATAATGGACGTCAAAATACACCTTTAATATTCTATTTCAATTTTCTTTATGTACATCTTTTTAAAACAAAAAAATCTCAGAATTTTCAAAAGGAAAACCTTTGGCTAGGTCACAGTAAATGTGGATGTAAATGGAAACTGCTTCATACCCATTTCTACACACTCCTCTCATCAACAACAATTGCAAATTCCATGAATTCCCCCGAAACCATTTCCATTTTCTCCCTCTATTTTCGTCTACTTTCCTAAGAAAATTCAATTTTCTTGACATAAGTATGCAGTTCAAGCGATTCACGGCCTCGAGCTCTTTGTCTAGCTCTTTTGAATAGAACCCATCTCAAGACCTCGTTGTTCTTCTTGAAGTTGAAGGGTGATAATCTAATTTTTTGCTACTACTATTTGTATCCACACAATACAATTTTTATAAGATCATGGGCAAGTTTGATTGTTCAGTCAAGTTTAAAACAAAATGGTAAATGCAATCACAAAATGGAAAATAAGAGATACCTCACCTTCAACAATGCAATGGAGGGTCATAATGGTGTTGTCAATGGAATAGAGGTCTTCAATGGAAGACTGTGGTCTTCACTTTGACTATGGTTTTCTTTGTCTGGAATGGAATTGTAGTAATGGCTCTTCAATTTTCAACAAGTTTGTAAAATGAGGGTTGAGGTAGTGTGGGTACAATGGTACGAGTGAATGGTATAATTGAAACATTTGCTGTTTGGTAACACTTACGTTTTCAGTTTTCTGTTTATATTTACAAAATTTAAAAAACTCAAATAAAAACTTGTTTGATAAAATTTTTGATTTATAAATCAGCGGTCTCAGTTTATAAATTTGGCCAAAAAATGAAAACACAAAAAATGTGTTTCCGTTTTGAGTTTTGAGTTTTTTTTTTTTTTCACCACCCAACACTAGCCACCACCTGCCACCATTTTCCATCACCGTCTTCCGCCACTACCACCCACCACCCACCACCACCACCACCACCTACCACCACCACCACCACCTACCACCACCACTCACCACCCACTTGCCACCACCACCACCACTCACCACCCACCTGCCACCACCAGCCACCACTCGCCACCACCACCCACCCCTCGCCACCACCACCACCACCCCCACCACCCACCTACCATCCACCCGCCACCACCTATCACCCGCCACTACCATTCACCGCCCGCCACCTACTTGCCACCACCACTCACCACCCACCTGCCACCATCATTCACCACCCACCTGCCACCACCATTCACCACCTGCCGCCACCACCTACCACCCGCCACTACCATCCACCGCCCGCCACCTACTTGTCACCACCACTCACCACCTACCTGCCACTACCAGCCACCCACCACCACCAGCCACCTGTCACCCACCCGCCACCACTACCACCCACCACCCACCACCACCACCACTACCACCAACACCCACCACCCACCCACCACCCACCTACCACCACCACCCACCACCGCCACCATCACCACCCACTCGCTACCACTTACCACCCGCCACCGTCACCCACCCCCCACCACCACCACCACCCACCCGCCACCACCACCACCACCACCCACTCGCTACCACTCGCCACCGTCACCCACCCACCCACCATCACCACCCACCACCCACCACCCACCACCACCTGCCATCCGCCACCGTCACCCACCCACCCACCATCACCACCCACCACCCACCCGCCACCACCAGCCATCCGCCACCCACCTGTAACCACCACCCGCCACCCACTCGCTACCACCCACCACCCGCCACCGTCACCCACCCACCCACCACCACCACCACCCGCTATCCGCCACCCACCTGCCACCACCACCACCACCCGCTATCCGCCACCCACCTGCCACCACCACCACCACCACCCACTACCCACCGTCACCACTTTCCACCACCGTCTTCCGCTGCCACTTGCCATTTCTCATTCTTTTTTATATTTTTAATTTTTTTTAAACATTTTGTTAATTACCAAACGTGTTTGTAGTTTATGTTTTTCTAAAAATAAACAAAAACTAGTTTATAAAATTTTTGTAAATATAAACTGAAAACGTAAACGTTACCAAACACACCCGTGTATGGATTGAGAAGAATAATTAATAATCAAATTAATAAGTGTGTGCATTGAGAAATGATATGCACTGAGGTAAGTAGGTGTGTGAAAATGGAATTTACCCTTTATAAGTATTATAAAGGTAAAAATGTCATTTTAAGTTAGTTATCATCATTTTCCATTGGAGCTTGTATTTACACACTAATAATAATCTCAAAACACATCATTAAAGTCTTTAAATATTTATTACAATAATAGCCTTAAGTAAAATTACTATTAAAGACAATCATGGTCATCAAAGCAAATACACACCTCAAAATGCAAAAATTCTCATTGCACACCAAAGTGTTGAAAACGCTATACCATCTTTTCTCCCCTACTTCCGTAGATTAGTTATTCTAATAGTCATGATAGCTCCTTGAAGTTTTTGGCTTGAAGATTTGGCATTCAAAAAAGTAAAGTTGCAACCAAGTAAATGATGAATCCATCTGGCATTGATGAGCACACCAACGAAAAGGTGAGGGTGTGTTTGGTTCAATTTTTAAATCAATTTTTCAAAATCCAAAATCCAAAACCCTAAACTCTAACAAATTTCAATGGAGATTTCCAATAATAAATAAAAATCCTAAACCCTAAGAAATTTCAATGGGGATTTCCCCCCTCAAAAAAAAAAAAAAAACCTTAAACTATAAAAAATTTCAATGTGAAATCTAGATTCCTAACCTTTTTATGGCATTCAAAAGTGATTCCTTTGATGAATACCCAACAATTGCAAATTTTTGGGATGATAATGCACTAGAGGGAAGAATAGTCATTTGTGGTGTGTTTGAACTTGTGTGCTGTGGTTTGTACTAAATTAAGAGACCTCTTAGGTATGCCTTGCATACCACATGCAAAGTACATATACATTTTTATGTTTTTGGTTATACAAGTTTGTGTTACTAGTTATACAAATTTGTGTTAACACTTATATCAGGTCACCTTACAGGTAAAATTAATAAAACAATATATTATATTATATATGTGTAAGTATTTTCAGAAAAATCTGTAAATTTTCACAGAAACGTGTAAGCCTCTGTACAAAATATTTGGAACAACACAAAATGCGTAAGTTTTCACAAAGAACGTAAGTGATTTCACAAAAATGCATAAGTCAACACAATAAATCGTAAGTTTTTTTTCAAGAACTGACAACAACACAAAATGCGTAAGTTTTCAGAAAGAACGTAAGTAATTTCACAAAAAAGCGTAAGTCAACACAAAAAGGCGTAAGTTTTTTTCAAGAACTAACAACAACACAAAATGCATAAGTTTTCACAAATAGTGTAAGTGATTTCACAAAAAAGCATAAGTCAACACAAAAACGGGTAAGTTTTTTTTTCAAGAACTAATAACAACACAAAATGCGTAAGTTTTCACAGAGAACATAAGTGATTTCACAAAAAAGTGTAAGTCAACACAAAAAAGCGTAATTTTTTTTCAAGAACTGACAACAACAAAAAGCCGTAAGTTTTCATGTATGTCAATAAAGTTACGATAAACTTACTGGGTTGCTATCCACGAGTTGTATTGAATGGTCGCACTGGGCTTCTCATTCTTTTACGTTTATTGATTTCTAGCATACAATAATGTTAACTTGGAAGTACTTGTTTTTCTAAATTTTGATTCTTTGTAAAACTCCATCTACGTTTTTCCTCTGAATTTTTTCTACAACTGTTATTTCTATTTGCAATCATATTTAATTACCAACAATGCACACATATTGCGTTTGCCAGAACTTGTAGTTACAATTATTTTGGACTTATAGTTGTTAATTGTCTTGTATGTGTGTCATTTTCGTCTAACACTTACAGAGAAGAAAGGAGCTTAGGGAAAGGTGGAAGGCACTCCCCTCTGATGAGAAGAAGAGGTTTGAGGAAATGGCTAAGGTGAGTGCCGAGGAACACGCCAAAGTTGTTCCACGTGCACCGAAATCTTAAAAGGTAATTGCGTGCTTCATGTTTTCATAAATCATTTGGCTAGGTCCTATTTTCCAGACATTGTTGGTTCTATTTTGTTTTATTAATTTAAACTTCAAAGATTTGCAGACTAGAAAGCAAGTTCGCATATCACTGAAGTCAATTATTGCTCTAGTTAATCGGTTTAACGAAGCACAAAAGCAGACAGCCATTGATGTTGGGTTTGGTGGCCTCCTAGGGATGAAATGTACACGTATAGATCACGACTTTTGCAAATGGTTGGTACAAAACTTCGATTCTGACACTAGTTCATTGAACGTTCATGGTCGTCAATTGAGGCTCACCTGTAAGGCAGTTAATGTTTTATTGGGAATACGGTCAGAAGGCAATGATGTGCAGTTGACTGGTTCATTAGACACATATCCCAATATCTATGAAGAGGTTGGAGTTGTTAAGGTAGTCAATCCTTTGAACCAGTTGAGGTTTTATCTAACCAAGACTGATGGTGTGGAGGACGAGTTTCAGAGGAAATATGAGCTGTACGTGTTGGGGGCTATGGTGTGTCCTACCACAATGGCTGCATTGAGTCCATCATCCATTCATGTCATAAAGGACGTCAACGGTATGCGAGCTTGTAATTGGGCAAAGTTGGCACTGTAATTCCTTCTAAAAGGCGTTTGCAAGTATAAGACCAAAGGTCATCCCGATGCAACCATTGTTTTCCTGCTAATGGAATGGTAATCAACCATTGTTTTTACCATTCCCCCCTTCATATGTTTCATGCATTGTTCTGTTGTGGCTCAAGAAATTGGCCTTCGTTAGGAAATACAATGTTACCTGTTATGTCAGTACAACAAATAACACTCTTCCCGACCAAATATCCTGGTCGCAGAAAGAGCTTATTTGATCGCAAGTGTCATGAATTTAACAATAAAGACTACAAAACAAAATTTTTTGACCAACCTCAATGGAGGGACCAATTTTCCTACTTGGTGAAGAAGGGAACAAAATTGATTGTTCTTCATCCATTTTGAATAATCAATCAGAGAGATAACTTGAATATGAAATTTTATACACATTTGTAGGCAGACTTGAAGAAGAATATATAGAAGAAACCTTGATAGGACCATTAAGAAAGAAAACGCATTCATTCTGGGAAAGGTCCTTGCGGTTTCAGCCATTCATATACACAAACATGTACATAGGTTTTTTTTTTTTTTTTCATCAATAAATTTCTTGATTTGCTATAAAAAAAATAAAAATAAATAAAAAAATGCATCATATGTGTCAATAAAGTTCATAGCATAATAAAGAAAATCGGTATTCTATGTATGTTCACTTCAAAATTGACAAGAATCAATGTCATTGTTACTAAATATAGTTGATTTTCGTGGGAAGAAAAAATTAATTATGATGTCCCCCTTACTGTCGACAGTTATTGTACTTCGATTGTGTTTGTCTGAGCTCCACAAGTACCTCGACTACAATGCGGTCCATCTTGCGGCTTCATGATTGGGGTGATGCCCAAATACAGGAGATGCTGAGATGTATCTTAAGGAAGCAAAATTTCCCAAAAAGATGAGGTAAACAACCCAACCATTATGCACATTTGACACCATTGACCCACTTGTCTCAACGTACAATGTCAAACTTCATTTATGTGTTTGTATGATTAGATGGAGTTTGATTTCACTAAGGACGAAAGCGACGCCGATGATGAAGAAATGGACACACATCATGTCGATAACCAACAAAAACCACAGTACGATGAAGTTCATATGACCAAAGTACAGTCGGACATTTGTGAACTGAAGGAAATGATGAAGCAAGTTCTTCAAAACCAAACAGATTTAATGGACATGTTGCGACATTTTCGAGGCAAGCAAGTAGTTGGCAATGAGAAGGTAATCTATCCAATCATTACTTATATTTGACAGAGTTGACCCACATCATTTCAAGATGAATTATGAGACTAAGTTAATCTATGTGTTTGTATGATTAAGTGGAAGGCAATGATGTGTGTATCATTAACCTCTCCTCCAATGTTGTTGAACTCAAGGAAATGTTGAAGCAACTGCTTCAATATTTCAGTTTTGGCAGTAACCAACCGTTGACTGAACAAACCAATTTTGCTGAACTGAAGCAAATGATACAGCATGTCGTGGAAGGTATATTTTGTAGACCATAATCGGCAAGCGTGGAGAAAAAGGATGTGGACCCTTCTGTTGGAGTGGAGGTGCATGACGATAGCGTGGTGAAAGCAACCGACAAAGTTAACCCAATGGAGTGTAATATTTCAGATGTACAAGGGGTGGATCACCAAGAACAGAATGTCAAGGGAATCTTGGCAAGTGAGAAAAGTGATTTGCATGATGGACATAAGCTTAACATAGAAAATGTTGGGGACAACCAGAAAAAGGGGGGCCTTGACTTAGGGGAAAGATACGAAACTAAAGATAAATACACTCTTGAGCTTGAGTTAGTGGTCGTGAAGAAAGTGGCGTGTGATGTGAATACTTCTCCTACTAAGATTAGCCAACCATTGGGAGCAAGTGGAATCGTTAGAGGAAGAGGAAAGGGAAGAGGAAGAGAAAAATGCAAAGGAAGAGGAAGAGGAAGCGGAAGAGGTGTAACGCCCTCAAAATAATAACAATAAACCCATCAGATAAGACATAAGTATTACATGTTAACCTCATAACAAAATGCCCTACGGGCTTACAGCTTTCCAAGTTAACACTTGGTTACAACAAAGAGTTCTAACTCGTTTACACATTAAGCCCTTGGCTTGAAATTACATGTAATACATCAAAAGTAAAACGACAAAACTATGCCCGCCACTAGCCTCCCAGCTACGTCCTTGGAGGTGGCATGCTTCCTGTACCTGAAAATGATATTCCCATATAGGGTGAGCCACAGCCCAGTAGAAATGCACTAAACCAACCATGGACAATGACTAAAACATTAGCAATTGATAGTTGGTCAACACTGATACAATCACATAAATTACATATTTATGTCAACGACTTACAAGTCCCAATTACATTTCATTTTCCCTTTTTTAACAGATAAGCATGCTAGCTCTATCATCATTTCCACAGATATGTATAAAAACTATATCTCACATTCAGATAAGCATAAAAGCTATATCCACAATCTCAACAGATATGTATATCAACAATATCCACAGATAAGCATACAAGCTGTATCCACACTCTACAACAGATATGTATATCAACAATATCCACAGATAAGCATACAAGCTGTATCCACACTTCACTTCACAAAGATAAGCATATGAGCTCTATCTTCACTTCTCTAGACAAGCATATGAGCTCTGTCTACGGAGTACATCCCCTATCTCCTCCAAATACCTATCCGGTTTAGAGGTCCATCCCCTATCTTCCCCTAAACCGCGGAGTACATCCCCTATCTCCTCCTCTACACATAACGTATATAAACACATTGGTTCTATATACAATCACACAATACAAACAATTAATGTATTCTAGCAACTGTCAAGTTCCATAACACATTCCATTGATTAGTTTCAGTTTGCCTAATCAACATACATTGTCTACAACAATCACGACTATCCTCCACCGATAGCCCAAAGCAGTTATTTCTAAAACAGAACATAAATGCACAATTGGATATTCAATCAACATTTCATTTCCTCATTTCTCACCAATTAATTATCCCAATTAATTAAACAATGTAATTAGGCCATTTTCCATAATTACCATTTCAACCCTTAGGTCCCATTTTCGTCAATGATTCAACAATCATTCTATTTTTCTATGCCAAACATGCATCTAGGTTTATTATGAATAAAACCCCAACTTTTGTAAAATTACACAAAAGTCCCAATCTTTCACAAAATTACCAAACCAAGCCCAACATCTCAAAATACCAAAATTTAAAGACAAAACCCATAGAGAGGAGTAGGATATCCCTACCTCAAATTCGGAGCTCCAAGGGAGAAGAAGACAAAACTCAACGTGCTCCAAAACCCGAGATTTTCAGATTAAAATGAAGCCCTCGACGATCAACAACTTTTTTGTAAAGGCCAAAGGTGAGTAAATCACTCCTACTAGATCAAAACCTAGAGAGAAGGTAGTATCTAGAGTGAGAGGCTCAACAATGGTGATTTTGGAAAAGTAAGAGAGAGAAGAGAAAGCAAAAAGTGATTTGAAAAGTCACAATTTCGGGACTTAAACCCAGTCTTCCGCTCGAGCGTAAAACACCCCGCTCGAGCGGCCACTCACAGACTTCCGCTCGAGCGGCCAACCTCCCGCTCGAGCGCAGAATGCACTCGCCCAGCACTTTTGCAGAACCAGGCCTCCGCTCGAGCTCCCAACCCTACGCTCGAGCTCACAACACTGCACAACAAGATACTGGATGGATGTAATCCCCGCTCGAGCGCCAACACCTCCGCTCGAGCGGACAGGCCAAAAATCTGGGCAACTAGTTTTGGTTTCTAAACTCAACCAACCTGTAACAAACCCACTCAACACATCCTATAACTCAAATACAACGTAAGAAAGGATGTAAACAAGATAATGAACAACTACCAACATCCACGGACACATGTCCGGATCACTATACAACAAGGGTAAACCCGGGATCGCTATAACCTCCCCCCCCTTAAAGAATTTCGTCCCCGAAATTAAGCACAAGTTTGCAAAACAAGTTTTTCTCCATTTAAACAATGTTACACTTGAACATTCAACAATTCGACCCATTACCGGTCATCCCATCCCTTTAACAAGAGACATATCACAATATGTAAACAACATATGTACTTTCAACATGCATTAACATTATGCACTATCTTTCCAATTTCAACAATATATTCAACAGATATAATGTTACATTCAACTTCCATATGAGGCAAGTTCCAAAACATACTTCCAATAACCAAAACATTTTCAATGTTTCACAACTTAAGACATATATAAAAGCTCTTAAGTTCAACAAAATGTAAAATTTAAATACAAGATTACATATCAACAAACAAGTCCGGATATTTCTCTCGGACTTCCAACTCACGTTCCCAAGTGGCTTCCTCCACTCCGTGATGTTTCCACAAGACTTTCACCAAAGGAATGGTCTTGCCACGCAGGACCTGATCCCGCCTATCCAAGACCCGAACCGGTCTCTCCTCATACGAGGCATCCTCATCTACCTCTAAATCGGTCCAATCCAACACATGTGGTGGATCTGGCTCATACTTCCGAAGCATACTCACATGAAACACGTCATGTACTCCGGACAACTGCGGCGGTAAGGCTAACCGATAAGCTACCTCACCTATCCTCTCAAGGATCTCAAAAGGACCAATAAACCGAGGGGACAACTTCCCACTCTTCCCAAACCTCATCAGGCCTCGCCTAGGTGATATCTTCAGAAAGACATGATCACTTACCTCAAACGCCAAAGGCCTCCTCCTACGGTCGGCATAACTCTTTTGTCGACTCTGGGCTGTAACAAGCCTCTTACGGATAAGCTCAACTTTCTCCGTCGTCTCCCTAACCAACTCCGGACCCAACAAAGGTGCATCACCCACCTCGGCCCAACAAACTGGAGACCTACACGGTCGGCCATACAAGGCCTCAAATGGTGCCATACCGATGCTAGACTGACAACTGTTGTTGTAGGCAAACTCTACCAATGGCAAGTGCCTCTCCCACGTCCCACTGAAGTCCAGGACACAACCCCGAAGCATATCCTCGAGGATCTGAATAGTACGCTCGGACTGCCCGTCAGTCTGAGGATGATAAGCCGTACTAAAGGTCAACTTAGTGCCCAAGGCACTCTGCAAACTCTGCCACAACCTAGCAGTAAAACGAGGATCTCTATCTGAGACGATCGTCACTGGGACCCCGTGCAATCTCACTACGTCCCGAATATACAAATCGGCAAGATGATCTACCGAATCTCTCACGCGCATAGGAATAAAGTGCGCCGACTTAGTCAACCGGTCTACAACCACCCAAATAGCATCACTACCCCGTTGAGTCCTCGGAAGACCTACAACGAAGTCCATAGTGACATGCTCCCACTTCCACTCGGCTATAGGCAAGGGTTGCAACAAACCCGCTGGCCTCTGATGCTCGGCCTTCACTTGCTGGCAAGTAAGGCATTTCGATACGAAAACAGCCACATCTCTTTTCATACCCCGCCACCAAAACTGGCGACCCAAATCCTGATACATCTTAGTACCTCCCGGATGCACCGCAAGGCGCGAATGGTGAAACTCTCGGAGTACCTCCTCTCGGCAAGACTCCGGTACAAACAAACGGTCTCGGTATCTCACACTCAGGTCGGGATACACCGTCAAACCCTTCTCAACTTTCCCACTGGAGATCTTCTCTCGGAGGGATTCTACCTCAAGGTCACCCCTCTGTGCCTCTAACACTCTAATCATAAGTGTAGGCTGCGCAACAACAGAAAACAAGGCCGCAGCCTCAACAGATTCGCCCAGTAGCAAATCAAACTCGCCAAGTGCTCCCAACATCACCCATTCCCGGATGGCTATACAAGCTACATCACTAATGGTTTTCCTACTAAGGGCATCGGCCACAACATTGGCCTTTCCCGGATGATAATGCAACTCAAAATCATAATCCTCGATGAACTCCATCCACCTCCTCTGCCTCAGATTCAAGTCTCTCTGTGTAAACAGATACTTCAAACTCTTATGATCCGAGAATACCTCGAACCTCTCACCATAAAGGTAGTGCCTCCAGATTTTCAAGGCAAAGATCACAGCTGCTAACTCTAGGTCATGTGTGGGGTAATTCTTCTCGTGTATTTTCAACTGACGTGAGCCATAAGCTACCACTTTTCCCTCTTGCATCAACACACAACCCAAACCCTCTCGTGAGGCATCACAATAAACCGCGTAACCCAACCCTCTCTCCGGAATAATCAACACCGGAGCGGTGGTCAATCTAATTTTCAACTCTTGGAACGACTTTTCACAAGTCTTACTCCACACAAACTTGACTCCCTTCTGAGTCAGCCTAGTCAACGGTGACGCTAACCTGGAGAAATCCTTCACAAACCGACGGTAATACCCAGCTAATCCCAGAAAACTGCGGATCTCAAACACACTCTTAGGCTGTGCCCAATCTTGCACTGCCTCAACCTTGGATGTATCAACAGACACCCCTTCCTCGGATACCACATGGCCTAAGAACTTGACTTCCCCCAGCCAGAACTCACACTTCCCAAACTTGGCATACAGCCTATGGGCTCTAAGTAACTCAAGCACCACTCTCAAGTGTTCCTCGTGCTCCTTCTCAGAAGACGAATAGATAAGGATATCGTCCACAAAGACAACCACAAATCGATCTAAGAACTCCCGGAAAATCCGGTTCATCAAGTCCATAAAGACTGCCGGTGCATTGGTAAGCCCAAATGGCATCACCAGAAACTCGTAATGGCCATACCGCGTACGGAATGCCGTCTTAGGAATATCTTCCTCCCTGACCCTCAACTGATGGTAACCCGATCTCAAGTCTATCTTAGAGAAACAACGGGAACCTTTCAACTGGTCAAACAAATCATCTATACGGGGCATAGGATACTTATTCTTAACCGTAGCCCGATTCAACTTTCGATAGTCTATACACAATCTCAAGGCACCATCTTTCTTTTTAACAAAGAGTGCCGGTGCTCCCCACGGTGAAACACTAGGGCGAACAAAGCCCTTATTGAGCAATTCCTGGAGCTGAACTTTCAACTCAACCAACTCTGCTGGAGCAAAACGGTAAGGTGCCATAGAAATCGGCGCCGTACCAAGCACTAAATCAATAGAGAACTCTATCTCTCGGTGAGGTGGCAAACTAACAAGATCTTCGGGAAAGACATCCGAATACTCACAAGCCACCCTCGGCAATACATGCTGGGTCTCACCACTCTCACCACTCTCAAAGCTAGCAAGTAGACTACTAAGCTCACTTCGCCCTCGCGAATCAAACCCCGGTGGCAAAACACTACCAACCCGGTCTCCCAAGAAATGGAACCACTCCCCGCTCAAGGTACATAACGTGACCCTCTGGCGGTAGCAATCAATAACAGCCCGGTATGACGATAACCAGTCCATACCCAAAATAACATCAAAACCCTTCATGGGCATGACAACAAACGGAAAAGGAAGCCTATAGTCGGCGACCTCTATATCACATCCTCTAACACCCTGTTTCAGAATCAACTCACCACCCAAAGGTGATACCACACAAATAGGAGATGCTAACTGTGCTAACTCCAATTCCAAAACAGATGCAAATGCAGCAGATACAAAAGAATGAGATGCACCCGTGTCTATCAACACATTAGCAACTGAGTTGCAAAACAGAAAAGTACCTCTCACTACTGATGGAGCTGGTACTAAATCCTGCGCGGTAACAGCATACACGCGCCCCGTAGGCCCCTGGTCTACCTGCTCACCTCTCGGAGCAAAAGACTGCTGCACAGACTGGGATGACGAAACTCCCGGATTGGCCCTCGAGGCCTGCACAGACTGAGCTGGCTGAAAACCCTGCGTCTGCCTAGAACCAGACGCTCCCGAAGTGGCACTCAACTGTGGGCAAAACCTCTTCATGTGCCCAGGTTGTCCACACTGATAACAAATCAAGAGCTGCCCCCTGCCCAAACTCTGACTCTGCGGTCTAGCTGAAGAAGAAGCAGCTTTCTGACCCCCACCCTTCTGCGGGCAAACAGAAACCTTGTGACCCAGCTGGCCACACTTGTAACAAGTGAATTCTCCCTGACTGCCTCTCCCCGAGCCTACACTAGGCACTGGAAAGGTCGATCTAGAGACTGCACCCTGAGACTGCTGAGGGTTATTACCCTTCTGCCTCCTGCCATCACTCTGACTATCCTGGCTCCTCTTGGAGCCCCTCTGACCCTCATCCTCCTCCTGCATCATAAGCTCCATATGAGCTGCAGCATCTACTAGGTGTCTATACTCTCGAATATAAGACCCACCAACTCTCAACTTGAGGCCCCGCCTCAACTTCCGCTCAAACTCATAGCAACGGCGTTCCTCAGACGCCACCAGTTCAGGTGCAAACCTAGACAGACTGGTAAAAGTAGCCTCAAACTCGGCCACTGACAAGCCCTGCTGATTAAGCCGGCTAAACTGATCCCTCAGCTTCTCCCTAGCTACTGCAGACAAAAACCTCTCCTGAAAAGCATTTATAAACGCCTCCCAAGTACCACCAACACGAGCTTTCTCGTACTTCCACCATTGACCAGCATCTCCCTTCAGCTGGAAGGATGCCAAGGTCACTTTCAGTGCTCCGTCCTCGATGCCAAGCATCTCAAACGTCTTCGTTGTCTGTTCGAGCCATTCATCTGCCTTAAGCGGCTCTTTAGGATCCCCAATAAACTCGTCCGGATTACACCGGAAGAACTCCCTCTTCAAGAAGGAAGGCCCTGTCTCAGCTGCCTGATTCCCAGCTCTAAGAATACCTAAAGCTCCTGCTATCTCTCTGGCCAAGGCACCCATAGCCTGCTGACCTACTGGCTCAGCCACATTGGCCTGCCCAACTCCCTCCTGCACTGCCGGAATCTCACCCTGTAACGGTACTTCCTGCCTCGCAGGTCTACCACGCCTAGCACCTCTTCCTCGTCCTGACATCCTAATAAAGGCAACACAGAACGTTAGCACATTCATAAATGTGCCGAAACTAAACACTCACGTCCTAATGCATGGACAAGTGTAATTCACTCCACATAAGCACATAAACACATAAGCACTTACGAACTTCATTTCCGGATAATAATAGTCCCGAGACGTTACTAGAGTTCCGGTTAGAAACAGCGTTGATCAAGTGCTTTTCCAACAAGACTCCCAGAAACTCAAGGATCCAATCAATATCCCAGAAATTAAATCCCATACCCACATAGTCACATAAGCATGTTATCAAATAAACACATAGCATATGGTACTACATCTACGTCTCTATCAAGCGAGACAAACCCATTGTGATCCTAATCACTTCCCACGTACCCAAAGTATTCGAACCCGGTACGCTCTGATACCAAGTTGTAACGCCCTCAAAATAATAACAATAAACCCATCAGATAAGACATAAGTATTACATGTTAACCTCATAACAAAATGCCCTACGGGCTTACAGCTTTCCAAGTTAACACTTGGTTACAACAAAGAGTTCTAACTCGTTTACACATTAAGCCCTTGGCTTGAAATTACATGTAATACATCAAAAGTAAAACGACAAAACTATGCCCGCCACTAGCCTCCCAGCTACGTCCTTGGAGGTGGCATGCTTCCTGTACCTGAAAATGATATTCCCATATAGGGTGAGCCACAGCCCAGTAGAAATGCACTAAACCAACCATGGACAATGACTAAAACATTAGCAATTGATAGTTGGTCAACACTGATACAATCACATAAATTACATATTTATGTCAACGACTTACAAGTCCCAATTACATTTCATTTTCCCTTTTTTAACAGATAAGCATGCTAGCTCTATCATCATTTCCACAGATATGTATAAAAACTATATCTCACATTCAGATAAGCATAAAAGCTATATCCACAATCTCAACAGATATGTATATCAACAATATCCACAGATAAGCATACAAGCTGTATCCACACTCTACAACAGATATGTATATCAACAATATCCACAGATAAGCATACAAGCTGTATCCACACTTCACTTCACAAAGATAAGCATATGAGCTCTATCTTCACTTCTCTAGACAAGCATATGAGCTCTGTCTACGGAGTACATCCCCTATCTCCTCCAAATACCTATCCGGTTTAGAGGTCCATCCCCTATCTTCCCCTAAACCGCGGAGTACATCCCCTATCTCCTCCTCTACACATAACGTATATAAACACATTGGTTCTATATACAATCACACAATACAAACAATTAATGTATTCTAGCAACTGTCAAGTTCCATAACACATTCCATTGATTAGTTTCAGTTTGCCTAATCAACATACATTGTCTACAACAATCACGACTATCCTCCACCGATAGCCCAAAGCAGTTATTTCTAAAACAGAACATAAATGCACAATTGGATATTCAATCAACATTTCATTTCCTCATTTCTCACCAATTAATTATCCCAATTAATTAAACAATGTAATTAGGCCATTTTCCATAATTACCATTTCAACCCTTAGGTCCCATTTTCGTCAATGATTCAACAATCATTCTATTTTTCTATGCCAAACATGCATCTAGGTTTATTATGAATAAAACCCCAACTTTTGTAAAATTACACAAAAGTCCCAATCTTTCACAAAATTACCAAACCAAGCCCAACATCTCAAAATACCAAAATTTAAAGACAAAACCCATAGAGAGGAGTAGGATATCCCTACCTCAAATTCGGAGCTCCAAGGGAGAAGAAGACAAAACTCAACGTGCTCCAAAACCCGAGATTTTCAGATTAAAATGAAGCCCTCGACGATCAACAACTTTTTTGTAAAGGCCAAAGGTGAGTAAATCACTCCTACTAGATCAAAACCTAGAGAGAAGGTAGTATCTAGAGTGAGAGGCTCAACAATGGTGATTTTGGAAAAGTAAGAGAGAGAAGAGAAAGCAAAAAGTGATTTGAAAAGTCACAATTTCGGGACTTAAACCCAGTCTTCCGCTCGAGCGTAAAACACCCCGCTCGAGCGGCCACTCACAGACTTCCGCTCGAGCGGCCAACCTCCCGCTCGAGCGCAGAATGCACTCGCCCAGCACTTTTGCAGAACCAGGCCTCCGCTCGAGCTCCCAACCCTACGCTCGAGCTCACAACACTGCACAACAAGATACTGGATGGATGTAATCCCCGCTCGAGCGCCAACACCTCCGCTCGAGCGGACAGGCCAAAAATCTGGGCAACTAGTTTTGGTTTCTAAACTCAACCAACCTGTAACAAACCCACTCAACACATCCTATAACTCAAATACAACGTAAGAAAGGATGTAAACAAGATAATGAACAACTACCAACATCCACGGACACATGTCCGGATCACTATACAACAAGGGTAAACCCGGGATCGCTATAAGAGGAGTTCAACCCACTGAGGTCAGGGATATGCATTTGTGCAACGATAGCAAAATAAGTACTCGACTTGCAAAAGAAAAACTTCCAAGTCACCACATCACTTCACCTTTTGTTGTTGATGGTGCGAATAAGGTGAACAAGGTAAAAATACTGCCTTCTGCCCCACAAGTTCTGAATAACCAATTCATGCCCACATCAATAATGGGTTCACTAATTTTACAATGATTTGTTTTGTATTGTAATTGTTGTTAAACATTTGCATGTTTGCACTTATGACTGCTGTAATATTTTTTACACATTTCTAACAAACTCCTCACCAAAGTTCACAAGTTGGAAAAATTGTGAGGTTCAGAGGTTATACATCGCTTCACGTTATTTTTTATCAGTAACAACCTTGTTATGTAAGCTTCAAATATTTTTTATCAAATGTGTTTTATTACTTGACTATTTATTTTAGTAGAAGTCGTTGAGGATGTTGGAGAGCGAAGGGTTCTTATCGCCAGAGGAAGAAAAACTTGTCGACTATGTATTTGACGATAGCAAAATGAAATGTATAGTTTCATTTACTACTGGCAAATTTTTAATGACACTCCATTGTCAAATAACTTTCATTCTAAGGATAATTGTTCCTTGTAGGGACGTTGTTTCAATGAATCTTCATGGAAGGGCATGTGAAGTTGGTACCCGGCGTGACATGCGCACGCTAAAACCAGGGGCTGGCTATCCGACACTATAAGTGTTGGCAGCTCACATATAAATCTGTGTTTTTCATTTTAAGAACTTGCAAACCTTATTTATCAACTTGCCTCATGTCTTACATACAATGTTCCAGCCAATCAACTTGGTGGTGGTGCAATTGACTAATCGACAAAGGGATTTACACAATGACGAGAGGCATACTGATTGGTTCTTTCCAGTATATCTATCAGCAAGTAAGTGTTTTAGCTAGGCTGTGTTTTCTATATGACATATTTCATCAAATATTTGGCTCTATGACCTTTCTGCATTACACATGCAGACTTTCATTCTAAATAAAAATACGCAACCTCTGTACCATGAAAATATCATCACATTGTATTTTGGACATGACAGACACACTGGTGGGATAGATGTATGTTAGAGGGTAATATTAATGTCGATTCCATTATATTCAATGTAAATATGAAAGCCAATATATGTTCACATGCCCTCTAAACAATGTCTGCACTTGTGTTTATGTGTTGCAGGGTACATTGGTTGTGCCTTAAAATTGATATGGTCGACAGTGTAGCCTACCTATTTGACTCGTTCCCATCCACCAGACTGAACAAAAGGAAGCTAAATGTGGAAAAAATTTTGGTATGTCCTTTTGGTGGATTTCTCAACACTACAACAAACTTTAACATCCTTTACATAAACCAACTTTCACTTTCTGCAACAGGTTCAAACTATGCACAAGTTACTACAACTACAATTTCGAAATGAATATGTTACAGACGTGCGTAGCTTTGACGTCCACATGTTAGACGAAAGGCCATTACAACAACTGGATGAATAATCCAAAATCTCTCTATCACATTTATGTGTCTATTGAATGAGTCATTTAACGAACCTACTTACATTGTTGACAAATTTAATGTTAAATTATTTTTGTAGCACTTTTGACTGTGAGATGTTCATCATCAAGTACATGCAGCGACTTGATTTACCCACCGGTCCATACAAGGCACATTCTACCGCTTCATTTCCAATTGTGAATCAAATCCTTAATTGTATTTGCTACAATTAGAACTGATTTGTGATATGATCTTTCTGTACAAAGTTCTATTCCGTTGTGCGTCATAAGTTGTTAGTTGACTTCCTTATGGACGTTAATAATTCAAAGATCATAGAGTATCTTCAATGCCTTCATATCAACAATACCACAAAATAGGGCATGATGGGAATGGGCTGGTAGTACGACACTAATTTGGGTGGCAATAGGACTTCACCAATTTTTTATTCATTGATTTCAAGACGGATGTCAAATATGGCTTCACAGTATTTTTTTATTAAAGGATGTAAAGATGGACAAATTGTTTTGTTGAACTCATATGTAAAGATTGATCAATCAGCTGTTGGCTATCATTTCAATGTAGCTGTTGTGTTATTACTATTTTGTTTATGCATGTTTTTTGTACAAAAAAATTCAGATGATTGTGACTGAAACAAATATAATTTACGACTGCTTTTTTTTTACTCATATTTTGAGGAATGTACTTGTCAAGCAAATTCTGAGCATAACTTCGATGTGGCAACTGTAATGTTAGTATTAACATATCTATGTTTAGGTGGAATGATGTACACTATCTTCGTGATGTAACCAAACCAAACCAAGCCTTAAGTCCCACCAAATGGGGTCGGCTACATGAATCCTTCTTCTCCACGCGACCCTATCAAAGGCCATTTCGTTAGTCAAATTAAGTAGATCCATATCTCTAAATGATAACCAATGTTAATCTAGGCCTATCTCGTCCCCTAACACTTCCATCTACCGTTATAGCATCGCATCTCTTCACTACTACCTCTGTTGGTCTCCGTTGAATATGACCAAACCATCTTAATCGATTCTCTCTCAACTTATCTTCTATCAGTGCTACTCCTACCCATTCCCGAATACACTCATTCCTAATTTTGTCTTGCCTAGTCTTGCCACACATCCACCTTAGCATTCTCATCTCAACCACACTCATCTTATCTATATGTTGTTTCTTGGTTGCCCAACACTCCATCCTATACAACATCACTGGTTTAATAGTCGTTCTATAGAACTTACCTTTAACTTTAGTGGGTATTCGTTTATCGCACAGTACCCCAGACGCACTTCTCCACTTACACTATCCCACCTTAATCCTATGGGCCACATCCACATTAATCTCCCCTGCTGTTGTGATAATCGACCCTAAATAACAAAAATATTCACTCTTAGGTAGTTTTTGATTTTCAATCTTCACTTCTCCTCTACCTTCATTGTTACTGTTACTAAATTTACACTCCATGTACTCGGTCTTAGTTTTGCTTATCCGGAATCCTTTAGATTCAAGAGCTTTTCTCCAAATCTTCAACTTTGTATTAACTCCTTCTCTATTCTCATTCACTAGCACTATATCGCCTGCAAAAAGCATACACCATGGCACGTCATCCTGGATATTTCTCGTCAACTCATCCATAACTAAAGCAAAAAGATAAGGACTTAAGGTAGATCCTTGGTGTAACCCTACAGTGATAGGAAATTCATTTGTCTCTCCAGCAGGCGATCTAATAGTGGTCACCACCCTTTCATACATGTCCCTAATCACATCAATGTAACCTTATGTCACCCCTTTCTTCGCTAACACCCACCATATTATATCCCGGGGCACTCTATCATATGCTTTCTCAAGGTCAATAAACACCATATGAATGTTCTTTTTCTTCTCTTTATACTTTTCTATTACTCTTCTCAAAAGATAGATCGCATCTATTGTTGACGTGCCTAGCATAAACCTAAATTGATTCTTTGACACCTCTGTTATATCTCACAATCGGTGTTCTATCACCCTTTCCCACACTTTCATTATATGACACATTAGCTTGATTCCTCTATAGTTGTTGCAATTCTGGATATCTCCTTTATTCTTATAGATTGGCACTAAAATATTCTTCCTCCACTCATCTGGCATGTTCTTAGTCAAACACTTCCAAGCTTCAATAGGGATATCATCTGGTCTTAAAGCCTTATTTGATTTCATCTTCTTAAGTGCAAGCTCCACTTCAAAGTTTCTAATCCTGCGATAGAACCTATAGTCTTGGTTTATCATATTACTGGTTATTTCTTCCTCTATTGTCGTACCTCCATGTTCCTCATTTAATAGTTTCTCAAAATAGTTCTTCCATCTTTCCTTAATCTCTCCATCGCTCACCAATACCTTAGAATCCTCACTCTTGATGCACTTAACTTGATTAAAATCTCTTGTTTTCCTCTTCCATATCTTAGCATGTTTGTATACCCTCTTCTCTCCCTCCTTACTATCTAATCTAGTGTATAGGTCATCATAAGCTTTCAGCTTAGCCTCTCTCATTACTTTCTTGGCCTCCTTATTAGCCAATCTATAGGTCTTAAGGTTTTCCTCAGTTCTATCCTTTTGCCACTTTTTAAAGCACTCATTTTTTTGCCTTAACTACCACTTGAACCTCTTCCCTCCACCACTAAGTTTCCCTAGAGCTGGGTCTCGTTCCTTTTGACTCTCTAAGCACTTCTCTTGAGATTCTCCTCATACAATTGGCCATCGAGTTCCACATAGTGTTAGCATTATCTTCTAAGTCCCAAGTACCTTCCTTATCCATTCTATTCTTAAATATTTTTAATTTATCCCCTTTTAGGTCCCACCATCTCGTCCTACGATGCCTACCATCCTTCCTAGCTTGGTATTGCCCTCTAAAATATAAATCTAGTACCAAAATCCTATGTTGAGAGGTCAGGCTCTCTTCAGGAATCACCTTACAATCATTGCATTTTAGGCAGTCCACTTTTCTCACTAAGAAGTAATCTATTTGGCTCTTAACTAACCCACTCTTAAAGGTTATCAAATGCCCCTCCCTCTTATTATACATAGTATTCGCCACCACCTGATCAGAAGCCAACACAAAATCTAAAATACTCTCTCTACCCTCATTTTTGTCACCAAAATCGTATCCACCATGCACCCTTTCTTAGCCTAGTTTATCTATGCCTACATGGCCGTTAAAATCTCCAGCTATAACCAGATTCTCTCCTACGGGTATCTCCTGTAAGATCTCATCCATTTGCTCCAAAAAATTCCTCTTAGTCTGATCATCTAATCCTACTTGAGGGGCGTATCCACTAATAACGTTCACTATATTCCCTCCAATAACTAGTTTAACTAACATAATCTTATCCCCTTTCCTAATGTCCGCTATTACATTCTCCACAAGACCCTTGGCAATTAAGATTCGTACCCCATTCCTGCTCCTTACCACTATAATACAGTTTAAAACTGATATCCTCAATTTCCCCAACTTTCTCGCCCGTCCACTTAGTTTCTTGTACGCAAGCTATACTAACTCTCCTCCTAATCATAACAAAGGCATGTTTTCCCTTGTTGATAAGAAAATATCTGCCAATTGTGGTGGGCCATTCTGGCTTTTCCAAGCATGGTTGTATGCCTATTTTCTTGAAATACGACCTCCCAAACTAAACACTATGATCCCCAAACATTACTCTTATGCAGAATGTTTCTTCACCTTTGTTGACACCCAAACTTAGCTTCTCTGAATGCCTTACTACACTCTTGAACCTTCCATCTAACAAAGACCCCCTACTGTTCATGCTATTTCAATCGTGTCGATTCTCATCTTCTAGACTACAACATCCCTTCATGGATCCCTCGAACCTAACAGATAAAGAAAAGATTTGTCAAGTTGAAACATGAAAACATATTCTCACTTGTAGACATATCCTAGTGGGGTGTTCTATCTGCTCGACCAAAATATCTAGCTATAGTATTGAAAACTATTCTCCCAATCAATGGGTCAGACAATTTGAACTTACTCAAGGCACACCTTGCCTTTACTTTCACTCCACCATTGAAGAAGAAATATGGACAAGGATCAATATCAAAGAATCTTCCGATGCAAAACTAATTGGAGTGGAGAATGAAAAACTTCTACAAGGCTTTAGCACCTATTACTTCAAGCATGTTCCTAACCTCACCCAGGGTTTTCAACACTGGTGGACCCTTATAGCAGCAGTAATTTTCTCCAAACCTCTTTAGACCTGTCTGAGAGATGTGTCTGTTGACAATGAAGGCTCTGAACCACCCACTTCAAGCCTGAAGACTTCAAGTAAGTTTATCGTAGCTATCAACCCACTTCTACATTACAGCGGTGGTAAGACACATGAAGCAACCAAAGGTACACTCACTAACTCATCAAGTTCATATGCTTTAGCAACTAAATTAGCAGCAATGTGAGCAGAGATCTTTCTGATATTAGAGAATGGTGGATAGATCAAACCCTTGTCAATGTTCACTTTTGTTACTTGCTCAGCCAAAGCCACCGTTGTTATAAAGGAAAGTTGATGATTTAGATACAAGGGTGAACTATTCTATCTATTTGTTGTGCTTGTCGTCTAGAATTACAATTTAATAGGTTTTGCCAAACGTTTTCCATAGTGCTTTACACATGATTATGGGCAACTAGTGAAAAAAACTTCTGTTAAAAGGATATCTAGAGAGGGCAAGATGTACAGAGACTATTTCAATGACTTGAACCTGCGCCGCCAAGGACAGTAATATGGCAAATCACCCTTATAGAACCAGATCACACATCAAGGGAATAAAACAAACACAAGGTGTTTTATGAGTTTATGTTCTATTGGAATTTAAGTAAACATCTCAGAACTTTTTCTAAAGACAGTCTATTCATTATGTACGACTTGCATAGCCTAGTTGGCCACCATGCCTTCCTTAGGGCTTACTCCCAAAGAGGTCATGAATTCAATTTTCATTAGAGGAGTTGAATTAAAGGAGTGCAAGCAGTTAGATGCTTTGCCAAGGGTGGGGAGATTTTCTTCCATATGTGCTAATCTAATAACTAACAACTAACATTTGCCGATAAAAAAAAAATGTATGACTTGCATAGATATGTGACCAGAGTAAAGGAAAAAAAAATAATAAAGCGAAGTAAAATGAAATAAATAAAGAAATGAATTCCTTTCTCTTCAATTATCAAGTAAATTGTATTCAACTTATAATGTGTGTAGTTATGTAATATGTAGTGCACTTATAAGCTTCCAGAAGTGTTTCATCGTGTACACAAATTGCACCAGAGATGACCAAACCCAAACCAAATCCAGGGAAAATATATGCATTATTTGCTTGAATTGATCACCAAAAAAAAAAAAGAAAAGAAAAGAAAAGGTGCCATCAAAATCAATTTTTAGTATCCATCTCAGATGCATTAAGGATATAACACCAAAAAACTAGAAGTATAAAGTAATAGAACCTGGCCAGGTACATAGAGTTTTCCATTGTATTCTATAGGGTCAAATGGACTTCCACTGGCAAAAATTGCATGTCTCTTTTTTTAGAATAGAGAAATTTATTAGTTTTGTATTTAAATCCAATCAGACATTACTTTGCATTAAAGCATCAAATTATAAGATAATAAAAAATGCATAATTTGTTTTTAACTGACTCCAGGTATAAGCTTCTTCAGTTATGCACTCAGATTGTGAGGTTGGGTTGGAGAGAGCCATAATGAGAGGTTTCTGCATGCCATTCATTTAGAGTCATACTGTAAAATTTTGTAGAGAAAGAGAGAGAGAGACCATTCATTTAGAGTCTTATTGTAAAATTTTGTAGAGAGAGAAAGAGAGAGAGAGAGAGAGAGAGAGAGAGAGAGAGAGAGAGAGAGTACCTTATTAAAGGAGGCCATGGCCTCAATCACCTCTTTTGTGAATGTTCTTCCTACTCCAGATGAACCAATTAGAACCGTCAGCTTGATAGCTTGATGACATCTGAAAATGAAATAGAGACCAACAATCTCTGAAAACTACCTTCTTATAATAAAATGTAGACATAATGGGAATGCATCAAACCTTGACAACATCTAAAAGATCCTTGTCGGGTTCATGTTAGTGAGCCCAAGGTTTCTTGAAGTGTTGAAGGGAATTCTTACGAGAACTAATGATTAGTCCCTACAAGAGAAATCACATGCTTTTTGATTAATGCAAGACACAAGTGCCGAAAAGGGTAAAAATGGAAACAAAATAAAAATATGATCAGTCATGATTGACTAAATATCCATCATTTAGGAAGAAACTATTAAGTATTAGTGTGGAAGGATAGTTATGCCATTTACTCCTTTAGTCTTTTATTATAAGAATGTGTAACCCTAATATGTTTAGGAGTGAGAAATAAAACTCAGCAGCAGTGATCTCTCTTTTCTTCCTCTCATTCTGTTCTTTCTTTTATGCAAATCTAACATGGTATCAGAGCTTCATCTTCCTCCTTGAAGATTCTTCTCTTGTTCCTTGTTTCATTCGTTCTTCTTTGTACACAAAAAATAAAAATAAAATTAAATAAATCCAAAAATAAAAAATAAAAAATTCCTTCATGGTTGAAATTTGATCAGTTTTCACTTTAGATTTTTATTTTAATTTTTTGATGAGTGTTTGAGTGTTTTTCCAATTTTTGTTGATTTTTGGAAAAATTGATTGATTTTTCGAAAGTCCTAGTTGAGCTTGTTTTTGGATGACTTTTTCCTTCCTCCCTCTACCTTGGGAGCTGATTAGGATTGTACTAGGGTTGGGAGACTTGGTTTTGATGATTTGGCAAGGTTCCACTCTATTTTTGTCTGTTTTCCTCAGTTTCAACACAGTTTCTCTCAGTTTCTTATTGTTTTTGGCCTCACTAGCCTATGTTTCGGCTCTGTTTTTGTCTCTAGAGGTAACTTTTGTCCCTAAGTTGAGTTTGTGAAATATAATTCCAAGGGATACAATTTCGTAAGAAATATACATTTTCAAATTCCAACTATTTCTAGGTGAAAATAGGACCTCAAAACGAATAATAAAAAAAACCATAATTTTGGCTAAAAATAATTTTTGGCAGGAAAATAGCAACACAACAACTCTAACAATTCAAGCATCTTTAAGGTTGAAATTATGATACCTTTAATCATCGGGAAACATTTTAAGCACCTAAGTCTTAATGGTCGGTCAAAATAGGATTTGTACAACTACTATAGACTATTATGATTTACATTTGATGTGCAATATAGATGAAAAGGTTGAGTTAGGAACGACATGTGAGTGGGCCCAAAAAGGCGTGTTATCCAAAGTGGGTAAGGTTAGGGATAAGATTTTACTAAGCACGGGTAGAGTGAGGGTGTGAAAGAGGTGCAATGAGTAAGGTCGAGTATGAGATAATGTCCACTAAATGGGAGTGAAGGTAGGGTAAAGGTTCCCTGACCCATATCTATCTTGTTTCCATCTCTATTCATACCATTGATAACCAAAACCACATCAGTTACTCCAATGGCTTTATATAACATCATGGGTTTGTTAACAAATTAGAGAGAGTGGGTTAATGTCTATCATTTCTTAGTGGAAGCTTTGCCTCTAAAGCAAGAGATTCATTAAAGGCTATTGAATACTCCTCTTCTATTCATGGAACAAGGATGTTTCCACCCCTTTCCATGTTCATAAATGATTGGGAAGAGAGTTTTCAACATCTTTGACCCAAAACCTCTTACTTTACTTCCAAGAGAAATTAATGAATATGAAAAATAACAACTTTATCAACATCAAATCTCAAAGATCATCCATCTAGAAAGCAATGGATAGATGGCTACTATCTACTTCCCAACCACATCCACAATGTTCCAATATACAACAATGGACTATATCTCTAGAAAGCAAGAAAAGAGAGCAAAGCTATTCAAAAGTAATGAAAACTATCAATCAATGGATGAATGATTACTTTCTATCCCCAACCACATCCATGAGGACTTATCACATGATTACAACAAGTAAACAATGAAATTCAAAGCTTAAAAATGAAGAACGAGAGAGAGAAAGTGATACAAAAGTTCAAAAGTTTCACCTCTTAAAAATGATGAGCTTTTTGGTTCCAAACTCTTTATTGGTACCCTCAAGGTCCACTGGATATAGCTTAGAGTGTTTAAGATTTCAACAAGAAGCTTAGAGTGAAGCTTCAATGGAGTTTTGATGATTGAAGTTATGAAAAGTGGAGGTTGAAGATGAAGTGTGGTAATGGAGCTCTCAAACTTCTCTCTAAGCCTTAGGCAAATTTTCTAACCTAATGAAATGAGGTTTCGTCCTCTATTTATATCTCAGATATTTGTGGAAACCTCATAGAAAAGATTGAAATTCTCGAAAATACTTTATTACCGGACAATTCAGTTGTACCATTATATATCCAGTCGACTGTATTTTCATCCGGCCATGAATTGTTGACTGGCTAGATGAAACATATATCGTTGGATTAATAAAGTAAGGTTAGCATGATTTGAAAGGAGAAACATGTATTTCAGAGGATTCCATCCCTTCCATTTATTCATAATATATCCTTTGCTCAATCTATTTGAAAGAGGACAATGTTTTGAGTTTTCAAAAGGTGAGCCCCGGGACATGGTGGAAATGTCTAGAGCTGCACAACGAAACAGAGTTTGAAAAAGGTTTTCAATTGGCAGAAAAATATTTTGGCCAAAACAGGTGCAAAGTTAGGATTTAAGGCTTAGCTCTCGGATTTGCTACTGAGGAACTCATAGGATTAGCACATCTCAGTTTTCATCATTGGGTAACCAGAAAAGTGCGCCCAAGTCATAAAGCCTGTCACGACCCAAACCCGGTACCCAAAGGCTCGGCGTCGTGACAAGATAATCGTAAAATGATTCAAATAATTTTGTAGTCATAGCACAAGCGGTTAAATTAAATAAATTAAAATAAAATAATTGAGTACCAAATGTTTAATAAAATGAAACAAACATAGTCCATTGAGCTTTATTGTATTACAAGAGTCCGGAAAAAACACAGATAGAAATCTTAAAAATAAATAAAAACAACACAGCGATTCATTCCCTATTTTGATCCTGCTAAACTTCATCACCTGAAAGGGGTAACAGCTATAAGCACATAGCAGAGTGAGAAATATTATACTGTGAGTATAGGGGCATCAAAATAGCCATGGATAGTTATTTAGGCTAAAACATTAACATAATTTGAGTTGAATACATAAATTAATTAAGTGGCAAAAACTGAAATAAATAACTATAACCACGGTACAGAATAGAACAGAAAGGAGTCACTGGAGTGACAATCAGAACAGGGGTTAATGGATCCATGACAAACAGGGGACCACAAGGTGGTCAAACAGGGGCCAATGGTTATTTAAGTCCCACAAGGCATGGGATTCCCGTGGTGGTACTTACAGAAAATAATTGTTTACAAGATCATTGTCAAATACTTTTCAAAATTTAGACAAACATGTCCATGGGTTTTAATTTACGCAAATAGAGTTCAGAAAATAATCCACGTAATTGAAACATTAACCTAACCATAAACAAAAATTATGTAAAATGAATTGTGGTAGCTCAAAATATTCATAAAATATATTATGGTAACTCAAGACATGTAGAAAACATATAATAATAACTCAAGGTATAATAAAACTCACCTCTAATATAAACTTATCCCTATTCTTCCCGTGCTACCGAACCTCGTGTTATTTCTTTTTCGACTTGTTTCATGGATTTCCTTCCTTGCTTCTACTATCATGCCCTATTTATATGCATCAATTCTTGGAGCTTAAGTTAATTTCGTGTTCTCAGAAAGCGTCGCCTGGCCCTTGACTCTTACCAATTGACCAAAGGTCATCTAGGGATTAGTGTTGGCGTTATCTAATTCAATGGCTCTAGAAGATTAGGGTTGGCGTCATCTAAGTCAATGTCTCTAGAAGATTAGGGTTGGCTCCTTATAATTCTAAGAGTTGTCGCCCTCTTTGGTAATCCACAATGATCTCAAAAATTTCGTATGATTATAGGTTAGGTTCGTGTCTAAAAATCTCACTACCAAACTATAAAACATCACTTACCACTTTCTAAAATATTTAACGTGTGGTGTCTCACAATTTACTTCCTTAACAATTTAATCGATTTCCTAAATTATGCATTTATTATTATTATTATTATTATTATTATTATTATTATTATTATTATTATTATTATTATTATTATTATTATTATTATTATTTTGAGTTCTTTTTATTGCAAAATTTGAATTTAAAAAAAAAAGAAAATTCGGGTGTCACAAAGCCAATCAAAATGGGGTGTCTATACCATACCATGCATCCAACACATTATATAAAATAAATATGATCCTAAATATACAACTAATCATACAAACATGAACCTAAGCCCACATTGAGGCTACTAACATGATTTTTATGCACAAAAAGGAACTAACAAATAAAAAGAGAAAAATATGATAAGACTAGATGATGATCAAACTAGGCTCAATGCATGATTACATGAATATCAAACTACCCTAAACACGCTATTTTAATAAACTAAACAAAACATGTGAAAACAAAGCGAAAAACTAACAAAATAGCTAAACTACATGATGGTCATACCATGCTAACACCCTAGCTATGAGTACTGTACGGGGAGCAAATATTCCGGCGTCCCGTATTCTTTTCTTCCGAGCTCCGTCGACGTCCGATCACCTGCGAGCAAGTAATGGTGAGCTACCCGGCGGTGTGTGGCCGGAAAAACCCTCCGACGGACAAGTTAGCACACACCTTAGAGGGAATAGAGAGAAGGGAGAGTGTTTTAGTGTAAGGATTTTCTTACAGAGTGTTCGTCTATCGCGTATGGGGGGCGCAGACATGCTTATATACCTTCTGAGCCCCATATCCACTCCCTGTCATCTCCTGACACGTGGCTCTGCTATCCCATCTGTCAGCATAAACCATGCCGTTCATCACCTGCTCTCAACTGCCTGTCAGCATAGCTGGAGCTCGGCAGCCGAGCTGCCCTACCTCGGTCATACCATGCTTCATACCTTAAGCGCCTAACCGGATAACCGAATGAAGGACCGGGCTAGGCGGCATCTCGGCAGAGCTTAGCCCGGGCTCCTCCTTTGGTCGGCCTTCTCGCCGGTCAGTCAACTACCTCGGCTGACCGCGCCTTTCCGAGCGCCGGCCTCTCGGTCTGTCTGGTCTCGACAATCCTCGGACCGAGCATCCTAGCCTGACCGGTCACTTCCTGGCCGAGCAGCTTCTGCACGGTCCGGGGCAGCACACAGACCAAACTCTGCCCGGCCCAACTTCTGGTAGCCCATCTCCGGGTGAACAGTCGATCATCTCGGCCCAATGCTCTGTTGGGCCCTCAACTTGTTCGGTCTATACCTCGGCCCAACACCGGAGCATAAATCACCCTCTCAATTGCCCCTTAATTCCGTCCGCGGAAGCGTGACTGGGATTATTCACCTCGTCCGAGATAACGTTTCTCCGGTCGTCAAGACGCCAAGCCTCGACCGAGCTAGTTGACGTAATTGTCCGCAGATTTGACCGGTTATATTCCTCAGCTGACCTATTCCCGTTGAAAGTAGCTCGGTTGGCTCTTCGTCTTTTCAACCCGTCGCTTCAGTCCTGCCAAAGCCATAAATGGGGACACGTGGCGGTCTGCCATTGGTCATCGGGCAGCCAACCCGCCGTTTTTGCCAGAATTTGAATTTGGGCGGCCTTTCACCCTTACAAATACAACACCCTCCTCAAGCCGTTTCTTCCTACTGCCCTTATACTTCCTGACGATCCAGAGCTCAAGCCCTCTACTCGATCTCGACTGCCATTTCTCACTCTTGGAAGAACTGCCCCCAACCTCCAAAGGTAAGATTTTCGATCCCTCTAGTTGCTATTTTCTTTCATTTTACACACATTAGGGTACAAAAACATAGCTATTAGGGCATAGGTCGTAGAACCCGCATCAAACCTTCCACTGTTCTTGGTGTTCTTCGTCTGCCTGAAGAACACTGAAGAACTGGGGTGAACCGGGCTCTGGGCCTTCTTTTGATCCATAAAACCAAACAAACCGGGCAAACAACATGTTTGTTTCAACCAAGGCGAAAACCGAGATAACAGAAGGACTTGGCCGTTCAACCGGGCTAACATCTGGTCCGCTTGGGCGACCGGGCTCCTTAGATAGAATAGACAACCGAGGTGGTTTGGCACACTTAATGGCCGAGCTAAATCCAGCACCTTCGCGCGACCGCGCTAACACTTGCCATCCTTTTCCTGCAGAGTCCAAGGGGACCACCGTCATTCCTGAGGCTCTCAGGACCGGGCAACATCCAATACCCAGAGCCAAACCCCTCAGCCGGGATACACTAAGCCGGCCAAAAATGGGGAAGTTCCGCTTCCTAGTGGATACTCCGGCTGCGCTGGTTACATTTAGGGAGGACTACGGCGTCCCGGCCGATGTCCACCTGCAGCTCGCAGAAGAGGAGACCACACCTTGGGGTAGGGAGGAGTGCCCCTTCACCGTGCTATCCATCGTTGAAGGGGGTCTTCGTTTCCCGCTCAACCCTCTTATAACCGAGTTCCTCCGCCGCACCGGGCTGGCACCCACACAGGTGTCCACCAACACTTATAGAATAATCAACGGCGTTCACGAATTGAATCAACGGCTGGGCACCAACTTAGGCCTAGCCGAGATATTGAGGCAATACACAATGGGCCACACCGGCGACGGCCTAGCTTACTACTTGAAAATAAGACCGGGCAAGCAAAAAATCATAACCGGCACCCCGGACAAAGATATGCACGATGATGATTTTTTCTGGGTGTCCGGCAACTACGAAACAGCCGAGGTGCCGGGCTGGTTCATAAGCAAGGACTTCGGTTCTTCATGTAAGCCACTCAAACTTGCTCGGTTAACTTTATTCTTTAGTTTTACTAACCGGTTTCCCTGTTTCTTTTGCAGCTATCCACGCCTTGCAAGCCAACTACCAATTCCCCAACGTCGAGGCAATTCGGGCCGTGCTTAGGTACCGTCACCGAGACTGCAACGAATTGCTCGGCTACACACCGACTTACAGATATTCTGCTCCGCGCCGGAGTAGAGTAACTGACTTCCTCAGAGCTCCTTCGCCACCTCCAGATCCAACCCTACCAGACGTCCCATTAATCCGGTTAACCGACGAGCAAGAAATGGCCAAAAGATCTCGGATCAAAAACCTTCTAACCGCGACCTCAGCCGAGATACCGAGCGTCACCACCCGTTCCCCGGCTGCCGGTCAATCGAGTGCAGCCGTCGTAGCCCTTGCATCTCCAGCTCCAGCTGCCGTGCAATCTGCCAGAGAAGCGCGCCGGGCTGGAAAAAGACCAAGGGCAGATCCCTCTGCCGAGCTCGTCACCGAGCTGACAACCGAACATCCTGCTGAAACTCCTGCTCCCGTGCCCGCTTGGCGTCCTCAGCTGAAGCACCGGGGACAGGACATCCCGGCGACTGCTTCGATCAAGGCAGACAAAGAACATTTGCTTGCCTTCGATCTCTCCAAAGCATTTCTCCTACCGGGCGACGTGGTAGGCAGTGACCATGTCCCTGACACCCGGCTGGTAAAATCTTCCGTGAAGTCCATGGCCAGGGTAAGTCGGCGTTCTTTTTAACATTTCACAAGTGTTTGCTCGGTCCTTCTTGCTCGGTCCCCTTTCTGATGTACTTTGCTTCTTTGTGCAGGCCATTCAGAAACAACATTTGGTCTTGGAGCGCATCCACCGGCTTAGGCAGAAAGCCAACGACACTGCCAGCCATGTTGAAAGCCTTCAAGCCGAGCTCGGCCGGGCTAAAGCTTCTCTCGAGATGGCCAACCATGACAATAACAGGCTGCTCAGTCAACTGAATGCAGCCGAGAAAAAACAAAACGAGCTCCAGGCCGAGGTTGACACTTTGAAGAAGGCAAAGAAGAAGGCTTGCCGGGCTGCCAACAACGCGGGTTTCAACGAGGCCGAGATGAATTACAAGAAGCAAGTCTTTGCAACACAAGACATATACTTCAAGGCTGGCTGGAAATCCGCTTGCGAACAGCTCGGCCAGGGCTCTGACACCGACGTTTTTGCCAATCCTCCCAAAGCTTCACTACCGGTCTACCTCGTGCCATATGCAAATGATGTATTCAGTGCGCTTCAAGCGGAGGCCGAGGAGGGGCTTGAAGAAGGAAGTGATGAGACAGATTCGGAGGCTGAAGACGCCGTAGTGGAAGTGCAGCCCGGTCAAGTTGAGCCCGGTGCCCAAGAAGCGAGCCCAACCACCAACCTTGAGACTGCCGAGGATGAATTCACCAATCTATCCCCCCTGGTTTAGTTTTCTTTTCTTTGCATTTTTGCTTTCAATACTTTTGATGTAACCGGGCTCTGTCCCCACCTCTTGTAATGAATTTCTTTATCAATGAAAAATTTTGAATTTTCGCCAAGTGTTTGTCCGGTAGTAATCCATTCCATCTTCAGCAAACTATCTCGGTATAACTTATCATTGGAACACTTTGTCGACCGGAGTCCATAACACGGTCGAAGCAATTTGAGCATAACAAAACAAATTCATGCACCAAAATACCCATCTCGGTTGTAGCTAAGTTTGGACAAGATACCATGTTGGACAAGACGCCAACTCTTCCAACCGGAGTACTTCATCACGATTGGGAATCCTAAGTTGGACAGAACACCAACTCTTCCAACCGGAGTACTTCATCTCGGTTGGGAATCCAAAGTTGGACAAAACACCAACTCTTCCAACCGGAATACACCATCTCGGTTTGGAATTTTAAGTTGGACAAATCACCAACTCTTCCAACCGGAGTACATCATCTCGGTTGGGGATTCTAAGTTGGACAAAACACCAACTCTTCCAACCGGAGCAAATCATCTCGGTTGGGAATCCAAAGTTGGACAAAACACCAACTCTTCCAACCGGAATACACCATCTCGGTTTGGAATTTTAAGTTGGACAAATCACCAACTCTTCCAACCGGAGTACATCATCTCGGTTGGGAATTCCAAGTTGGACAAAACACCAACTCTTCCAACCGGAGCAAATCATCTCGGTTGGGTATCCTAAGTTGGACAAGACACCAACTCTTCCAACCGGAGCAAATCATCTCGGTTGGGAATCCTAAGTTGGACAAGACACCAACTCTTCCAACCGGAATACACCATCTCGGTTGGGATTTTTAAGTTGGACGAATCACCAACTCTTCCAACCGGAGTACATCATCTCGGTTTTAAACATTAAAAGAACAATCCAAGTGCTAATGCAAAATGACTTCTATAATTTGACAAAAAGAATTACATTCTGCTTTGCAAGCCAAAAAATTGCTTTACAAAAAGAGGAAAGTAAAAAGCTTAAAAATAATACAATTTCAAGTTGGCCGCATTCCATGGCCGGGGTATGGCTCTTCCCTCTAGATCCTCCAAGTGGTAAGCCCCCTTGCCAGCCAGACCAGTGATCTTGTAGGGTCCTTCCCAATTTGCCCCTAGTTTGCCTTCTCCTGGCACCAGGGTGTTGCCCATAATCTTCCTCAAAACCCAATCCCCAACTTTGAACGGTCTGGGGTGCACTGTCTTGTTATACTTCTTGGAGAGCTCTTGTTGGTAAGCGGCAACATGGATGAGGGCTTTCTCCCGGCGCTCTTCCGCTAGGTCCAACTCCAAGGCAATAGCCTCGGCATTTAGCTCGGGCTCAAAACTCTCAGTTCTGAGGGTGGGCATTTCAACTTCCAAGGGTATGACCGCCTCCATGCCATAAGCCAAAGCAAATGGAGTTTCCCCGGTCGAACGTCGCGGGGTTGTTCGATATGCCCAGAGGACGCTCGATAATTCTTCAGCCCACTTGCCCTTAGCCTTTTCCAACCGTTTCTTCAACCCATCCAGTATAGTCTTGTTTGATGCTTCGGCTTGACCATTGGACTGCGGGTAGGCCGGGGTGGAGTTGTAGAATTCTATCTTCAGATCTTCACAAAATCCTCTGAATAGGCGACCGTCAAACTGGGTACCGTTGTCAGAGATCAAAATCTTGGGGACGCCAAACCGCGTGACAATGTTCTGCCAGACAAATCGCTTCACGTCTTTTTCTTTGATGGTTGCCAAGGGCTCAGCTTCAACCCACTTTGTGAAGTAATCTGTGGCTGCGATGAAGAATTTCCGGTTGCCCGGTGCTGTTGGCAACGGTCCCACTATATCTAGCCCCCACATGGCGAAAGGCCAAGGACTGGTGAGGGGAAGAAGTTCCCTGGCAGGCTGGTGGATCTGATGGGCGAATTTTTGGCATTTCTCGCACTTGCGGACATATTTTTGGGCGTCGGCCTGCATGCACGGCCACCAGTATCCCTGCGAAATAGCTCGGTAGGCCAAGGACCGTCCCCCGACGTAGCTGCCACAACTGCCTTCATGAATTTCAAACAAGAAGGCCTCCACACTGTTCGGGTGCACGCACTTGAGATAAGGACCGGTGAAGGACTTCTTATACAACGCGCCTGATGGAGAGAGCCAAAACCGCTCGGACTTCACCCGGATTTTGTGTGCTTTTTTCTTGTCCGTTGGAAGAGTCTGGTCTCTGAGGAACAAGATCAAGGGGTCCATCCATGAAGGACCTAGCTCGGCGCAGAGCACATCCGTCTGCCCGGCGTTTTCAATGCTCGGCCGCGGAAGAAAGTCAATCAACAGGGGGTTTGGAGACGTTCTATCGACCATGGAAGCGAGGCCGGCGAGTTCATCAGCCCGGCTGTTTTCTTCTCGGCCAATCCGTTGGACTCTGATTGCCTCAAACAGCTTGATATGGTCTCTGACCAGAGCTTGGTACTTCGCCATCTTGTCGTCCTTCGCTTCATAAATCCCTGAAACTTGGTTAACCACAAGCTGGGAATCACTATATACCAGAAGCTTGGCAGCCTTCATTTGAATTGCGCTCTTGAGCCCCGCAAGAAGCGCCTCGTACTCAGCCTCGTTGTTAGACGCCGGGAAGCCGAGTGTGATAGAATGCTCAATGGTTAGGCCGTCCGGGGATATAAGAACAATACCTAGGCCGACACCATGGCGGTTGGACGCTCCATCAACAAAAAGCTTCCACATGTCCCCCACAAAAAGCTTCCAGCAGTCAGATGGGTCTTGAGAGTTGCGAAGGGCAATGGGATCACAACTGCTCGGCTGTGCGGTGTCAAGTTTGGTGTTGACCGGTTCAAATTCAGTGCCCCTTGGTGATTCGACACCGGACTCAGCAAGTTTGTCCGTAATGCCCAAGTCCGTAGGCGAATCACCAGGTTGCGGTGTGAAGCCGGCCGCAAGTTCTGAGCTGCCTGGAACCATTCCTCCCTCCCTTGAGGATTCGGCACCGGACTCAGCAAGTTGGTTCAGAATGCCCAAGTCCGTAGGCGAATCATCAAGTTCTGAGCTGTGTGGAACCATTCCTTCCCCCCTTGGTGATGCGGTACCGGACAGAGTGGATGGGTTGGTGATGCACAACTCCGTCATCGCAGCACCGGGAGGTATTACCGTGCAAACTGAGGGAACGTCGATAGTGCGCGCTAACTCCGCGGCGCGACCTTCTGCAGCTGGTTGTTCCTCGGTTGGCATTGTGTGCGTCTCATCATCTGCCTCGGCAATGTCGACCGGGCATACCGGATGAGTGCCAGGTGAGAACTCGGCAACAAAATCGGCAAGGGTCTGGGCTTTGATTGCGTTGCGCGGCTGGAACTTCACATCGAACTGTCCCAATTCGACCGCCCATTTTAAAATTCGGCCTGAAAAGTCTGCGCGCTCAAACAAGGCCTTGAGGGGAAACTCGGTTAGTACGACGATGGTATGGGCGTGAAAATAATGTGCCAATTTCCTCGAAGCCATCATCAGTGCCAACGCAAGCTTTTCCAGCGGCAAGTACCTCGTCTCAGCCGGCAGCAAGGTCTTACTTACGTAAAAAATCGGGAGGTGCTTGATTCCTTCAGCCCGGACTAACACCGCACTTACTGCGTGCTGGGAGACGGCAAGGTAAAGGTAGAGTTCCTCACCGGGCTCTGGTGTAACCAACATCGGCGGAGAAGACAAATAATCTTTGAGCTCGGCCAAAGCTCGGTCACATTCGTCATCCCATGAGAACTTTGACTTCAATGCTTGAAAGAAAGGGCGGCAGCGATCTGATGACCGGCTTATAAATCGATTAAGCGCGGCGGCCATCCCGGCCAGATGCTGCACGTCCTTAGCCGAGCTGGGTTGTTTCAATTCTTGCACGGCTCTGACCTGAGTAGGGTCTGCTTCGATGCCTCGGTTCGTGACTAAGAATCCCAAAAATTTCCCGGATCCCACGCCAAAGGCACACTTCGAGGCGTTCAAGCGCAGCTTGTGCTTCTTTAGAATGGCGAACATCTCGGCTAAGTCGGACAAATGGTGTGCCTCATGTCGGCTTTTTACCACCATATCATCGATGTAAGCCTCCATTGTCCGGCCGAGCAAAGGAGCGAACATTTTGGTCACCATCCTCTGAAAGGTTGCCCCGGCGTTTTTCAAACCAAAGGGCATAACTCGATAGCAGAAGAGTCCCCTTGGAGTCGTGAAAGAGGTGATCTCTTGGTCAGGCCCATGCATGGCAATCTGGTGATAGCCGCGGTACGCATCCAAGAAACTGAGCCGATTGTGTCCAGCCGTCAAATCCACTAGCTGGTCAATGCGCGGCAAAGGGAAGCTGTCTTTCGGACAAGCTCGGTTGACCGTCTTGTAATCGACACAAACTCGCCACTTTCCATTTTTCTTGGGCACCACTACCGTGTTGGAAATCTACCGAGGGTAGTGCACTTCCTGTATTGCTCGTGCCTCAAGCAAGTTCTTTACCTCCTCTGCTACTACCTCGGCGTGATGCAGCGCCGATCTCCTTGTTCGCTGGATGACTGGCTTTGCTCCAAGGAAGACATTGAGGTGATGGCAGATAAAGCTTGGGTCAAGACCAGGCATGTCGTAGGGCGACCATGCAAAGACTTCGATGTTCGCCATCAAAAACTCAATCATCTCGGTTCTCTCCATGGCCGAGAGACTTGAACCGAGCAAGAAGAATCTGTCCGGCTGCTCGGCATCAATCCGCACCTCAACCAATTCTTCAACAGCCTTGTCTTCTGCTTTGGTGACAACATCATCCAAGACACTCCGGTCCTCCGGTCCCTTGATCATTTGAACGAATCCTTTGGCTGCCCTGCTCCCGTTGACCGCCACGAAGCACTGCTTGGACATGACCTGATCACCCCAAATCTCCTCGATTGCCCCCATAGCCGAGGGGAATCTCATCACCTGGTGGTAGGTCGATGCTACGGCTTGCATGGCGTGAAGCCATCCTCTTCCAAGGATAAGGTTGTACGTTGAAGGCACTTGTAGCACCCAAAAATCCACTTGCTTGACCACGGATCCCGCTTTGACCGGCAGGATAATTTTTCCCAATGGCCACTCCGGCTGCGAGTTAAATCCAACCAGTGGCGAAGTGGCCGGAGCCAAGTCTGTCTCACGGAGTTTGAGCTGTTTGAACGCATCATAATACATGATCTCGACCGAGCTTCCCTGATCGATCAAGATCCGTCTAACATCAAATTCTTTGACGCGTAATGTTACTACAAGAGCATCGTTGTGCGGCGTCTGAATACGCTCTAAATCCCTTGAGGTGAAACTAATCACATCTTTCTCCTCTGTCTTCCCCCTTTTGATGGCAGGCTGTACTGACAAAACCTCCCTCATATGCTCTGCCTTCTTGATCATGCCCCGGAGTTCGCAAACGCGCTCCGGTTCCACGATGCCGTGGATGACATTAATAACTCCTTGTGGTGGTGCATCTTGGTCATCCTGTCCCCTGGGATCGACCGGAGCCTGATTTGGTTTCACGCCGCCATCAATGTAAAGGTCCAGATGCCCGGCCGCAACCAATTCTTCCAAATGTTGTCGCAAAGGCAAACAATCCTCAGTCCGGTGGCCCCTCTCCCGGTGAAACGTACAACGATACCGCGGATTGTACCCCTTTTGTCCATCGCCCAACTTAGCAGGAAACCGGACATACTCCTCGTCTCGGATTTCGCTAAGTATGCGATAGATTGGAATCTTGAAGACCGTGGTTATGCCAGTCCTTGCCTTCATTCTCCTGTTTGCGTCCTCAACGTCATCACGGGGGTAGTCATCCCGGTCATTTCGACGTCCTCTACCCCGGTTTTTACGATTTGAACCTCGGTCTGATTCCTCTGCTCGGTCATTTGAGCGGCTGGACTCTTGCCCAACTGCGTGCACTTTGCCAGCTGTCTTCTTGTCTGTTCCGACCGGAGTGGCCTTCACGGTGGAAGCTGACGCATCATCCTCTACTCGGATGTGCTCATTGATGCGCTGCATGAGCTGGCCCATGGAGGTCGGTTGGTGCATGGTAAGCGAGTCCCGCAGTCTATGTCCGACCGGGAGACCACGCTTATATTGCGTGATGGCAAGGTTGACCGGGCAATCCAGGATCTCGTTGAAGGTCTCCCAATACCTTGAATTGTATGCCTTCAGTGTGTCGCACGGTTCCATCTTGACACTCAGCAAGTGATCGACTTCCTTTGGCGTTTTTGTGTTAGTTTTGAAGCGCGTAACAAACGCTTCGGCCAACTGATGCCACCGTTGTATGCTCCCTTCCGGCAACCTCTCAAACCACTTTAAGCCCAGCTCACCTAAACTGGACGGGAAGATTAGGCACATAAGTCCGTCATTGCGCCGATGTCCGGCCATAACCTGTCGGAAGTGGCTCACATGCATGTACGGATCGGTTTTTCCGTCGTAAAGTGTGAACTTAGGCTGATGGAAGCCTGCTGGAAGCGGCGTTGTTTCTATTTCCAGGGAAAAAGGAGTGGCATTCAACCTTGCCAAGTCTGTATCTTCGAATATTGGCATTGCCTGGCGGGGTGGAGGCATTCCGACCTCCTCGCTGGCATGAACCCCATAGGAGAGCCGCTGGAAAGCTGGGATTCTCTGAGCTTCGCGCCGGCGAGCCCGCTCCCTTAACACTGCCCGTAGGTCCTCCGACTGAGCGGAATAAGAATACCTCGACGTCGTCGCCGGACGTGAGGGTTTGTAAGTGCTGTCTTGCGCGCTAGACTTTTCTGCACGCATGTCGGAATCACCAACCTGGTAACTCCTGGTGATGGAAATGGACTGAGTACGTCGCTGACTCTGATCGCCTGACCGGCGGGATGGGGTGCGCTCACTGTGGTCTCCCACTCCAACTACACCTTTCCCTTTGACATGCCGCTTAAGATCCTCCATCTCCGCCGCCATCCGCCTGATGACAGCGTCTTGGTCCCTTAACTTGCTTTCCAGTCGCCTGGCGTGTGAGTCTCTCCGCCGGTGACCGTCTGGACTCCGTGAATGCCCATGACTCCTTCCGCGCTTATCCCGCGCGTCTCCTGACTGCCCTCCAGTGGGCATCCCCAAGTCAGCCATTGGGTGGACGGCAGGAGGTCCCTCTCTCCTTCGGGTATACTCCGGGGTGGCTCCGTCGATGGCGGACAACGGGAACTCGTCGTTGTTCGCCATGGACGGCGATCAGATGAACCTGGAAGACAAGGTTTTGTCTGAAAAGTTCCCACAGACGGCGCCAATTGTACGGGGAGCAAATATTCCGGCGTCCCGTATTCCTTTCTTCCGAGCTCCGTCGACGTCCGATCACCTGCGAGCAAGTAATGGTGAGCTACCCGGCGGTGTGTGGCCGGAAAAACCCTCCGACGGACAAGTTAGCACACACCTTAGAGGGAATAGAGAGAAGGGAGAGTGTTTTAGTGTAAGGATTTTCTTACAGAGTGTTCGTCTATCGCGTATGGGGGGCGCAGACATGCTTATATATCTTCTGAGCCCCATATCCACTCCCTGTCATCTCCTGACACGTGGCTCTGCTATCCCATCTGTCAGCATAAACCATGCCGTTCATCACCTGCTCTCAACTGCCTGTCAGCATAGCTGGAGCTCGGCAGCCGAGCTGCCCTACCTCGGTCATACCATGCTTCATACCTTAAGCGCCTAACCGGATAACCGAATGAAGGACCGGGCTAGGCGGCATCTCGGCAGAGCTTAGCCCGGGCTCCTCCTTTGGTCGGCCTTCTCGCCGGTCAGTCAACTACCTCGGCTGACCGCGCCTTTCCGAGCGCCGGCCTCTCGGTCTGTCTGGTCTCGACAATCCTCGGACCGAGCATCCTAGCCTGACCGGTCACTTCCTGGCCGAGCAGCTTCTGCACGGTCCGGGGCAGCACACAGACCAAACTCTGCCCGGCCCAACTTCTGGTAGCCCATCTCCGGGTGAACAGTCGATCATCTCGGCCCAATGCTCTGTTGGGCCCTCAACTTGTTCGGTCTATACCTCGGCCCAACACCGGAGCATAAATCACCCTCTCAAGTACATATTGAAAATATGATTAAATAAGTGCTGAAATTAAATAAAAAGGAGTACTCACTCGCTAGTTTGCAATAACCAAAGAAAATGCGAAGAAAAGCCAAGCTTTCTTGCTTGTAAGATTCCCTCAAGTTTAGGTTATGATTAAGTTCAAGTTCTTCAAACCTTAGACGATCTTTAAGTTGTTAAAGTTGCTGTAAAGTGGTGTGATTTTCAGAATTAGGGTTTAGGGTGAAAGGAGGCAAGTGTTTTTCACTCAAAAACTTACTAAAATTGCTTAAAGTTTGAATCCTTTCAAATGGGGAGGGAGGGAGGGGGTAGTGGTTGCTTTTATAGGCAATAGGGAGCCTTAGGGGTCAAGAAAGGTCACCCTAGGGTTCCCGCATTACTAACTTGCGGTGCCTCCCGCTCAATTCGTAACACAGCCCAAGCAAAACAAAATTATGGGTCTATCGATGGAATGTGCGTTTGCACGAGGAATATGCAAGCATACTAGGAATGTGTGGTCGCACAAGAAGAAAGTGTACATGCGACTGCCGTCATGATGATGTGTGGCCATACAAGGATGTACGGGTGCATATCAGATAGATTTTCGTATTTTGGGTATATCTTTCTCATCTGACATTGGTTTGAGGCGAATCAAGCAACCTTGGAAAGATAATTCCAAGGGATACAATTTCGTATGAAATAGACATTTTCAAATTCCAACTATTTTTAGGTGAAAATAGGACCTCGAAACGAATAATAAAAAAACCATAATTTTGGCACGAAAATAGCAACGCAACAACTCTAACAACTTCAAGCATCTCTAAGGTTGAGATTACAACCAAATATTGAAATGCGAGTTTCATAAATTAATAATCTCAATCTTATGTTATAATTTATCTAATCAACCAAGCCCTAAATGCATTCCAAATCCTTCAACATGAATTATTGCCTTCATAGTCTTGAATGGATACTATTTGTCAAAATATAGTAGTATGTTTGACATTTAGCAAACCAGAAAGAGATCAGGGTGTCAACATGGAGTGTCAACATGGTGAGCGGGGGGCGAAAGAAGAAGGAAGAAGGTGGCAGTGTATGGTTTGTGACAAATGTGAATTGTCAGAGAAGAGAGAGATGAGTAGTTGCAGTGAATTTTCCACTCTGTGCTTAGAAATAAATTACATGAGGCACACATGACTATTTTTTTTTATTTTTTATTTTTTTGCCAAGAAATTTAACGCTAGTTATTAATTGAACCAAATTAATATGTAATTAAAAATTTATTAACACAATTTTCAATAGCCAAATCAATGAATTGCTGCAAGGAATGAAGTACATGAACTACATATGTAAATTGCCCTTGAGTTCAAATTAATAAAAATACCATGCAATCCTGGGTGCATCACATGACATTTTTTTTTGTCAATTTTTTTATTTTATTTTATTTTATATAGACATTGGTTATTGTGTCAAGTTGAGTATTACATACTTTAAGGGATAGTTTGACAAGTATTTTTTAACAATTTTTTTGATATTTTCTTCATTTTAGTAAATAGTTTTAATTTAAAAAATAATAATAATAACTTTTAGGTTATATTAGATTAGAAGATCCAATTTTTTTTTTTTATAGAAATAGAAATTGTGTTTAAAAAAAGCCAATTAAAGAAGTATTATTTTCTTGGAGGGGCTTTTTTTGGGTTTATTAATTTTAACTTTATAGATCATTCTAGAATAGAATTACTTAAAAGAAAAAGGCATTTGACATAAATCTAAAAAAAATCACAAAATACAAAAAAAAATTAAAATAGATGTGAATATTTCAACCTTTGCCAAACAGAACATACAGACCAAATTGGACAAAAAAATAAAATAAAATAAATTGCAAGGGTCAAATTGAAAATTGGCTAATATTTTAGAGACAGTGTGTAATTTATCCAACTACGAATGCAAAACTGTGACACTTGTTATCGCGGGAGATTCAAAAAGCAGCTTGCTCGACCACCACTTTCTCTCTCTTAAAGCATTTATGTCTGTATAAGTATATCTATCTATATAGAGAGAGAAAACAAAACAAAACCAATCCAAGCCAAGCCAAGCCAAGCCAAATCCTCGCTCTTGAAATCATTTCATATTCATTCACAACATTTGGAAATGGGGCGTAAACTTCAAGCACCACCACCGCCGCCGTCACCATCGGCGTCGCCGGAATCCACCTACCCAGCACCACCGCCGTCTTCATCCGCCATGTCCGGCGAAGAACGAGTCTCCGTGGATCGGCGTACGGACTACTCGGTGGTGTGCAAATGGACGATCCCGAACTTGGAAAGAACGAAATCAAAGGCAGTGTATAGTCCTTACTTGGAAGTCGGAACATCAGGTATCGATTGTCGTCTTGTGGTGTACCCTAGAGGCCATTCTGATGCTCTACCTGGTTCTCTCTCTCTCTACCTTCATCTTATCGACCCTCCTCGCACTTCCAAATTGGGTTGTTTCACTTACTACAAACTCTCTATTCTCAACTCTCTCGATGAATCCAAGTCTCTGCATAGAGATTCCTACTGTCGATTCACTTCTAAGAGGAAGTCTCATGGTTGGTCTGACTTCACTCTCTCTTCAACGGTCCTCGATCCCCAATTAGGGTTTATCTCCAACAATTTTCTCTTCATTCTCGCTGATATTCGAGTTTTGAATGAATCAACCTCGTTTGTACCGGATACCAATGAATCAAAGTTGGCATCCTCGAGTGTAAGTGTTAGTAGTGGGCAATTCACTTGGACTATAAAGAATTTTGGTTTGTTTAGGGAAATGATTAAGACTCATAAGCTATTGAGCCCTTCGTTCCCGGTGGAGGAATGTAATCTTCGGATTTCTGTTCATGGGTATGTGGCCGATAAGGTTGAGTATTTGTATCTTTGTTTGGATAGTAAAGAGATGGAGAATTTGACTGGTTTTGAATATAGGAGCTGTTGGTGCATGTTTAGAATGTCAGTGTTGAATCATAAATCAGGTTCCAAGAGCATTCATAGGGACTTACATGGGCGGTTTGGCACAGGCGTCAATTTCGAGGACACTACGTATATTGGCTGGTGTAATTATATGAAAATGTCGAAGTTTATTGGGTTGGACAACGGTTTTCTTCTTGACGATACTGCTGTGTTCAGTGTGTCATTCCAAGCGATTAAGGAATCTAGTGGATGCCTTAAGATTACCAGGACTCCTGCGGTTAAAAATTCTATTATGCCTAATAAACCTGATTGGTATCAGGGAGGATTTGTTTGGAAAATTAAGAATTTCACAAGGTTGAAGGATATTATGAAGAAGAGGAAGATCGTGGGTCTAGCTGTTAACAGCAGGAGGTTTCAGATTGGAAATCAGGATTTTCATCTGGGGGTTTATCCTAGAGGTAATAATTAATAAATAAAATGTAACTTAATTTGTATATTGTCCTATTTCTAATGGAATCTTGGGATACATTATTGTAATACTTGCTTGATAAGGTGGAAAGATTTTGAAATGAATTTGATCAGTGTAAAAAGCAATACATGTTAGAAGGAAGAAACGGATGTTGTCATTCTACCTCTATCATGAATGGCTTGGAATCAATCAAAGAACATGATAATTACTGGCAATATGTTGGACATTCTTGAATTATGTACAAACTATTAAATCATTTAAGTTAAAATTATTGAATCATAGAGGATGTAATTTAAATACTTTTGCTATAGGAATCGCATATATATCATCAGTTATCTGAATGATTAGAGTGTTTTGTCAGAGTCAACACTATTGTTTGATACTGGTTTTAATCGGAACCTGTGGTGTGTTTTAATATTTAAGACTTTTAAACTGCAAGAGAACTGATGGGATTTCATGCTTATGCTTGATTGCACACCAGGGTTATCTCAACCGCCAAGTCACTTTTCATTTTATCTCCAAGTTGATAACCAGAATAGTTCCCCTGACTGGAGTTGTTTTGTATCTTATCGGTTGTCTGTCAAGAACCAGAGGAGCATGGATAAATCTGTTAGTAAGGACTCACTGGACCGTTTCTCCAATGCTACAAAAGAATTGGGCTGGTGTGAATTTTTGACTCTGAATAGTCTCTTTGATCAAGACTCCGGGTTTGTTGTTGGCGATACAATTCACTTTTGTGCAGAGGTTCTTCTTTTAAAGGAGACATTTTTAAAGGGTAACACAGAGTTGAGGAATGCTGGTTTTCCAGTTGATCATCTATCAGGGGAAGGCGAGTTAGTCCTATGGATGATGCATAACTTCATGTCTTTCATTGACATATTAGAAACCAGGAAAATAGTTAGTCCAGCTTTTGAAGTAGGTGGATTTCAGCTTCAGATTGGTGAGTTAATGGGTGGTTAGATTATTTAAGTTGTTTTTGACTCTCTCATTTATTTGATGGTTTTCTCACTATGGGCCCCTTCTTTTTTTCTTTTTTTTCTTGTTGCGTGATAATAATGCAGGGGTCTGCAAGTCATTAGACAGCATATGTGCATTTCTGGAGTGTAATCCATCAGTCACAAGTGACTCTGATAAGAACTTTTTGGTTAGTTACAAGATGTCTTTGGCAAATCAAAAGAACCATGCCAAAAGTATGTGGAAGGAGACTACTTTCTGTACAAAGTCAAATAATAATTCTGTTATCCAGTTCATGAAAGTTTCAGACATGGTGGACGCAGATGCTGGATATCTTGCTCATGAATCAGTTGCTATCTTGTGTCAGATTCTCGATCATTGCCCGTCGCTTGAGTTTTCAGAACCAGGGGTTAGTATGCTTGATGTTTGCTATGTCTTTGAATATTTCACGCATTTGAAATTTATCAGTAATTGGTCTTCTGTGCATGCTATTTATGACAATTCATTGACAAAACCCAATGCCATGCATCATTTGTATTGAGTTATAAAGTCACACTGTAAACTCTGTCTTGCTTTGCCATCTACTGAAGCATCAAAATTTCATTTATTTAGGGTGTTTTGGATAGCTTAGAAATGAAAGCATTTTGGAAACTTAAGGAAAACAATCATCTTGCTTGTTTCCACTTTTCAAAAAATACTTTTCAGAAAATTTTACTTTTTTATTTTCCGTGTTTTTTTGTTTTTACTGAATTTTTTTAATATTTTAAGCAATTTTTTTACTTTTTAGACACACCTAACACAAATACACCTAAAAAGTAAAAAAAATGTAAAAAAAATCTTTTAAAAATTCACTAAATACCAAAAATACAAAAAAAAATACAAGAATTCAGTACATTTTTTGTATTTTTATTTATTTATTAATTTTTTAAAATATTTTTTCACAATTTTTTTACTTTTTAGATACATTTGAGTAATGTACATCTAAAAAAGTAAAAAAAATGTTTAAAATTTAAAAAATATTCACTAAGAACAAAAAAACATGAAAATCAAAAAAGTCAGTTTTTAAAAAACTTAATTCAAAAAACTTAAACCAAACACACTGAATAATTTTTTTAGATATGTACAGAAATGTTTGGAAACAAAAACTAAAGCGTATGCAAATGTCTATACAAGTTCGTTAATTAAGGGTAAATTACATTTTAACCCAACCGTCACTCAGTATCATTTTTCACCTCTCAACTAGAAAGTGCTACACTTTGCCACCTTAAACTATCAATTTGTACCAATGTGAACCTTTCAATAAGGATCCATTACATAAATGGATGGAAAATTGACATATGACTTGCAGATGACAATGCAGATTTTATATAGAAGAATGACTTGTGAAAGCCACCACAATGTGTTGTTGCCTGAAGTGGACTGAACTGAAGGTTGATTGTAAAGGAAGGACAAGTGAATTTTTTTTAATGTATAAAGTCTTTTAAAATTTATTTATCATGGATTAAAGACAGAAAAAACATATTTTCTTTTTTTTTATTTATTTGAGATGATTTTGCCCTTTTTATCTTTCATTACTTCTTTTGCCATTTCAACCATCAACGTGATAAACTATCTCTCTCTTTCTCTCTCTCTCTCTCTCCATATATATTTTTATTAGGGGTGTTCAAAAAACCGAATCACCTGATGAAGCTGACAAATTAGAATCGAACTGAATGGTTGTGGTTGGTTTCAAAAACACTCCACGGTCGGCTTGGATTCCGTAGACAAGATTCATCAATGTTACGATTGGTGGACGGTTCTAATCCTTTGGAAATTGAATATACCCAAACCGTCCGAAATAATAGTCAAATAGCAATTAAAACTCTTGGCGGTTTGTGTAATGATAGCATTAAAACTCTGAGTCTGTACCAATCACAAAGAAGGTAGCACAAGGCGCAAAAAAATTGTTAGACTTTTATTCACCCTTTTGTTTCAGATTTCAAATGCAAGTAAACACTCCAATAAATGCTTCAAACAACTTCACCACAATAGCTATTCCACCTGTAAAAGCATATTCCTCTCTGCCATAAAATATTTTTTGGTACCAAATAAATAGCCAAAGTGGCTCGCGTATAAGGACGAAGATACTCCATTCAAAATAATTCAAACACATTTATTTTCCCGCCTTTGCTTTATGTCTATCAGTCTGTAAGAATATTTACTTTACAACCACGCAAACCACTAGAAAAGTGACACGTGTATAGCACTATTTGGCAAAAGAATCAAAAGTACTCACACCACTCACACCTGGGCCCGGGTGTAACTTCATTTTAACCACATCCATACACGTAGTACAACAATGGACGGCCCAGATCAGCGGGAGGGGGGGGTGCTAGTAATATTAATATAGCGCCCCCCCAGTCACACCATTCACACCAAGTTTTTTAACTGATAGGGAGGCCTTGTACGGCTGGTGTGAGTTTACAATTTACCATTACAAAATGTCTCGCCAAGTCTCTTTCCGTTTTTATGCCAAGAATGTTTTCCTCACCTACCCACAATGCCCATGCCCAAAAGAACAACTCTTAGAACTCCTCCATTCCCTTCTCCAACTAGCCTATCAGTCATACTACATACTTGTCGCAAAGGAGCTCCACGAAGATGGAAACCCTCACCTTCATGCCATGGTTCAATGCACGAAGAAGATCCAAACCTCCAACCCGAAATTTTTCGATCTCACTGGAACCAATGGCAGAATCTATCATCCAAATGTAGAAGAACTCCACTTGCCAACAGCAAGTCGACAGTATATACAGAAAGGGGGTGAGTTTGTTGAATAGAGAGAATTTTCATCTAAGGGGAAAAGTCCTTCGAAGAACAGAGACGAATTCTGGAGGGGAATAATTGTAGAAGGAGAAACGGAGGAACAATTCTTTGCACTCTGCAAAGAAAGATGTCCCACCGATTATGTCACAAAATACCCCTAATTAAAAATATTTTCGAGGGATCATTACAAAAGAGAGAGCCCCCCATATACTAGCCCCTTTAATTCATTTCCTTTCTTAAATGAAGAAGTAAAAAAATAGGCAGAAAATAATATTTTGTTTGTAAGTCGAAATTTTGTACAATACGATTTATGTCAAAATTGCTATCTCTCCGTTTGGAGGGAAGACGACTGGATTAGATTAGGGATACACAAAAATAATATCACCAATTTATATATTGACGAAGAACTCTCCTCCTCCTCTGATAACAGGAACTAGAACAGCGGCCCATCTGCCCAATCTCTCTCTACCTTAAAGGACCCTCAAGAACAAGAAAAACCACCTGGACCAAAAGCCTCGGACGAGGCAATTACTTCTCTAGCAGAATAAGCTTCAAGGACTACAATCAAGATGCTGTCTACAACGTCATAGATGACATCAAATACTCGACAGTCCCTACTGAATTTATAAAGAATTTAGTAGGTTGCCAGAAAGACTTCCATGTATTTTTTAAATTTCATCCAGATCTCACTATTAGAGGGGGAATTCCATGTATTATATTAACTAATGGGGACAGTAGTTGGTTAGATGCAATGTCCCAAAAAATGAGAGAATGATTTGATGTTAATGTAACCACCGTCATGATTAATGAAAATTTTTATTAATTTTATTTATGAAACCACTCAAACTTTTATTTACTTACTATATTTCCCTTATCATCAACTATTACATCACTATTTTTTACACCACTATTTTTTACACTCCTATTTTTTACACTCATTATTACATTTCGTAAAACATCAGAAAATTCTGTTGGATTCATAACAACTGATTCTCTACGATCAACTTTTTCTTTGCTAACACCAACCTCCGAAATCGATGGACCAGGATCAATATCACTAGTTCCATCACCACTTCTGCGTACATCAATCTCAGACAAATTCAAACGACCTTTGCGTTCATGAATAACTGAACTACTTCTCCCAAAACCTCCTAACAACAAATCTCTTCGCCTTTCCGGTAAACCCACAAACTTAGTCCGTGTCAGAATTGGAATGACTTTCATTGGAGGACAATGCCAAACATCAACATTTTCATTAGTATATTTTTTAGGTAACACAACAATAGATGGGGCCTTCATTTGTGAATCTTCTAGCATGTCACTTGTAGAATACTTCAGATATCCCTTCATTTTACAATACGTAATCCCCCTTTTAATATTTGAATTTCAAGTCGATACTTCACCATCCACGGCACCTAGTTGTCTTTAATTGAACAATAACCATTCTCATAATAGACTAACTCGCACTGACAATCCTCAGGGAAAAGAAACCATGCCTGCAGACTGTCATTACCATCTAACCTCCAATCATAAACATTTACTCTGACCAACCTATTGGCATTGGGTGCGCAAAGGGGGGAATATTTTATCAACCTTAATACTCTTTTGTTTGTATCTTAACCTCAATTGAGAAAATAAATTAGGCAACGCAAGTTCAATACAATTGAAATCACTTGTTGAAATACCTTCAACAACACTAGTTTTTATATCGTCCACCTCCATTCAAAACCTGAACATTACAAATAAAAATACATAAAATTACAATTCTAAACAGTTTTAAAGTACATTTGACTCCTTAAAGTAACCCTACCCTATAATACACAATCATTTAGATTTGATATTTTCTATGCATTGATACATGTGATTAATAAGTACGTTTACATACACATAATATAATATGTTACATGATTATAAATATATCATCATACATACATGGCATATGTTATGATATACATGATGTTTGGGTTATATATATACTAATATACAGAGGTTTATGTATGCTAACTCTTCTTTTCTTTTGGTGGAACTTTGAAGTTCCTCTCTCCTTTTGCCAAACCCTCTCTCTCCCTCAACCCCTCTTCAATCCTTATGGTTTATTGCATCTACATCTATTCGGTTATCAACAAGCCCCGTCTAGATCTCTCTACATTGATGCTTTTGGGTTAGATCCAATAGTTATGCATGTCAACACCACACCACAATAGTCTTCTCAGTTTCTTCATCTCTCTCAAATCTGTTTGTATATGTGTTTGTGTGAGATATACGAAAATGAGCTGCTGATGGGAATCAAGAACTTGACCGAATCCGACAGGCAAACCATGAGGCCTGATGAATGCAATTTTGAACTTCCTATTGGTCGAAATTGGATGTGCAATTCTTCTACCTGTAATGATCGGTTTGGGTGACGGATTAATAGCAGAACTGATCCGAACCGACTGGTGACACCCCTAATATTTATATATATTGTCTTCAACGTTCTAAGTAGAAAATATCTACAAGATTGCAAGAGATGGTTACACAATTGAGTCGTAGAATTTCAATGATTACTGTATTTCGAACCTTGTTTGCTATATTTCGATGACTGTTTGGATTGAAGCTTGCGATTGAGCCGTAGAAGGGAAGTGTGTTTCGTTTGTTTGGATGAAAGAGTGAATAATTATTGAATGTTTTTTCAAGTGAGAATGAAGATTGAACTATATGTATTTCATTTGTTATGATTGTTTTTTATTGAATCTGATTGAATAATGGTGTTTTTTGTTTGTTGTTAGATTAACTTTACTTTGGTGTTTACACTTGTAATATGTGATTTATGTTTTGTTTGCTGATGCTCTGTTTGAAAGTGACAGTAAAATTTTACTTCGGTTTGCTATGATAATATGTAATTTGTCTTTTGTTTGTTGATACTTTGTTTTAAATTAAGAATAAAATTTTACTATGTTTGTATTATCATTTCAATATTTTAATAGATTTTTTATTTAACATTTCCACTTGGGGCAATAATAAATATAGTGATTATGGTATTTAGTGATAATGATGGTATTTCACTATTTTAAATGCTAAAATTTCACCTTTAAATTTACTATGAATCAGAGTAAATTTTTACTATGAAATCAAGTAAAATTTTACTGTTGACGTTAGTTTCGACAGTAAAAAAATTTACTTTTTTTTTTTTTTATAAAAAGAATTTCATGAGTAACATGGATCTTGTTTGATAGAACGAGAGGCTTCTAAAAAACATATTTTTATTAAAAACCAACATTAAGATCAAAAGTTCTATTATTTTAAAGTTGGAAATATGAAATTAGTTACTAAGGATATTTTGGTAATAGTCATGTGTGTTGTCATTTTCAAGGCAAAATTTATGTGCTTGTCCCTAATATATGAAAGTTTTGTTATGAGGGAGTTTTGACCAAATTCTCCAATTGTAAATACTATTCCACGACAAATGAATTTCTCTTTAAAACTTCAATTGGATCTTTTGAATGAAAAAAGCAAGTTGCATAATGTACAAAGCTAAAACAATAGAAAGAAATGCCATATGTTTGGAAGCGAACACAATATTTCTTTTGTGTATTTCCTTATATTAAAAGGGGTGCTTATATTGTCTCTGTGTTTCATCTTGGTCTTATGAGATGTCTCACCTCTACCTTTTTATTACTGCATTCTTGAAGATTGCATACTTGTCAAAATTAGATGAACTAAAAAGTTTAGAAATTTCTATATGACTTCCAATATTTATCTTTTGTTTCCTATGATATGTACATGACGGCTACTTTTTTCTTTTGTGTACATACTTTTTTCTTTTATGTGTACATAATTTTCTTTTCATTTGATCTTAGGCCTAGTTAGTTTTGCATTTTTAAAAGGGTCGTCCTTTTACTCCAAATATGTAGTAGAGCTCCATTCTAACTTGGCATACCTTCTATGAGGCAAAGCTGATATCTTGATAAATGGCTCTAGAAAAGATGATTGTCAAGATGTTGCACATACTATACCATCCACCACGTGCTATTTTTAGTTTAATTATTATTTATTTGGTCCACCTAAAGTTCTCTAGGACTTTATCTGAACTTAATTAATCCTACTCCTTGTGTCAACAAGAGCTACTACATTTTTTGGGAAATGACATACATGTCTATGGATAATATGGAGAAATCCAATGCTAAAACGCGTGCACAATAGAAACAAATTTGAGTGGTTTCAACGGGTTATATAGATCTAAGAAGTATGGACACTGTTAAGAAGGTGGTGTGTTGTGTTAGACATGGACATGCCACTCTTTGGACATTTCCCGCCACCTATTGGACACACATCCAAACGTGATTTACTATTTTTAAAAATTTTCTAGATTCGTACATGCTTTAAACACGGAGGATCATAGGTCTATTGCTTAGGTAAACTTGAAGTTAGAATGTAGAGTATGTAAAAACTAGGGTTAGGGTTAGAGTGGAAGAGAGAAGAGAAAGAGAACAAAAGAGATTATAACAAAGAAATAACGTCTTAACTAACCATTTTGGTTTTAATATTTAATTTACAAATTTTAAGTTTTCAAAGAGCTTGTCCATAGTAGAAAACTTTAAATTTTGGTGGTTGATGTAATGGGGAGAATGATTAATTCTAGGGAGAAGGGTGTAGTTGAGGGTTTTGTATTCGGGAGGGATAAGATTTGTGTTTCTCATTAACAGTTTGAGGATGACGCTATCTTTTTCTTGTCTAGGGAGGAAATTGAGAATTTTAATCTTTTAGCAATTCTGAGGAGTTTTGAAATTGTGTTTAGGCTTAAGGTGAATATTTATAAAAGTGGTGTGGTGGGTATTAATTTGTGACAAGATCAAGTGCAGAGGATGGAAGAAATTTTGGGCTGCCCCATTGAGAAAGTATATGGGATTGCCGTTGGGGGGGAGATCCTATATTGGAGTCTTTCTGGGTCCGGTTCTTGAGAAGGTTGGTAAAAAATAAGAGAGCCTTATTATCTAGAGGGGGGAGATTGGCTTTGGTCGAGTTTGCATTGAGTCGTATCTCCATTTATTTCTTGTCTTTGTTCAAGGTTATGGTAAGGATTACTAAGAAAATTGAAAAGTTAATGAGGGATTTTCTTTGGGAAGGTAGGAATGAGTGGAAGAAGCATCACTTAGTGAATTGGGTGAGAAAATAGTTTCCCTTCCTAGAAGGAAAGGGGACCTTGCCATAAGAAACATTGTGATGCAGAGTATAAGAAGCTCAACGAAGGCTAATTTCAGAAAAATGATGATATTTGGACATTGGCATGATTTCAATGAGAAATTGATTGGAATCTTATATAATTATGCTTATATATTATTAGAGTCTTATTTTATGATTATTTTTTATGTTTTTTAGGATTTTTGGATTAGGAGTATTTTGGTCATTTGCGAAATTCCCTAATATGGGTTGTGTGGGTCGACCATAGGTTGTCTTGTGAGTCAAGTTATTTAAGTTTTATTTATCTTTCTTATTTGGCTTAAATTGGTTTTGGAATATTATAATAGTTTCCTTTTTTGGTTTTAGTTGATTTAAGAAGTCTCTTAGTTCTACATAAAGCCATGTAATGCCTATAATTCAATAGAATTGATATTTTAGAGAATTTTCAAAACTTTTAAAAGTTCTTATGGATTGTGTGATGCAATCTAACCCTGGGTGTGATATCTATGGAATCTAGGTGAGATATCTAGATCTATCTTCTTCTCAATTTTAAGTGCCAATTGAAATTCCTCATCAACAGTAAAGACTCGATGAGTCACCATGGCCTTGCGAATTTCATCTCTTAAACCTGATTTGAATCGAGAAAGAGTTTGACGTCGATCTTCAACACCCCTACATTGAATCTTTAGCTCCTCAAATTTATTCATGTACTCGACCACTATCAAGTTTCCTTGTCTGAGATTAGTAAGCCGATCAAAGAGTTCATCTTTATAGTCATATGGTAAGTACTTTTGTTTCATTTGTTGTTCCATCTCCCCACAATTAACAATGGGTTGTCCTGCAATCCGGAGTTCATGTTCCATCGCAGACCACCAAATTTGGGCTTGACCTATAAGCTTCATTACGGCAAATCAAACTTTCTGATCATCTGATATATCGAACCAATCAAAGTACCTTTTCAATGCAATAAGCCAATCCAAAAAAACTTGAGGGTCAATTCTACCATCAAAATCCGGAACATCAACACGCACTTTCTTTGTTATATCTCCAGCTGTGTCATATGGATCTTGCTTCTCATATCTTCCAAACACAACAACTTCATTGGCTATATCCAAAAGAGAAGTGTGTAGCCTCTCTAAGGGACGTAATGCATTAGGGTTAGCGATATCCTGTGGAAAAGTAGCAGAATCTTCTCTATCAATTTCTTTCACAACACCCTTTCCAAGTGGTTTTGGCTTACTGGTTGAAGGAGATTCAGAACCATTCGCAGCACGTTTACTTTTCTGAGGACTGGAGGCTTCAATCTCAAATATTTTTGCTTCCAATGCATCAACTCTTTCCATGATCATGTGTAGAAAATCATCTCGATGTTTGTCTGTGAGTTTGCCTCTAAAACTTTGATCGCTTCTAGTTTGCCTCTAACCCTAGATGTGATGCCTATGGAATTTAGGTGCGATGCCTAGACCTATCTTCTTCTCTTTTCTGTTTTAGTTTACTGTTCACAGCTCCTAAAGTGCCCCTGTTTTGATCTCTTTCATGCGGTTTAGTAATCCTAAACTTAGTTCATTCCATTCATTAATTGAAATCCTAAAATTCCTACTGATTTTCAGCTTTAAGCAACCATAAAAACACACAGAAAGTCAATTTTACAGTCCTTACAGCCCTGTCCCTAATCGTCCTACATCACATTGTGGCTTGGAACATTGCTCCTTTAATGAAGTGGTTATGGAGATTCCCCATCAAATGTGAGTCCTTATGGCATTCCATCATTAAAAGCAAGGAGTTCAAATCAATAGTAGCCATACCAATGTGGTTAATAGGGGTATTTGTCGATCTCCATGGAAATCCATTTCTTGTGTCCTCCCACTCATGTCCAGGTTTCTTTCTTTGAAAGTAGGAAATGGGGAATCAATTCATTTTTGGGAGGGCATTTGGGTGGGTGAACTTCCTATTGATAGGGGCTTTTCCACTCTTATATAGAGTTGCTCATTCTCATAATGTTTCCGTCGCTTTTGGTATGTACTAATTTGGCACAAATATATGGAATTTCAATTTCATAAGAATAGGGAATCTACTGAACTGGCATCTTTGTTGTCCTTGTTGGAAGGTCTTTCATTGTCTTATTCCATTTGTGATATAAGGGTGTGGAGCATTCATTCTTCTGGTGTTTTCTCGTGCAAATCTTTTTATGTTAAACTCATTGATAAGTATGGAGTTCCTTTGTTTCCATTCCACAAAACAATTTGGATAGCATTTGTACCTTTTAAAGTGAACCTTTTTATGTGGTCTTTCATTCGCGGAAGCATTATTATGACCAATGGTAATTTTCAAAATAGGAGACCCAATTACTTTCTTTGTCCTCAATGGTGCATCATGTATAGGAGATATGAGGAATCGATGAATCATTTATTTCTACATTGCCCAGTGGCTTTGAATTTATGGCATCGTCTTTTTTGTCTGAGTGGCTCACTATGGATGGCTTCGGATGCATGTACGCATATGCTGTTAGCTGATTTTCGGGGCTTTGGTGGCAACAAGAAAGCCAAAACTTCGTGGCATTGTGTTGTCTATGCTATCTTTTGGATTATTTGGTTAGAAAGAAATTTGTGGATATTCGAAGACGGGGTGGCGGAAGTGGATTCATTACGGGAGAAAGCGTATCATTTGGCTTCTTTTTGGGAAAATGTTTCTCGTCCATTATAGGGGTCCCCATTTTTGTGATTTCTGAAGAATGGGGAGCAGTTTGTCAGTCTTAGTTTTCTTTCTTTGACATGTTTGATAGTGATTTTCTTTCCTTTTGCATTGTAAGAGGACTCCTTGTCCTCACTTCTCTTTACTTGATTGATATAATCCATTTTGTTGCTATTCAACTAAAAAATAAAAATAAAAACAAAAATGAACTTGAAACTTGAACAAGTGTAAGCAGGTCTAAATCAATAACACTAGATACTTCAAGCCAGGCCAGAGAAGTAGATATTTGTTAAAAAGATAGAGATAAATAAAAGAAAAGCACCATTGTCATCTCAAACATATTCTTTTAATAAGCTAATGAAAATTTATAGTAATATTGATTTACATAAAAACAAGTTAAATTTATTTTTTTCAAAAATTGCTAAAGAAATTTAAGTATTCATGTATTGTATGTATCGTACCATGTATCACGGATCGTATATTACATTCTGTGTCATAAGAGACATTTAATACGTATTGATGATACATATCGATTTCTCTCTAAAATATCGAATTGTAAGACACTGGCAACACTAAGTTGTAGTTGTGACAGGACCATAGGTCTTCTCATTGTAATTACTCTTATTATTATTTGGATCATTTTGAGAAACATTTAATGTGTGCCACTTGTCTATAATTTTGCTGTTGTAGACATACCCTTCTTCAAATGTGGATGATAGTCAGAATGCATTTTCAAATGATCGTGATGAATTTACTCATTCCAAATTCAGCGAAGTAAATAGTGAAATTGAAGATGACATCTTTGAAAGCATTCTTTTCAGAGCAGGCCTTGACATTGCTTTGCACCAAGATTCCTGTTCAGAGTCTTGTATAAGAAAAAAAATTTGGATGGGTGCTGATTGGATGTGTCATACTATGAATAAGCTTTGCATTTACCTTGGTGAACCTGTTAAAGCAAAAGATTTGCTTAGTGCAGTGAAGAAGTTGGTTTGTTGTGATGTTAATAGACATGCTGAATCTCCACCATTCCTAATGAATTTGTGGACTGTGGTTAAGATCTCCCAACAGGCAATTATTGATCTACTTCTAGACATAATGGTTGAAAGTTGCCAACACTCAGAAACCAGATCTAGTGTGGATTGTTATGATTCAAGTTTAAAACCTTCTGGGCATACCAATGGAGAGGCCAGTGAAGGACAATTTCTGAGGCAAAGTGGACCAGAAGATTCTGGTCAATCCGCCAAATATGAGACCTTGGCCTCTTGGGTGGATGGAAGTAGCAGCATGTGTGCAGTTGAGGGCTTGGAGGAGGAGATAACCGATATACCCGAAAAAGCTATTCTTGCACAACCTCCTTCAGAACTATCTGCTATAGCCCTTCTGAAGATCAATTCTATTCAAGATCTAAAGGTTTGTTTATTTAAGTTTTTATAGATAATTGTATTTGGCTATTTGAATTCTTGACTTCAAGTATTCATTTGTTGATCTATATTCAGATCAAGTGGCCTGAGCAGGCAGATGAAATCTTAGATATGATAATCAATTCTCTGAAGGCTCTTGATGGTACTATTCCAAAAGGTGGTTTAAGGCCAAATCAATGGCTTGTATCTGTACATAAGATTTCTCGTGCACTGGACAGAGCTCCAAAACACCTGCAGCCAGACCTAGTCACTTTGGTGCCCAAGCTCGTTGATCATTCAGATAATCCACTCGCTGCATCTGTGCTTCTAGATCAACTAACTAAACCAGATGCCGACCCTGAAATCCAAGCACGAGTAAGATATATCTTTCTTTTGTTTAATTTATAGATAATAAATTTGTTATGAACGTTGAATATCAGTGAACCATTATCTGCAATTTAAGAAAAAAAATAGTTAACCATTTTGCAATGGGAATTCTAGTGATGCTGTTTGCTACTGTCTAGGAAATGAAATTTCTATGCACTACTTCCTGGAAACATCAAAAGCCTATACTGCGACAAAAGAATGTCATGATGAAATTTCCATCAGATTGCACATGACATATGGGCTTTTGAGAGTGCTCTTTTATACCAATGCCATCATATGGTAGTCCTTTGACTTGCTTTTCCTACATGCGTAAGAGCCAAACTACAACTTTTTTTTTTTAATTGAATGTTTCCAAAGCAGCCAAATCATTCCTCGAAAACATGTAACAATGATCAACTTAGATGTAAGAACTGTTTTTTAAACTTCTTGTTAACTTGTAGTGGGCCAAATATTATGCCAAGCCCACTGCTGCATTAGATACCTCCTGACGATGCTCTGCTCATGCATGCGTACTGCAAGTATATCAGAGATTGGTAGCCATGAGTCCATGACATCGGATTCCTTTAATGAATATGTACAATTAAAAAACTTCCACATGACATGATATTAGTGTGGATGGGGCAATTTTCAATCTCTCTTCTAATTGATAGGCGAATGCAAAAAGCATGAGGACATTTTATGGGGGGCTTGACAAAAGACGGATTGCATGAAAAGCTATAGACAACCTCCAATTCAATGTCTGGAGATTCTTTTTTTGTGCTTTTAGAATTTGAGTTATACAGGATTAACCTAGAGTTTGATTCCTTTATTCTCTGTGATTGTCTAAGATGGAGGAACAATGCAACAAAAGCAAGTTTTTCCCATGTGGAGAATACCTGTGTCTGAGAAGAGAAAACAAAGTAATAGAAAACTTAAGGAAGTCATACCATTTTAAGCACTAATCTATGGTGTCATTGTTCTGTATGAACCTTCTTTTATTATTATTATTAATTTTTTTTTTTCCTCAGGTCTTTGATGCCATTAGTCAATTGGAGTTCAGCAGTGAGGTGTGGGAACTTGTCTTTTTCGTTACTTCCAAAGTGGTGGAAAAGTTCAATGATGGAGCACTTGCAACTATCATTGGCTTTTTATTCAAGGCTGCATCTCATTGTCGGCATATTTCTGAAGCTGTGCGCACCAGCAACAACTAAGTTAAAAGTTGCATTATTTTGTGAGTAATCTGTTTGAGTTGATTGCTTCCTTTTGTATAAAAGTCCTGTTTTCTTTCTTTTGTAGGCCATAGTAGTTCATGCAATGCTGTGTAGCATGGGGGTCGAGGTATCACCCTGTGTGTTGATTTTCTTAAGCGAAACTGTACGTAGTTGCAGTGATATTGCCATGGCTTTGTTGAGAGATATTGATTTTGGTTTTGAACTTGATGACAAATTTTTAGCAAGCTCTGGTGAGCCCTTCTTGTGTGGAGAAGATAAACTTTTGACAAGAAGGTTGAACATGATGGATGATCAGGTTCTTGATGAAGGTCGTCATTTTTCTGACATCTATATCTTGATAGAGATGTTATCAGTACCTTCCCTCACTAATGAAGCTTTCCAAACTTTTGAGAGAGCTGTTGCTCAAGGATCAATTGTGGTTCAATTGGTGGCCAAGGTCTTCGAAAGACGCCATTCTCTAAGATTAAATATTGGTCCAATGTCTTCTGCTGGAAAAAACCAGCAAACAGATGAAGTACCGGGTGGAAAAATTGAGCCATTTCCTGTTGAAGAAGACGACTTTGCCTTACCTCTTGGTCTTGCTGAAAGATTCTCTCTCTCTAATCACTCCAGAGTGCAACAATTTTCACAGATGCTTTATGCTACGTTGTTTAGATTGTTTGCCGATGAGAGTAATTACAAGAGAATGCTTAAAGGGCTAATTGATCGTGCCATAAACCTCATAGAAAATGGTCATCAAGCAGATAAAGATTTCAATACTTTGCTTTTCTTGGTTAACAAGGAACAGGTTCTAGCTGGAGCAATTCTAAACATGATGAGGGAGGTCGCCAAGGCTGCCAATGCTGATTGTGCAACTCTTAGGCATCAGTTGTCTGCTAGTGAGGACCACAATTTGCGTATACAAGAAGAAAGACATGCTGAACATGCCGATATGGTTAGAGAAAAGGCTATTTTGTTGGAAAGGTTATGTGAATCTGAGGCCACTACCAACAATTATAAGGTACACAATCACTTCTCACTACTGATTTTGGCTCCTGAAATGCCATCATATGTTCTGATTTTGAGTTTTTCCATGAAATTGGCAGTCTGAATTGAAGCTTGAGATAGATCGTTTTGCTACGCAAAAGAAGGAACTCTCTAAACGAATGCAAGAAATGGAGAGTCAGTTTGAATGGTTTCAATCGGAGCAGAACGATGAGATTATGAAGCTATCCAAAGAGAATAAAGTGTACAAGGATCGTCTTCATAATTTGGAGACACAACTTTCTCAACTGAAGTCCCGGAGTAGTGATGATTTGAAGGTATAGTATGGCTTCATGTTCATAACTTCAGAGTGCTATCTAAAATGTGCTCTTGTGAGCTATTATTTTGGCCTGGAACACATATGAAGGGAATCTTTTCTTCCCCCCTATTCTTTGGTTACATATCTTTTAAGATGGTTACTTCGAAAATTGATTACACATATTATATATGCCTCTAGGGATCATAGTCTGTCATATTTGATATGTAAACAGTCACTAAAGCATGCACAAAAATCCTCGACATTATGAAGAAAGTTTCATATTCTTAATTCTATGAAGCGAGGCACATGTGTGTTGGGTTTATTATTTGGAGCCATCTATAGTTTTCATTTTTGATATCATGTATGCAATTGCTGTACCCAACTTTGTGCACTGAACAGGAGTTAGTTTTAACGGGTTTAATATATTTCTTAAGATTTCTATGTTTGAACACAGATACTTGTAAAAGAGAAGAATTCTCTTGCTGAAAGGCTGAAGATTGCAGAGGCTGCAAGGAAGAAATCTGATGAGATATTGAAACACTATTATAGAGATAACCGGATTCTACAGGACAATAAACATTCATTTGAGGATGAGGTCAGGCAATTGAAAGCAACAGTTGGGCAACTTGAACAAGAGAAGCTGGACAAGGAAGAAAAGATTAAACAATGTGAAATGTACATCGGTGGGATGGAAGAAAAACTTGGTGCCTGGCAGGTTGGTATCTTCTCTCAATTTCATCAATACTTTTACAGGTTAATTGAAGCTGCTGCTGGTTGCGGTCCACAATTGAACAAGCTCCCCTTTTTGTGTAATCATTATTCTATCTTTTCCTTTTCCTGCTGGTAAAATTATATCACTTTACTGAAATAAAAGCAATGTACGTATGAAAAAACAGGGTTGACGTCTTTTAATTGCCAACATGCTGAAAACATCCTCATGTTCCTTATGATAGAGGAGATTCTAGGAAAGACCTGCAGAAAGTTTTCTCTAGAAAATTGGATCCTGAGGGGTAAAAGCACTAGAAAATTGCCCTAATCATATACTAAATTAGGCATATGGCCCATGGAACGTTATAGCTTAAGGCTTAAGGCTTAAGGCTTAGTAGAATGTGGTGCCACCGTGCCACTATATGCAACAGACAAGCTGGCCAATGAATTCTTCCTCTTTAACAATGGGACAACCATTCAGATAGTTCTTCAGTAGGGATGAGACGGTTTACATTTATTTAAGTTATAAAGCAGCTGTTTACTGGAAGTTGGAACAATGCCACTTTTTTTGTTCTTTTTGGGCGGTTCATATTTGCTTCTGCTTTTCTGATAGCATGAATGACTTTGGTGCCATAGATTCTTCCATATCTTTTCTTGTCCATGTCTTCTTTTCTTTTCTTTTTATTCTTTTTCATCTGAATTTTCTAGTGAAAAATGAACAGAAAAAGGTTCATGCAACATACCACAAGATACAGTTTTGTTGCCTCTTTATTCAATCCAAATCCTGCTGAGATCTCTCTCAAAAATCAAAACCCTTCATTTATCATATCGAAAAAGTTGCAGCATCACAAAACTATGTGATTTGTGTCCGTCTTATAATGCTATAATTACATAACAGCACTTCTCCTAAAGAACTTTTCTATGTGACTAACATCATGCCTTGGGTTTCTTCTCCCTCATCTCTTTTTTTGCCATAATAACCTGTTTTGGAGATCTAAAGCCATTGAGAGTTGAGGCCTTGGTTTGCTTGCAACACACATGGAATGTGACATGACCTCTTCCTTAATGTGTAAGTGGAGAATATAATAAAAATTGTTGGATCTTCTCTTAACATGTATTTGGTTTTCTTACATCATGCACATAGTTGCGAGCATGCCCCAGGATCATGAACTATCTTTCTTTGCAATTCACATGGCGTACTCTTGTACGAGTTGTTTTCCAATGTGTACATATATTTGATCTTCAGAGGAACTTCTAAGTCATCACCAAATGGTAGAAACTATAGATTTTCTAGTTCTTCATTTATACTCAGAAGTCGAATATAAATTCTTTTCTTCCAATCTGTAAATTTAATTGTTGTTCAAAGTAACTCCAAGTGATCCTCAAAATGGTGGAAACTACCCATTGGATAATTAATCATCTATAACTGAAATCAAATGATAATTCTTTCTTCTTTGGAGAATAGGGTGCTTGCACCCCAAAATATGAGAAACAATTTTTTTCATGGTCTGGAGCACAATTTAGGACAGCATTTTTGCAATATAGTTTGGCAAAGAGCCATGATTGCTGTATACTATGGCAAAGAGCCATGATTCAGTAGGGGCAAACCAACAAACCGATGCACGTGGTGTTATGCGTATGATTATGATTATTTCTGTATCGAAATAAATTGTGCCTTGATTAAATGATGCCTGTGTTATGCAGAAACATATCCATTCTCTTGAGGTTTCCCTTAGAGAGGAGATGTCACAACATGCTCCTCTGTATGGTGTTGGCTTGGAAGACCTGTCAATGAAGGAACTAGACACATTGTCGAGTATCCATCAGCAAGGGCTCGAACAGATATATGTCCTCCAGCAACAGAAAGCTAATCTTGCCGCCAACCCTCCTGCAAACCCCAACACCTTTCCAAGCTCCAGCAGGTCATAAAATACTCTCTATTAACCCATCTCCGGATTTGTTTGTAATCCAGTATCTGGTCCACCACAACAGTGGACAAGTTTCTTTCAAGGGACTACCTTGGAATGATCAAGCAGACGTTCATTTCCAACAAATGGCATCTGGGTGGTCCTGCCTTCTTGACCTCAAGATATTACTAGTATTTCAAAAACTACAGCTTTCTTCCCCCCCCCCCCCCCTCCCTCCCCTTTTTTTTGTTTAATTTTTTTTTTAATATCTTTTTGTTTTCTTGTTATAAAGCTTCTATTTTGTTTTTAAACTGATGGAACCTAGATTTTGTGAAATATACAATAGAAAAGGATTACAATTACAGAAAGTAAAACTTCATGGCCTCTGTAGTTGCACTAGCTAACCCTTTTTTTAGGTGTGTTGGGATTATGAACTTGTAATTGATTTCCAATTTTTCAAATGGGGTGTGATAAGCCAACCTGTATTACGTTTAATTATGCATGAGATTATGTGTTTGATATGAATTTGCAAGTTTAAGTATGTGAATTTTGTGATTTTGGAACTTGATAGAAATATTTGTTACAAACACCACTTTGAGCGGAAAATTGATAGCCTTAGAGGCGCGATAACCCAAAATTGACTTCATATCTGTGATTAGCATGATTTTTAAAGCCTATATTGAAATTTTGTAAAATTTCGATTCGTAATGATTAAATCAAAATTTGTGAGTTAAGCTTCATTTGTGTTTGACCTCTTGTGTTCTTCATTTTGGGGGAGAATTTGTTAGAGTGAGTTAGAGAGAGAGAGAGAGGAAGAAGAAGAGCCAGGGTTTTGGAAGAGAATCAAAGGGCAAACCTTAGACTTGAGTTAAGGTATGACAATCTACTTACAATATTTGTCTCTAACTCATCTTTGGCATGAAATCAAGAATAAATTGGGAATTTTGAGCTAGGGTTTGAGTTGTGTAAGGGTTTGGAATAAAATCAAGAAATCTATTCATTTTGTTTGATTTGAGTTCAATCTTGTGATTAATCTATGAAATAAACTTTTGATGGTTCATACAAACAAGATTTGTTGGAAGATCATTCATAGATATATGTATTTTGAGCTGGTATATGAAATTCATGATTGTATGGAAAAGATGAGACCATGAAGTTGATGTTGATGCAAGATTGATAAGTTTGATATTGATGCAAGATTGATACGTTTAATGTGGAATTACACTTGTATCATGCTTATGTATATCATGTTTTTAAGTGAGTTTTGCTTTCATTGGAGTTTGGAAGGGTTACATTTTTGGCCATTTTCGGATTGTCTGATTTTGCCCAGATCGCACAAGCGGCCACGGGCTCCACACAAGCGGAACATGATGAAAAATAGAGGTTTGCATTCTGCTTAAACCACACTGGACGAGCGGTCAAAGTGGGCGCACGTGCGGCTAACCCTGTTTCAGCTTATACCTAGTAACTTCAAAAAGGCATATCTCCTTCATTCGGACTCTGTTTTAAATGATTCTTGAGCCTAAATTCAAGTCCCAGAAGTCTAGTTTCCGGTGGTGGTGGTCTCACATCCAAATTCTAAGTACACAAATAGATATGTTCAAATTAGTGAACGCTGTTCACTTTCTTTCTAATTGTTTCATGCTATGTCCTCTCCTAACCCAATTTTCTTCCGTTTCTTCCTATTTTCCTAGACACGGATTATGACCCATTGAGGACTAATGAGTTTATAACCAACAAAAATAATTGTTTAAGGAGCAAGTAAGGGGATTGATTTATTTGGTTAAGAAAAGATTAAGAGACGTAAATTTGATCAAGAGAGTAATTCTATGTTCCGATATGTTGTGTCATGCGCATTGTGTTTGTAGGCCATGATTTGAGGACCGGTCAACCATTTTTGGAAACCACTATGAGTAATAGTATAGTAAAGATATGTTTTTTATTATCTATTTTGATTTATGTACGACATGATCTTCTAATATCGTATTTTGTCAAAATGCACAAGTTTCCAAGAAATGTGAAATGAGTTATGAACAAGAAATGTGAATTGTTTATAATCTGATATGGTGGGCCCAAGGTCGTTCCGTTTATCCGTTCTGTTTATGTTATGACATGATATGAATTGTTCAATCTTTAAAAGCTATTGATTTCTGGTATGGAACAAAGTGTCGTACGGAACTAAGTGCTACAGTAGGAGTCACCTCTAGAGTCCGTGTGAGTCACCTCTTGGGTCCATACATACATAAATCTTGGCCCCAAGGCCGTTTTGATATATGATTGGACCCGATGCCGTTTTGATAAATGTTAGGCCCGAGGTCGTTTTGATATGTGCAAATTGGGCCCGAGGCCGTTTTGATATGTGCAAATTGGGCCTGAGGCCATTTTGATAAATGTTGGGCCCGAGGCCGTTTTGATATATGATTAGACCTAAGGTCGTTTTGTTTACACGATTATGGATTTTGTGAGAATCTTATGATTATTATGTGGTTTATTATATTATTACTCATTGAGTTTCGCTCACCCAATATTATGTATGCACATGTAGGTAATCCGTAGTATGGAGCACACTCCCAGAGTCTGCTTCAGAAGCTGTTCTTTTTGAGACCCAATCGAGTCCACCTCCAAGATGGAGTTTTGTCTTGACTTACACCACACCTTGATCTTATTTTGTTTTGGCTTTCATGGTCTCGGGTTGTAAACACTATGTACAATTTTTCCTTTGGCTTCTATATCAGAAATGATAGAGACCCATTTTTTCCTTAACTCCCACAACCCCCACAAATACATGTCAGTGAGTGATAGGAGAAAAAATAAAATAAAACAAAACAAAAAGCAAAAAGTTGGCTAATCCCAATACATTAGGGGTGGTGGGGATCAAAGAAAAAGGGAGTGTTAACCTTTTTCCCTCCTATATTTTTGTTGGGCTGTTAAATGTATTAATGTGTTACGCAATTATCTCTATGATCTTGCTCATGATTGGCACAACTCAATGGACTCCTTCTCATTATATGCTTCCGTTATGGCCCCATTAATATAAATATTTTGTATGTCCGTTTGAGACCTTCGGTAATGCACGGATTACTAGCCGGTTATGACCCAAATTTTTAGGAACAAATTCGGGTCATGACATGGGGGCATTGGCAATAGGGCTACAAACAAGCTTAGTATTGTAGAGTTCAAGCTCGGCTTGTTTATTTTATTGAGCTTGGAAATTAATCTAGCTTAAGCTCAGCTTGACTCGTTAATACTATTTTTACTCAAGCTCGATTTGAAGTTTGATAATGGCCACAAAAAAAGAAAAAAAAATTTAGCTCGCTAATCAAGTTTAGTTAGCTTGTATAATGAATATGCATATATAATACATTTCACATTAATTAATATGTAAACAATAAACAAATTGAGTTTATTTTAGCTTGAGTTCAACTTGTACATTGAACGTGATTAAAATTTTAGTGAATGGGCTTAAAATTTTAGTTCGGGTTCATTTATATATGTAATGAGTCGAGCTTGCCAGTCATTTGCAGCCGAAATTGGCAATTAATGTCCTATCTTATTTGAGGAAGCCTGGAATTAAGCACTTTATTGGATTGAGTGCTCAAATTTGGTGAAAAAACTCTGGTCAACAGCACCGGATCCTTTTTATCCACAATACATGACTGTAACTTGAGATTCTCATCAAATTGTGTGATAGAAAGTGCATTGAATACAATATATATATATATATATATATAAATTTTGAATACAGAGAATTGCTAATCTTGGTTGAGAAAGTGGATAAGTATTTACTTCTTGTACACAATTTGTTTGGTTGGTGCAATTGTTAAAATATATTCATATGTTTGGGAAGTTGAGTTTGAGGATTTTTTAATTAAAATAGTCACAAAAAATCAAATAGGCTTTTTAGCTTAATAAGATAAAATATTACATCTAACCCATAATTATTACATTTTTTCTCTTACAAAAAAAATCAAAAAAACTAAAAAAGCTAAAAACTCTTCTCAAACTAGGATTTTTAGCCTCAGTCTAAAATAGTCAAAAAAATTAAAAAGTCAAAAAGTCAATCCACTTCTCAAACGAAACCTGAAAAATGATAGGAATTCTAAATATTTTACCAAATATTCTATCAAATGTACACTATGTAGGTCTTAAACCCATGTGAAATATTTGGTAGAATATTTGAAATCCCTAGTATTACTCAAACATATTATAAATTATAACTTAACAGGTTATAAATCATAACTTTAATAAAAAAAAACTATTAATATGTTTGGTAAATTTAAATTACTAAGTAGTATTTGTTATATAGCTTGTGAGATAGTCTTTTGCTACGTAAATGTCTTTCTTACCCCTTTCTTACCGCTTTTTCCAACAACAAATTAATATAATAAAATTATTTTTGTCTCATGAAAAGGGTAAATTACACTCACCTTCCCTTAACTTTGAAGAAAATATAATTAGTTCTGTATTTTTGACTAATTACATGGATGTCAAGGTTTTAATTGAAATAATGCTTAGACATTTTTCATCTGTAACTCGTTAGCCGTATAAATAAATAAATAAAATGATATTATCATCTAATTTATTTTTGTTTATTTCAACATCTACCTATGACTGGTATTAGTTTCAATCGCTTTTAATTTAATTATAATAAAAGAAAAGTTAGTGTAATTATATATAAAGGGAAAGACTACGGTACGAAGTAACATCAGTTGTGGATATAAACTAGACTATAAGGAACAGAGTCTTAAACTATGAACAAGGCTACACTAAGGAGTAAGTAAACTTGACTAAGCAAAGAAGTCAAGAAATTATCAAAAGTGTGGTGATACCAGCATTTTTTGTAAACATTAAGGGTGGTGAGTATAATTTACCCTAATAAATATGATACAAACATTGAACAAGCATGGATCCATTACATTTTAATGATAATTGTGTAAAAAATTGACATTAAAATGCCATATCTTCTTGATTCTATCTCATAGTCATTATTACACATCAAATGTCCTTGTCGTTTCTTCTCTACCACTGCTTTCTCATCAATGGGGACATATGCAGTGTGTCTACCGTACATAGGATTCAAATGCAATATCCTTAGTACACAAATTTTCAATTGCAAAGCTTGAATAAAATTTCTCAAAATATATTCCAAATCCTAATTTCAAAATTATTGTCGCAAGAAAGTATACAAACAAGGAGGGACGGATCAGGATTTTATTACCGAAGGGGTTAGAAAATAAATAATATTTTTTCACCCTATATACATGTCACGACTCAAACCCGTCCCTATGGGTTTAGCATCGTTACCGGCCAGTAATCCGTGATTACCAAAGGCCTGCTTAACAATAATAACAATAGTAAGTACACAAATTTTCAATTCCAAAGCTTGAATAAAATTTCTCAAAATATATTCCAAATCCTAATTTCAAAATTATTGTCGCAAGAAAGTATACAAACAAGGAGGGACGGATCAGGATTTTATTACCGAAGGGGTTAGAAAATAAATAATATTTTTTCACCCTATATACATGTTACGACTCAAACCTGCCCCTATGGGTTTAGCATCGTAACCGGCCAGTAATCCGTGATTACCAAAGGCCTGCTTAACAATAATAACAATAGTACAAAGTAAGGGGCTGTCGGAAGCCAAATAGTAAATAGAAGATGCCCAATGAGCTGTGAAATTCTGAGTGGAAAAAGACTTTTATGGACTAGCCACATTCATAACCAAAACATATATACATATCAGATACACTTAACAACCAGGTTAGGGACCTAATCCCTTCCATAACTGTACAGTCAAAAGTCTTAAACATTCACTACAAAACAGAGACAAAATGGTGAATCTGAAACACTCCAAAACAGCCTTGGCTTGAACGGACTTGGAACCTCGAAGTGAGGCACAATGGTTGGCTTGACAAAACGAGAGCTTAACTTGACGCCCCTAGCTTCGGTCCGGTGCCTGAACACTTACATATAAATATAAACAGTGAGTTAAAGCCCAGTGAATAACAAATGCGTAAAGGGGTTAAGAATGAATATCGTTTCAGTAATTAAAACAGTTAATTGCATCTGTAGATCAGTTATTCAATCAGTGGCTCATATTTCATGCCATAACAGTCATTTAGAAACCATAGCAATCATATGTGGTACATCCAATAGCAAAACAGTACAGTAGGTCTTAATAGACCGAACAGTCAGTTGATGGCCATCAAAACAGTAAACAGTAGTAGTTCCAACATTGGAACTGACAGAGATCTCTGTAACAGTAGCAGTAATAGTAACAGTAACAGTAACAGTAACAGTAAGTTGCTATGGATGCCACGAGTACAATTCATAAAATAGGACAAACATTCATTCAGTAAACAATATTACTTCAGAAAGCGGTACAGTCGATCATTCAGAAAGTGATTATAATTGAATATATCTTTACAACATTGTTACTCACAAATTCCTGGGCTATAGACAGGCTAGTCAGCGTCTCGGGTGTCAACCCTACACAGTTGCAGAACGAACACACACTAAATTACACACTTAGGATTAATAACTTAACCCCTAATTTGACTTGGTGTGGTTCTATAACATTATCCTCATTAAGATGCCTTAAACATGGCCTAGGAATGCCTAGGATGGAATGAGGATGTGTAAATGTACTTAACAACATTTTTCCAAATTTGCTGAAAACAGGGGTCTCGCTCGAGCGTGGCTTTCTTCGCTCGAGCGGGCTTACCAAAACAGAGGGGTCGCTCGAGCGTAGACTCCCTCGCTCGAGCGGTCTGTAAAAATGCAAAAAGTACTGGTTGCCGAAATTCTCCGCTCGATGCTCGCTCGAGCGTGAGACAAAGTTCTTCACTCGAGCGCAGATCTCGTCGCTCGAGGGTGCGTCTGCGTCCACAAAAACCTGAGAGCTTGCAATCTACGCTCGAGCCAACATTCCGTCGCTCGAGCGGAATTTAGAAAACAAAGGTGCTCGCTTGAGCGTGAAATCCTTCGCTCGAGCGAGGAAGCTAAAATCTGGGTTTTCCAAATTTGCCTCCAAAGCTCAAACCAAGAATTAAACTTATCAAAACTCATCCTTTTGGGCCAATTTTCTGGAAAACACTTGGAAACCCATAGCACAACATGCTTTGAAGATCTTTTTATAAAATCAAAGCCCAAAAGTATGCCAATTGAACACCAATTTCAATGAAACTTGAAGAACAATGCAAGAACATAACATGCATGAGTTCCTATGAACTCTAATGCTCCCAAACATGATCAAATGAAAGATTGAGCTCAAGAACATGATGAATTCATGGACCACAACTAAAATACGAACATGCATGTAAGGATTTCATTGAAAGCAACCTCAAATTCTATGATATGGACATGCATGCATGAAATCAGTCTAAATTTTTTTTTTTAACTAATTCTTGACTCTAATCACTAATTTTCCATGAACCATGCATGAAACAACTTAAATTCATAATCAAGAGGATGAATTTCCTACCTTAAGTCTTGAATTTCAATTATGGGAGTCTAATTTTGCAAATCTTCTTCAATTCCTCTAAATTTCCAAGCTAATTCTTGTTGAATCAATTCTCTCCTACTCTCCCTCTCTTACTCACGGTTTGGTCTAGAAAATGGATGAAGAATGGTGTGAATTAAGTTCCAAACAAGACTTGTAAAGGTGGCCCACTCAATGGCAATTGTGTAATAACTCAAGCTAATGTAAATTAACATTAACAATTCTAATTTAATCATTCAAAATTGGATTTTAATTAAACCTACCATAAAATCATATAAATCCTAATTAACACATAACACTAAACAATTTCTGAATCGGTCTCTGATAAGGTTTTCAGTTCACAGTTCGAAATAAAAACATGAACAGATCAAGCAATGACAAACAGATAGAAATGCAATTAAAGCAACACACTCACGCAATCAATTCAGGATTTCATCGTAATCCACTACTTATCATGCTTAATCACAATTTAACGCTAATCAGAGGTGAGGGTTGTCACAGTCTTCCCTCCTTAAAAAGAGTTTGGTCCTCCAAACTTGAATTACCTTTATTTTGGAAGAACATTGGATTTAGGGGGAACAGTTCGGGATATCTCTTCATCATATCGTCCTCCCTTTCCCAAGTGGCATAAATGCTACCATGGTTTTGCCAATCCACTTTCACTAACGGGATTTCTTTATTCGTCAACTTCTTGATTCGTCGGTTTACAACCTGAATAGGCCATTCTTCATAAGTGTAATCATCACTCAATACCACACGGCTAGGCTCAATAACATGGAAGGGATCCCGAAGATAATCCCTCAACATTGAAATATGGAAGACATTATGCATATGCTCCATTTCAGGAGGAAGCGCTACTTGGTATGCCACTGGATTAATCTTTTCAATGATTTCATACGGCGCAACATATCTCGGTGCTAGCTTGCCCTTAGCCCCAAAACGAGTTTGTCCTTGCATTGGTGTCACTTTAACAAAAACATGATCACCCACTTCATATTCCCTGTCTTGCCTGCGTACATCCGCATAACTTTTCTGTCGGCTTTGTGCTGTTTTCAATCTTTGTTGAATCAGTTTGACCTTTTCTGTGGTCTCATGTACAATCTCGGGCCCAAGTAAAGGTGTCACGACCCCATTCCACCCCTAGTAGAATGGTGCCGTGATGGCCAGTAATCCAAGATTACCAAAGGCCAACTTACAAAGGTTCACACACAATCAGAGTATACATATGGGGCTTACATGCGCAGAAGCAATATATCTAAATCTAATTAGTCCATAAGCGCTGTGCATAGATCAAATGAAATGACATACATCTTAACATGGTCTTACAACTTAATTACAATAAGATAAGTACATAATACATCTTGATCAAAAGGCTTCTTAAGCCGACATATGCAAAAGAAATGAAGTACAAAGCCAAGAAGCATAATCTTCAAGATGCTACAAATAGGAATCCAAAACATCTTGCAAATAATCATCTAGGCGTCACCGCCTTCTTGCTTGTCACCTACATATATATATAAGGAGAGGGTGAGCTTGGATACTCAGTGAATGGTATAAGTAATAAAGGTTTGAATGAATAATGTCCGGGATCTTTTCCAAAACAATACATATCATAACTTTACAAATCAAAGGGATGAACCAAGTTCATCTATCAAATCTTTCAAAGCTTCTTGGATGTTAATAAGATCTACATAATACCAAAGGATGACATTCCAGACAAATAAACCCACACGGAAAACCGTCAGTGGCAAAACAAGGGTGTAATTGCATTATAGTCCCCTGGCACTAAGGACTTTCAAAACAAGGGTGCAGTTGCATTATAGTCCTCTGGCACTAAGGACTTTCCCAGAATGTCATCAAAACAAATATAATACGTGATACAAAACTAGGGACAATCATTCATGCTTGATCAAATACTTTTTCAAAACGAAGCAAAGTTTTATCAAAACTTTATAACATAGCTTTATTAAAAATACCACTCACATAGCTCTTCAGACGTCGGGGTTAAAGCAAGGGTCCAAGTCCTACAAACACATGGCAAAGTCTACTGAATGCACTTCAAGAAGACAAGAAAGAATGCTCAAAGATGGATATGAAATGCACTCTCAAGACAAGCCTTACATGAATGCAAATGATCCTGGCATTTCCTTCAAGACTGGGTTAAGTCAAAGCAAAACATGCTGGAAGTTAAAACACTATTTTTCATCTCGGAGAAAACATGCTGGGTACCAACCAGGTCTTTGCCGAGGTCCCACACCTCTTGGCCGAGGTGTGGTTACCAAGGCTTCGGCGAACGACTGTTTGCTGAGGTGTTCATGCAAGATAGACTAATGGTGCAAGTGATCATGCAAGGTAGGCCAAGGTGAGATACGATGCTTGGCTTAAGTGTGAGATCTAGGCAAGAGTGGTCTCGGTGACCACACCTAGGGAAATGTGAAGTCTGGAAATCTGGATTTCCTTCCTTGAAGTATATGAAGAACATGAACATGAAGAACATAAAGAATATGAATGCTAAAACTATAACTTCTTTATTCAAAATCTGAGATTTCATGCTATGAGTTCAAAAACATGGACCTTGGTACCCATACTTGAAGATCTTAAGAAAACAAACACAAAAACATGGATCTTGATACAAACTTTCGGATCAAAACATGGTTTTTCTTTAAGAACACATGAACATCATTTTCTCTTTCTAAAACAACTTTAAATCAATGCATGGCTCATGAATCATGCTAGATCATGCAATGTGATGGATTAACATAAAGAATAACAAGAGTAGATCAAGAATCTAACCTCAACACTCGGATCAAACAGTTTAGACTCTAAGGATCAAGCTTGGAAATCTACTTCTCTCTCAAGAACTCCTCTACCTTTCTTCCTAGAGCTTCTCTCTCTACCATGCAAAAGATATGACAAAAATGATATGTTTTCTCTACTGCCAGTAGACTTAACCCTCTGCTGGGACACGTGGCACCACCGGATTGGGTTCCTCAAAAAGGTGATTGAAAGACAAGATGTGTGTAAGACAAAGTGTATATAACAAGTAAGGTGACATGGGTACTCCGGCAGGTAATGACCTCGGATCAAGACATAGGCTTCTGCAAGTAAAGTCTCAATGATCTCGGTTAGGAAAGATAACACTTGGCCTAGCTGTGCCACATCTCGGTCTAGGTCATACCAGTCCAGGAACAAGATCACCAGGTGCAGGGATCAAAGATTTAGGATGTCTAGATGATACACATCTCGGCCTAGGTGATGCACACCTTGGCCTAGATGACAATATCTTGGCCAATATGCCAGGGCGAAGATGGAGGTCAACCAAAGTGGTTCCAAGATGGTCCTAGGTGTAAAAGGTTCAAAGGTGCAACCTAGGCTTAAGATGACCTCGGCTAAACACACACCAAACAAGGAAAAAAGCATGCAATAACACTTAGATAAAACAAAACAGGATTTCATGAATGCAACTTAACAAGACAAAATCATATAAATGCATGTGAGCATGACTAAGGCAAAGTGAGGGTTGTTACAAAAGGCCCATCTCCAACTTCTGCCCAGCAAATAGGAGATCGACATTTTCTGCCATATAAAGCCTCGAAAGGCGCCATACCAATGCTTGAGTGAAATGTTGTTGTAGGCGAATTCAGCTAAAGGTAAATGACTTTTCCAATTTCCTTGAAAATCAAGAACACACATACACAATAAGTCTTCCAGAGTTTGGATGGTTCTTTCTGATTGGCCATCTGTTAGAGGGTGGTAAGCACTACTTAATCTCAATTCAGTACCTAATGCCGTTTGCAGACCTTGCCAAAATCTCGATGTAAACTTCGAGTCCCTATCAGAAACAATAGACACAGGCACTCCATGCAATCTAACAATCTCATCAATATAAATTGTAGCCAATTTGTCCGCATTATAAATTGTTTTGACAGGTAAGAAGTGAGCAGATTTAGTCAATCGATCAACAATAACCCAAATTGAATCCATACCTTTACTGGAGCAAGGCAAACCAACAATGAAATCCATAGTAATATGTTCTCTTTTCCACTCCGGTATTGGTAAGGGCTGAAGTAAGCCTGCGGGTCGTTGATGTTCAGCTTTGACTTGTTGGTAATGTAGGCATTTCGATACAAATTCGGCAATTTCTTTCTTCATTCCCGGCCACCAAAAATTAAGTTTCAAGTCTTGGTACATTTTTGTATTTCCTGGTGTAGACACCCCATTTTTGACCGTCCTTAAGACTTGGACGTCATCGTTTGAACATTCGATGATCATCCATGTTCGTGTTCGTCTTGAGTTCTCGGAGGTCTCGGTCACGCGCCTTGCCTCAAGATCTCTTGACTTATTTGTTTTGTGCATGGTTGGACCAAGGACTTGTGGTCTTTGCACCTGAGGGCGGGAAATGGCTTGTTGGCTATCCCCACACATCACTGGCCATGGGCTGAGGCCACCATCCCTGTTTTATTGCTACCGGCCGAAAGTGATGGCCGATCGGCAATGTATTTAGTCGGTCGGCCCTTTGTGTTGGTCGATCGGCCTTTTCTGCTGGCCGAACCCTATTCATCTGCTTTATGCAGATATTTAGTGCCAGGTGGCACAGACCCTGCCCTCCATACACGTGTATGGAGGATTTGCATCATTTGTTTTAGCTTCTTGAGGAAGCTTGAACCTTTTGAACCCATGTTTTAAGCTTCTTGAGAAAGTTTGAACTTTTTGAACCTTTATTTTAGCTTCTTGAGGAAGCTTGAACCATTTGAACCTTTTTAGCTTCTCCAAGAAGCTTGAACCTTTTTAGCTTCTTGAAGAAGCTTGAACCTCTTTAGCTTCTCCAAGAAGCTTGAACCTCTTTAGCTTTTTGAAGAAGCTTGAACCTCTTTAGCTTCTCCAAGAAGCTTGAACCCTCTTGTTTCTCTATAAGAGAGGGCCTCCCTCTCCTTTAGAGAGGTTCTAAAAAATTTGTTTAAGGCAAGAAGCATATATCTCTCTTTGTCTCTATAATTTAGGCTTAGAAAGTGTTTGTTTTTGGCCTTTAGCACCACACCTCATAACCATACACCTCCACCATTGACCTAAGGTTCTTGGAGGGTCTTAAGAGGTCTCAAAGAGATGGTTTTTGGTCCAAGAAGCTGCTGGTCTTGTTGAGCTTCAAGGGTAATCTCTTTTCCCTCTTTATTCCCCATTTTTACACAAACTTTTAGCCTATCTTGCATGCTGTTTTGAGTTTAGTGTATAACAGATAAAAGTTCTAATTTTGCATGCTTTTGAAGTTTGTTTAAGATCACTTTTATGTTTGGGGTTGTTTCCCCCTCTTAGGCCTTGTTTGGCCTCTTTTTTGTGCCTTTTTTGTGAGCTTCGGGACCACCTTGTATTGGCCTTTTCACCACTAAAATCCAGTGGTATTTCAGTGGTGGGGATGGTGTTTTGAGGTCCTAAGAAGGAGAGGGCCATCCCCTCTCCTTGTTGTCTTCAATACTTGTCATATTTGCCTCATATGTGAGCACCTTTGTTAAGTTCATGTTGGCCATGTCTTAGTTGGTATTTGTGGTTATTTTTCTATCATATGCCACTGTTTTTTCCTATCTTAGTCAATCCATGCTTGGTTTATGCACTTGTAGTGTAAATTTTGCAAACTAGTCTTGTTTGCTTCATGTTTGAGCATGTCCTTCTAGCTCATGTTGGCCTCATTTCAGTGGGTTTTTGGTCATATTTTGGCATGCCATGAATCTATTTTTGGCTGGTTTGGTGGTCCCTCACATGCTTCATAGGCTTGTAGTGTAACTCGTGCTTACTAGCTTACATTGCATGTTGTTTTGGCCCTCAATTCTAGCACATTTTGACCTTGCTCTAAACTGATTTTGTTCATGATTTGGGCTGCCTCAGCTCTTTTTTGTGGCCTCATGGTCGAAAAATGCTTGCCATGCATACTTGTTGTGTAATAGCATTGACTAGCTTTGAGTTTTGAGCACTCTTGCATGCCTAACTTGAAGTATTTGCATGTGTTGGCATCATTGAGCATGATATTTCAGAGCTTATAGGGGTGCTACACTTCCATATTTTCCATGTTTTAAGTGCTCCTTAGAGTTGTGCTTGTATGCCCCATTTATGAGCCATTGCATGAGCTTCATGTAAATGCATTTCGAGCCACCATCCTAACACATTTTGCCACTGATTTTGGTCTGCATAGGGACTGTTTGGGGTTGGTTTCATCATTTGAGCATCGCTTTGCATGTCTATAGTGTATTGCATTTCACTAGCTTCGGTGCTTAAGTCTTTAACAATGCATTACATGAGTGTTTGCATGCTTCGGAGTCATTTTTGGAGTCATTTAGTATGCCATTTCAGAGTTGGAATGTATGCCATTGTATGCCATGTTTCATCTTTTCCATGCTCTTGGGGAGTTGCATCTTGTGCTTTAGGCTCGGGGCCATTGCATTGTGCATGTTTGCATGAGTTTCGGTGCCTTGTTTGCATCATCTTGGCCACTGATTTTGGCATGCTTGAGAGCTACCCATGTTAGTGTAAGTCCATCTCACCATGTTGTTGCATGCTTGTTTCATTTTGCATGTTGTTGCATGTTATACATGTCCACATGTTTAGGTTGTATGCCTATTGCATATTGCATTAGATTTGTTGCATACTTGAGTTATTTGCATGCTTGCTTGCTTGCCTAGGTTGCATTGCATTGTGTGTGCATCCCTTGCCTCTTGATCAATCATGATAGAGGTTGAGGTCCTTTATGTGTTTTGTGCATTTCATTCCATATCGAGTTGCACACTTGGCTTCTTTGGCCATCATGCATTGAAATACGTGATTGATGGTCCGAGGGTCGAAGACTACACTCCCTTGAGTCTTAAACATGATAGGGAGGGTGGTTGTGTGTACATTGGTTTGAAAATGCATTACCATGCTCTGTTTGCCCTCTGCTGCAGCAAAACAGGATTCTGCAGGAAGAGATGGCCGGTCGGCCATCTTCAGTGCCGGCCAGCCATGTATTGTTGGCCGAGAGCTCCACTTATGGCCGATAACCATTTTCCAATGGCTGGTGGCCTTTCCTTTTGGCCGGTGACCTTCCACAGTGCTCAAAAGGTGGTTCAGAAGCATCCTTGGGACTTGTGCAGTTCTCAGAGGTGCAGAACAGTGTAAACAGAGGCAACATGTGGCATGGCAACGGGTTTTCGAGTGAGGCGAATCGAGCGTGCATCGTCCCATCATTCCGAGGCAGGGCTGCGGCCACTTCCCTTTGTAATTAATTTGTTAATTAATTAGAATTTTGTAATATTTAATTAGCTAGAGCAGTTAATTATTTATTTGGTTTGTATTATTTATTCGGACCCTCCGAGAGAGGGCAATGTTGTAATAAGTGTGCGCGAGTGTGTGCATGTCTTCTAACCCCCACTTCTTTCTCCCTTTTACTTACCTGCTTTCAATGGTTAGTTTTGGGGTACGTTTCAATGATAGCATGTTTGCATCATTCATCTGTATTGCATGCACCGGGCTCAACGGATCATGCTAACTGAATTGTGTTTCAATTTCAAGTTGAATACATGTATTGGATTGTCGCACCTCATATGCCATTCTTAGGATAACCGAGCCTATCTTAGTTGCATTTTGCATGCGTTGCATTAGCCATCTTAACATGAACTAGGATCATGCATGATTACTAACTAGTTTCTTGTTTTGGCTCGAAGTACACTGTAAGTGTTTATGCTTTAGCATCTCGCATGAGTGTGAATGTTAACATGACAGCATGCTTTCCATTAGGCTAATTGCTTAGGTGATATAACTGCCTGAATACCTGTGGGTGAAGGTTGAATTGCTTGAATTGGGATAATTCATTGAAATCCGTGTTTTAGCCTACTTACGAGTAGCAAACTTCAAATCATTTTCCAAACAAACGGATATACGATGCTTTGTTCCAAATTAGGCGATCTAGTCTATACTTGTTTTGTTGCGCGCATCATATAGTAATTCTAGCTAATTAATCGGAATAAGAACGCATGTGTTTTCAAAAACGAGATATCATGTTTAGTAGTGGCCGATCTTTGATCGGGCGAACGGGGTTGCTCATAGCTGACCTTCCCCAATCGTACCCAAGTTCCCGAGCCGAGGCAACTTTGGTGATGACGGACATATGGCCTTAGGCAATGAGTCAAGGTTTCCTAAATTTCTCAAAAATAAAACATTTAGGTGGCGACTCTGTATCTGGCAAAGCAGTCCATGTTTGGCATTTCTTTCTAAAAATTTGTTTTTCAAAATGATTTTCCGGATTTGGACTCTTTGGTGATTTATCAATCTCACATCGCACATTGTGAGATTAGATTAAGAACCGTGACAATTTGAGTCCGAACTGTAGTGAGCCCAAATGAACAAAACGGGATTCCCTCCCAGGACGTTCGGGGACGCCTACACCTGGATGGAAGGAAAGTTTTGAATTGTGGCCTTCTTGCAAAATTCGCCTTTTTAGTTAGGAATAATTTGGTACACACAACCTTCCTTGGAATTTCAATACATTGTTTTCAAATTTAAAGTCCGACCTCGGTTTGGATTCCCGTTCATCAATGATCTTTTTCAGAAAGTCATCTTGGTGTTGTTTCTCTTTAATCTCCTCAATAAGTGCCGGTCGAGCAGAAATAGCAACCAATGTCCCACCTTGTTCTTGTAAAACAATCTCAACTTCACATTTTTCAAGATCACATAACAATTCTTTCTGTTCGATGAGTAAACAGGCCAAATTCCCAATTGATTTCCGGCTAAGTGCATCAGCAACGGTGTTAGCTTTTCCCGGATGGTACAAAATTGCAAGTCATAGTCTTTTATCAGTTCTAACCATCTCCGCTGTCTCATGTTCAACTCTTTCTGTGTAAAGAAATATTTTAACCTCTTGTGATCTGTGTACACTTCACATGTTGCCCCATATAGGTAGCGGCGCCAAATTTTCAATGCAAACACTACTGCAGCAAGTTCTAAGTCATGAGTAGGGTAGTTCTTTTCGTGTGGTCTCAGTTGTTGGGAAGCATACGCAATAACTTTACCATTCTGCATTAATACACATCCCAAACCCTTGTAAGAAGCATCACTAAAAATAGTAAATCCATCCGTACCTGAGGGTAGGGTAAGAATTGGTGCAGTCACAAGTCGAGTCTTTATTTCTTGGAAAGCTGATTCTCTTTGATCGGTCCAGTCAAATGATGTTCCTTTTCGAGTCAACTGAGTCAATGGTAAAGCAATTTTGGAGAATTTTGTCACGAACCTTTTGTAATACCCGGCTAAGCCCAACAAACTCCGAACTTCAGTAACATTAGTCGGTCTAGGCCAATTCACCACTGCTTCGATCTTCTATGGGTCAACTGAGATGCCATCCTTACTATTCACATGCCCCAAAAACATCACATTATCAAGCAAAAATTCACATTTTGTTAGTTTTGCATACAGTTTCTGTTCTCTTAAGGTCTGTAAGGCAATTCTCAAATGATGTTCATGTTTCTCTTTACTCTTGGAATAAATCATAATGTCATCTATAAAAACAACCACAAATTCGTCGAGGAATGGTTTGAAAATTCTGTTCATAAGGTCCATAAATGCAGCAGGCGCATTAGTAACTCCGAAAGGCATAACAAGAAATTCGTAATGTCTATACCTCGTTCGAAAAGCAATCTTTTCAATGTCCCCTATTTTGACTTTCAACTGGTGATATCCGGATCTAAGGTCAATTTTGGAGAAAACTTGAGCACCCTGTAATTGGTCAAATAAGTCATCAATACGAGGCAGTGGGTATTTTTTTTGCACTGTTACCTTGTTCAATTCACGGTAGTCAATGCAAAGTCTTAGTGCGCCGTCTTTCTTTTTCACAAATAATACTGGTGCACCCCACGGTGAAGTACTGGGCCTGATGAACTTCTTATCTAACAATTCTTGAAACTGAATTTTCAATTCCTTCAATTCAGTATGTGCCATTCTGTAAGGAGCTTTGGAAACTGGCTGTGTACCCGATAACACTTCAATAGTGAACTCAATCTCCCTATCAATCAAATCCCCTGGCAAGTCATCTGGAAAGATATCTGGGAGTTCTCTAACTATAGGAATACTGTCCACATTAGCTTTAGTATCAGTAGGTACAATAAATATACAACATAGATACCCTGTACACCCATTTTTAATCAATTTGAATGCTTTCATGGATGAAATCAGATATGGGGGAGGTACTACACCAACTACGTTAAACACCAATTCAGGTAAACCAGGTGGACGAAAAATAACTTGTTTCGTTACACAGTCAATGGAAGCATGATATTTTGTTAACCAGTCCATTCCCAAAATCACATCGAAATGATAAATATTCAAAGGCAGTAAATCAATATACAAAAGTACATCCCCAATAACAATCTCACATGCAGGATACACATAAGCACAAGTCATGGATCCCCTGGCGGGTAAAGATTTGGTCTATTTAATTTTCGTGGAAAAGCATGCGAGACAAACGAATGTATAGACCCCGAATCAATCAGAATATAAGCATTTTGGGCACAAATTGAGAGTATACATGACACAACTGTTTTGGTGTTCTGAACGTCTCCCGGTACAAGTGCAAACACCCGGCCTTGCCTTAAAGGCTTTTTTCCAGTAGCTTTGGAATTGGGTTTCAGTGTAACAGTTGACGCTGCGGCACTAGCTGCATCCTTACTATTGCCTTGGGACGTGGAAGGGCAATATTTGACCATGTGGCCCACCTTGCCACACCTGTAACAAGCACTAGAAATTCTGTAGCAAACCCCCTTATGTCTTTTGCCACATTCGGAGCAGGGCGGTATGGAACTGTTTCCCTGACTAGAACCGTTTGTTGACCCTGTATTTTGCTTTTTACTCAACGAGTTATTTCGGCCCTTTTTGAAATTGAAGCCTCGCCTCTTGCCCCTCCATTCGGTCATCAGTGACTTAATCTGTTGCAATGCAGTGACATTTGCCTCGGCCATAATTGTTCGGTCAAGGACATCCACATATTTAAGTAATTTCAAAACATTGATTCGGTCGAGTATCTTCACATTAAGCCCGCCTTCAAACTTTCTGGCCTTTTTATAATCAGTATCAACCATGTGTGGTGCATATCGGGTGAGTTTAGTGAATTTAGATTCATAATCTGCTACTGACATGGTACCTTGCTTCAACTGTTCAAATTCAGTTACCTTGTGGTCTCGGACACACTGGGGAAAGTATTTTTCAAAGAAAGCTTCTTTAAACTGAGCCCAAGTCATAGCATTGTTGGTGTCACGAACAAGCATCCACCGCCGTCTAGCCTCTTCTTGTAAAGTAAAGGTAGCCAGTAATACCTTGTGTGCCTCGGAACAAGGAAACACTTCGAACAATTTTTCGATTTCTGAAACCCATGCTTCGGCCTTTAGTGGCTCAAGACCTCCTTGGAATGGTGGTGGCTTCATTTTATTGAACTTCTGTGTCAAAGCAATAACATCATCACGAACATTCGGTTCTAGTTGTATTGGAGGAGGTGGGGGCTGTTGGTTCTGTTGTTGTCTTAAGGCCTCAGTCAACAGTTCAACCATTCTTTCTAACCTTACCATTCTTGCCTCAGATGATTTAGATTCATTGGCATTTCTTGCATTCTCCATTTCACTATATGCAATACGGTAATAATAAACATAGAAAATCGCTTACTTAAGCACATTAGCACATTAGCACATATATTCATATCATGGCCACACACACTTTCTCATGCTCATGCAATGCCCTAATTACTTTTCTAGGACATCCTATAGCTCATTTGGACATGTGTGTGTAGTATAACTCGTGCTTTGATATTGCTCTAATACAACTTTGTCATGACCCAAACCCACCCCTATGGGTTTAGCATCCTAACCGGCCAGTAATCCGTGATTACCAAAGGCCTGCTTAACAGTAATAACAATAGTACAGAGTAAGGGGCTATCGGAAGCCAAACAGTAAATAGAAGATGTCCAATGAGTTGTGAAATTCTGAGTGGAAAAAGATTTTTATGGACTAGCCACATTCATAACCAAAACATATATACATATCAGATGCACTTAATAACCAGGTTAGGGACCTAATCCCTTCCATAACTGTACAGTCAAAAGTTTTAAACATTCACTACAAAACAGAGACAAAAGGGTGAATCTAAAACATCCCAAAATAGCCTTGGCTTGAACGGACTTGGAACCTCGAAGTGAGGCACAATGGTTGGCTTGACAAAACGAGAGCTTAACTTGACGCCCCTAGCTTCAGTCCGGTGCTTGGATACCTACATATAAATATAAACAGTGAGTTAAAGCCCAGAGAATAACAAATGCGTAAAGGGGTTAAGAATGAATATCGTTTCAGTAATTAAAACAGTCAATTGCATCTGTAGATCAGTTATTCAATCAGTGGCTCATATTTCATGCCATAACAGTCATATGTGGTACATCCAATAGCAAATCAGTACAGTAGGTCTTAATAGACCGAACAGTTAGTTGATGGCCATCAAAACAGTAAACAATAGTAGTTCCAACATTGGAACTAACAGAGATCTCTGTAACAGTGGCAGTAATAGTAACCGTAACAGTAAGTTGCTATGGATACCACGAGTACAATTCATAAAATAGGACAAATATTCATTCAGTAAACAATATTACTTTAGAAAACGGTACAGTCGATCATTCAGAAAGTAATTATAATTGAATATATCTTTACAACATTGTTACTCACAGATTCCTGGGCTATAGATAGGCTAGTTAGCGTCTTCGGGTGCCAACTCTACACAGTTGCAGAACGAATACACACTAAATTACACACTTGGGATTAATAACTTAACCCCTAACTTGACTTGGTGTGGTTCTATAACATTATCCTCATTAAGATGCCTTAAACATGGCCTAGGAATGCCTAGGATGGAATGAGGATGCGAAAATGTACTTAACAACATTTTCCAAAATTTGCTGAAAAACGGGGGTCTCGCTCGAGCGTGGCTTTCTTCGCTCGAGCGGGCTTACCAAAACAGAGGGGTCGCTCGAGCGTAGACTCCCTTGCTCGAGCGGTCTGTAAAAATGCAAAAAGTACTGGTTGCTGAAATTCTCCGCTCGATGCTCGCTCGATGCTCGCTCGAGCGTGAGACACAGTTCTTCGCTCGAGCGCAGATCACGTCGCTCGAGCGTGCGTCTGCGTCCACAAAAACCTGAGAGCTTGCAATCTACGCTTGAGCCAGCATTCCGTCGGTCGAGCAGAATTCATAAAACAAAGGTGCTCGCTCGAGCGTGGAATCCTTCGCTCGAGCGAGCAAGCTAAAATATGGGTTTTCCAGATTTGCCTCCAAAGCTCAAACCAAGAATTAAACTTATCAAAACTCATCCTTTTGGGCCAATTTTCTGGAAAACACTTGGAAACCCATAACACAACATGTTTTGAAGATCTTTTTATAAAATCAAAGCTCAAAAGTATGCCAATTGAACACCAATTTCAATGAAACTTGAAGAACAATGCAAGAACATAACATGCATGAGTTCCTATGAACTCTAATGCTCCAAAACCTGATCAAATGCAAGATTGAGCTCAAGAACATGGTGAATTCATGGACCACAACTAAAATACGAACATGCATGTAAGGATTTCATGGAAAGCAACCTCAAAATTCTATGATATGGACATGCATGCATGAAATCACTCTCAAAACAACACTTTAAACTAATTCTTGACTCTAATTACTAATTTTCCATGAACCATGCATGAAGCAACTTAAATTCATAATCAAGAGGATGGGTTTCCTACCTTAAGTCTTGAATTTCAAGTATGGGAGTCTAATTTTGCAAATCTTCTTCTATTCCTCTAATTTTCCAAGCTAATTCTTGTTAAATCAATTCTCTCCTACTCTCCCTCTTTTACTCACGGTTTGGTCTAGAAAATGGATGAAGAATGGTGTGAATTAAGTTCCAAACAAGACTTGTAAAGGTGGCCCACTCAATGGCAATTGTATAATAACTCAAGCTAATGTAAATTAACATTAACAATTCTAATTTAATCATTCCAAATTGGATTTTAATTAAACCTACCATAAAATCATATAAATCCTAATTAACACATAACACTAAACAATTTCTGAATCGGTCGAAAATAAGGCTTTCAGTTCGCAGTTCGAAATTAAAACATGAACAGATCATTCAATGACAAACAAATAGAAATGCAATTAAAGCAACACACTCACTCAATCAATTCAGGATTTCATCTTAATCCATTACTTATCATGCTTAATCACAATTTAACGCTAATCAGAGGTGAGGGTTGTCACAATACAAATACACATGTATATACAATACGATATATAAATTATATATATACACACACAAAAATTCAATACCATATAAGCAATCTCTAATAGGATGAAGAATTTTGTTGGTAAAAAATAAAAAGAAAATGCATGTTGGGAAAATAATAAGATATATTTATATATATATATATCTTCTATATTAAGAAACCATTTTATTTATGAAATAAGATATATATTTTTAGAAGTATTAATTTACAGAAATAGAAGAGTTGTTTTCTTCTAGTTCCATTCCTGCAAACAAGATGAGAGAGGGAGAGAGAGAGAGAGAGAGAGAGAGAGAGTGAGTGATTACCAGTTGTGGAACTGTGAGATATCAAGATGGAATAGATTGCACGCCACTATTGTTGCCAGAGTTTTACGGTTGTCTTCTCTCTTGAGTTTTTATTTGCAATTTGGCAATAGGTGAAAATGATCGGGTTTCAAGATGTATAAAGTGGCATATGAGTAAATATTTGAAAAGGACAGGGATATTTAAGTGAGATGGATGACCCTCCACAAGGTGGTTCTAAATGTATCCCAAAAATTAGGGTGCCTTTATTTGCACACCACATTTAATCTCAAGGCACATCACTACTTAAGGCACACCTTTAGTAATTTGATAAATAAAACATTTGCTCAATACACACTACAATCTTCTATCTTTACCCCTACTCATACACCCTACCCACAATCTTCCATCTTTACCCTTATTCACTCACACACCCCACCTACCTGCAATCTTTCATCTCACCCTCCATTCTTTCATTGTCGTCCCAGTCTAAACCAGTGGTGAAGACCCATTCTCCTCCAATATCTGTTTCATCAAAGACGTTGCCGGTGGTGTTCGTTGTTGTCATCACAGTTGGAAACAACTTCACATTGGAGATACAGTAGGTGAGAATTCATATTTAGCTTAGATTTTAGGGTTTTATATACGTTTTTTTCATTGCCATGAGCACTGTATTTGAAATTTCATTTTCCGAACCGTTCGACATTGTACTTTCAAACATTAACCATTTGTCCGGATTGTTTCTATTGAACAATGTAAATTTGTTTGACATTTTAGTGTCGAACATAATTAAACTATTCGGAGGTAGACTGTCGAACACAACGTTTTAGATACATGGTGTGTATTACATTCATTATAGTCCTTTATGGTAATTTTACAAAAGGTGTGTATCATAACCCTTGTCCTTTGTGGTCATTCTACATAAGGTTAATATTGTAATAAAAATTAAACCAATTAATGGTGTGCCTTGAGATGAAATGTGATGTGTAAATAGAAGCTCTCCAAAAATTAAGTTGGACATTCAAAGAGTAATTCTACTTACACCACAAATCTACCTCATTACGCATATTTTCTATTTACACCCTATTCAAAAAATTTATTCTCTTTTTACATCCTTTATAATTTCACATTTACCCTCGTCTCTAACCTCTTTCTTCTCCTTACCCTTATACTCTTCCACTTCCAACTCTACCTTCGACCATCGCTGCCACCTCCATTCCACCATCGCCGCCATGAACCCCAGCCACAAGTGCCGTCATGACTTCCAGCCATAACCACCATCGCAACCTCCAGCCACAATTGGCGTCTCAACTCCACTACTCATAGCCATGTTCTTTTCTTTAGTCCTTGCTGATGACGTAATCTTCTCCCGCCAGTGCAATCTTCATCCCCGTGACCCTCTTTCTAGACTTTATCTTCTCTACTTTGAACCAAAGACCCGTAGCCACCCTACTTGTGAGAGAGAGAGAAAAAGAGAGAAGAGAGGGAAAGAGGAAGGGAGAGAGAGAGAGAGGTGTTTCAGATCTAGGGTTTGGAGGATGAAGAGAAGAACAGAAGGTGGCTATGGTAGTTGAGAAGGAAGACGAGACTGGAGCGACATAGATGGGTAGTGACGGGTGACAACAACGATGACGTAAGTGGGCAGCGAGAGACGGCAATGGTGGTGGTCTGGTGAAGGGAGTTGAAAAGATGGTGGGTGAAATGAGAAATTAGGGTTTGTAGTTGTTAAAGCTTGAGTGCTTTTTAGTAACTCTAATTAGGGTTAAAATTGTAATAATTTTTTTTAAAATTTTTTTTGGGATATAATGAGTTAGAATGGTTGTGTAAGTAGAATTTCTCACACTACCATTTTTTTTAAATACCATTCTACCAATTAATTAAATTACAAAAATAACCAAACTCTATCCTTAACTCCGACCACTCCTTTCCAACTTCGGCAGGCTTCGACCATTCATTCTTAACTCCGACCATTGGTTCTCAAAACCTTTTCTTGTGGCTGGCTGGCTAACTACCCAGCACCGGTCAGGTCCTCAACTCCAACAGCCTCTTTCTAGCTTTGGTCACTCATTTTCAACCATTTTCACTATGCTCTTGACCTTCCCCACCCTCCGACGGCATCCCACGGCCCTTCTCCGCTCTCTGGTGCCACCCACTAGTCTCTTCTTACAATTTTTCATTTCCACTGCATCTTGGCAACCCTCTGCCTCTGCCACTCGTGAAATATCCACCCCTCAAATGCCATCGGCTTGCACAAACCCCCCCCATGTTCATCGCATTCTACTCGCCTAACCCAGTCCCCCACCTTTGCAACTCGTCAAATCCTAGATTTCAGATCTGGGGTTTTGGTAGAGAAGAAAAAGAGAAAATGTGGAAGAGACGAACAACGGAGAGAAGGAAATGGGTATTAGGAGGTGACAATAGAGGTGTGGCTCCGATAGCGAAGATGATCCCGACTGTAGGTGGGTGAATGGGTAAAAGTGGGATCAATTGTGATGTTTTGGGGTGTTTAACAAAAAAAATCTTAAAATTCAAAATTAAGGTTGAGGCATCCAAAGAAATAGGATGTCCAACCCATTTTTTTTGGTTTATTAGAGTTACCCACGTCTATATAAAAATCAAAAGAAAGCTCCAAGAAGATTATGAAAATCAGCTTATTTGCCCTCTGATGTACGATCAACTTGATTTTTTGCAAGAATGTTCTACTTCACATACTCTAAAAAAAGAACGGTTCAGATCATTAAGGTAGGACTCGAAGTGGCCCCCATCGCCCGAACTACAGTGACTGTCATGCCAATAGCACAATAGTCACTGATGTTCCATTGATAGGGCTCACTCCGAGTCCCACCTCGATGATCCAGATCATTTATTTTTTAGAGTATGTTGAGTAGAATATCGTTGCAAAAAATCAAGTTGATCGGGTAAATGATAAGTGTAATTTTCAGTATAAAACTGAATACAAAATGAACTATTTAGATCATTGAGGTACAACCTGAAGTGGACCCCATTGCACCATAATGACTGTTGTGCTAACTTCATCCTATAAGTATAAGTTGGGTGAAATAATTTGTTACAAAAAACCCTATTCTATGTTTTGAATTATGTTAAATTGTATGGTCACAATGATTGTTGGAGATTAAGCTATAGAGTGTCTAATTTTAATGTCCATGACTTTGGAGAACATGTTGACAAAGAAAGCAAAGATAGTACTTCAATTTACAATTATGAAACTTGAAGCAACTTTAGTTCTTTATGAATAAGTAAAACTATGAACTAAAACAACACAATTTGATCTAAAGACAATATTTTGGCTTAATTAAAGGCTATCTGTCACCATTGCGGATTCTGGAGAAGTTTAAACTTAACTAATTTTTTTTTTTAAAAAAATTGTAGATTCAACTTGATTATTGTAGATTTTTGCAAATAAGGTCGGAATTGGTAGGTGTTAGTACCTTCTATTTGAAAGCTGCATGGTTGGCATTGGTGGCACCTTGCGTCTTGCGCCTATATCCAACCAAGACCATGGCATAATGGTGGCATGCCAAGACAACAAGGTGGGAGCATGATGGTGTCGTGTGGCAATGACACTGAATCCTTGGTCAAGTATGGGCAACGAAACAAATGCAAGGCAAGACACAAGACTTAGCCTAAATGTGGAAGTGTGGCATACTTAGGGGTTCAATACAATTAGTTGGACTTGGTCTAGTAGCTAAGGCATTCCATTTCGTGGCTGGCTGGACTAATTAGACAACAAGGTAGTTATTGGCAGTTAGTTGACAATGGCAATTACACTTGTGGGAACAAAAAAAAAAAAAGGCAAGAAAAAATTATAGGAAGACAGTTCATGGCAGTTGGGCAGTTATGCACACAGGGATGTTGCTAGCAACATTTTGAATCCTTTGGTAATTGGGGATGTCAACTGCCATGCCATGTGGCATTGTCTCATTTATATATTATGTTAGTCTTTGTAACTGATTGTAATTGGTAGCCTATAATTGGGTATGGCCATGGAACTCAAAATTCAGTCAAGTTTTAAGAGTCTTCATTGGCATTCCTTTGTGTCTTGTTAGTGCAATAATAAAGGTTGGGATTTCCTGTAATTGTGTTGCCTTCTCTCTTACTTATTCAAACTCATAGTATGTGTGATGTATTGGAAAGTGGATGAGACTAAGTGTTAGAACTTAATGCCATCACAAGACTAAAAATTTATATTTTGAAAAATATTGTTGTGATAATTGATATCAGAGCATGATTACTCATAAATAGTATATGGTATGGATACTTTGAAACAACGAGTGACTCAATTGGAGAATCTGGTGGGGGTGCTCGTTGATGAAAGTCGCTCTCTGATTGACTGGTTGAATGTTGTGGTTGATGGCTTCCTTGGCCTTTAGACTAAGACAACAAATCGGTTCAAGGAAGTAATGGCTGACATGCTCACTATGTCGGATGATTAGAAGGACAAATTTCAAGAAGTTAATGATGGACTCTCCCTTGTGAAGAAGGTTGTCCGTGGGCGTACAAATTTTGGTGAGACCCCTTCGAAAATTAAAGTTCTTGATCGTAAGGCTTTCGGCGGTACTTGAAGTGCCAAGGAACTTGAGAATTTTCTGTGGGACATGCAGCAATACTTGAAGGCTACTTATGTGCAAGCGGGGGAAAAGGCTACCATCACAAGCATGTACCTTTTGGGAGATGCTAAACTCTGGTGGCGTACTCGTAGAGAGGACAATACATCCTTCATATCAAAACGTGGGAATCGTTGAGGAAGGAATTGAAGAAGTAATTTCTTTCTTGCAATCAATCTTGGGTTGCAAGGGAAACCTTACTGAGACTGAAGCATAAAGGATCGATGCAGGAGTATGTATAGCAATTTAGTTCTTTGATGCTTGACATCAAGAACATGTTGGACGATGACAAGTTGTTTAACTTCATAATTAAGCTTAGCTTGAATTTCAAAGGTTGGGGTGAAGGATTTGCCATTAGTCATGGCTGCTACAGATGGCCTACTTAACTATAAATTGCGTTAGGCATCTACTTTAGAATCCAAGTCTTCTAAACATAAAGGGAAGGACAAGAGGAATGGTAAGAATTCAAGAAAGGGGAAAGAAGGCCACAAGTCTAAGCAAAAGGGTGAGGAATCACAGAACAAATGGGGAAAAGCAAACTCTGGTTGCTTTATTTGTGATGGTCCTCACCATGCCAAAGTGTCACGACGTGAACCAGTCCATAGAGATTTGGATCATGATTGGCTAGTAATCCTCAATTACCCCAATAACCAAATCAAAGCAATAATTATAATGGGGCTTAGCGGAAGCAATATCAATATATAATTAAGTCCATTGAGTGGTTCATACATGGCAAATTCCATAAATGTTTTAAACTCCATTCTTCATACATGTGCAACAAACTTAAACTTGCTTTACATGACATCCATACACAAAACAAAGTTTCCAAATAACAAAGACCAAAAACTAAACAAAGGGTTGACAATCTTGGCTCCTCTTGAGACCAAGTAATGCCTTATCACGGAGGCACTTCTTGTACGGCTTCACAAAAGGGTGGACTCTCGAGGCATCTAGACTTGATGATCCACTTGCTCACCTGCATATATATAAGGGAGATGGGTGAACTGGAGCTCAGTGAGTAATATCAGTATGAAGGATTTAATGAATGAAGTCCAACATTTCATAAAGCATATCTTTCAATTCTAAAACAAATCATCTATCAAATTCATATCAATCGTCTGTTTTAACAATATCCATTGCAAATCATTATACATGGTAACATCACATAGAGTAACAATAAATCAATATGCCAAAGCCAATGGGACCATTAAGGTCGATTCGACAAAATGACAACAATTCATTCTATAAAACGACAACGGGTAATTCAATGTGGACCACTAGGGTCTAACATCAGAAATCTTTGTGTTTTAATTAATCCATGGGCCATGGTATTTTTCCCAAGCAAGGGCCTTACTAAAGGATGCCACCAATACATTTCAAATAGGACATTCATTCATAAATATAAAATAAGATTTCATAAACATCACTGTTGAACAATTTCAAAATATATTTTGAACATAACTTTATAGAGATATTACTCATAGTGGGCTGGTACTGATGTCATGCTTCAGGCAACTAACCTACACCAAGCACATAACAATACACATTGAAACACATAGACTAATGAAGTGTTGTATCTTAATTCAATTTCATTAAGTGTGTTTCTAGCTTAATCCATCATTACTGATGCCTAAACAATGCCCAAGAATGTCAAAAATAACATGAGGATGAAAATATGCTCATGAAAGTGTTTGTTAAAAATAACTGAAAATAGGGTGTTTGCTCAAGCATACCTTTGGTCGCTCGAGCGGTTTGGTTTGTCTGCAAAAATACTGGATGATGTCAAAGTAGGCTCGAGTGGTAACTTGGTCACTCGAGCCAAGTTCAAGTCTCTGCAAAAATATTAGGAGCTTGCTAAGTGCGCTCGAGCGACGACTTCATCGCTTGAGCGATGAGGTCGAATTCTAGGTTTTCTAGAATTGCATTTTGAGTTTCAAAACATGAGTTTTATGTCCAAAAGCTTGCATGGCTAATGCTTGATCGTTTGCAAACCAAAGACCTAAAACCTCTTTCAATTTTCCAAAACGAAACCCAAAACTTCACAATTTTGCCATGCATAAGGAGAATTCAATTCTTTTCTTTTCAAAAGATCTACATATGAAGTGATGGGTATATAATCATGAAGAACTCTTAAACATGACAAGTTTAAACTCCATGCATGTAAAGATTTTGTGGAAAATCAAGTTTGAAGATGATATATGCATGCATGTCCATAATTAACTCATTCTTACCATATTCAAGTTGATTCTAATATTTCTTAACAACTACATGCAAATGATCCCATATACTTCATGAATTCTAACTCTTAGATGAATTATCTACAAGGATTACGGTTGTGGTTATTACCTAGAGCTTGAATTTGAAGATTTCTATCTAAATTATTCAATTCTCTTCCTAATCTTCACACTTCTTCTTCTTCGCTCTCTAAAAGTTGATTCTCTTTTACTCTCTCTCTCTCTCTCTCTCTCTAAATCTCAGCCAATTGATGAAAATTGAGTTCAAATAAGCTTATAACACACACACACACACGTAAATATATATATAGAGGGTAGATTAGATTAGGCTAATTAAGTAGGATTAAGAATGATTAATCTAATTTAAGTTTAGTTGATTTATTCTAATTATTTTAATCTGAATCAAAATTTAATTAAACTTCCCATATGATTATAAGTATTCTAATTAGCCTATTGAATCAGACAATTTCAGTTTCTGAATTCATTTAGGCTTTCAATTTCCAATTCAAAGTAAGTATTCTAACAGATATTCTATGAGCAAACAAATATGCACAAAATTAAACACATAATCAAGCAATTTTTCTCAATTAAATAATATGCAAAAATAATATGCATATTGGCGTCATCATAGTCTCTTCCCCCTAGAAAGTTTGGTCCTCCAAACTTAAGTTACCTTCATTTGAAAATAGATGCGGATACCGTTGTCAGATCTCATTTTCTTTCTCCCAGGTAGCCTTTTTCCATAATGTTCTCTCCACTCTACCTTCACCATTGGAATTGATCTATTCCTTAATTGCTTCACTTGTCGATTAATAATTTGTACTAGCCATTCTTCGTATTTCATATCATCGTCTAAAACTGTCCGGTGGTAATCTATGACATGAAACGGATCCTATAGAAAACCTTGAAGCATTGACATGTGAAATATATTATGCATCTGTTCCATTCCCGATGGTAAGGCTATCCGTTAGGCCACTGAGCCAAGTCTCTCTAAAATTTGGAATGGTCTGACGTAGCGAGGAGCCAATTTCCCTTTCCTACCAAATCTCTTTTTCCTTTCATTGGTGTGACTCTAATAAACACATGATCACCCATTTCGTATTCCAAATTCCTTCTTCTCCAATCCGCATAACTTTTCTGTCAGCTTTGGACAGTCTTGAGCCTTTGTTGTATGATCTTTATCATTTTGGTTGTCACTTGCACAAGTTCTGATCCATACAGAGCTCTATCCCCAACTTCTGTCCAACAAATGAAAGACAAACATTTCCTACCATACAATGCCTCATACGATGCCATGCTGATACTAGTTTGGAAACTGTTGTTGTATCCAAACTTTCCTAACTGCCTTGAAATTCTAACACACACACACGAAGCATATCTTTTAAAGTTTGAATAGTTCTCTCAGTTTGTCTATCAGTTTGCGGATGAAATGCGGTACTGAACCTCAACTCTATTCCTATTGCCTTCTGAAGGCTTTGCTAAAATCTAGAAACAAACTTAGAATTCCTATCTGAAACAATATATACTAGAACTCCATGTAGGCGAATAATTTCATCAATATAGATAGTAGCAAGTCTATAAGCATTAAAAGAAGTCTTCATAGGAAGAAAATGAGTAGGTTGTCAATCTATCAACGATAACACAAATAGAATTCATACCTCTAGATGTCTAAGGTAGACCAACAATGAAGTCCATGGTTATGTGCTCCCATTGAATAGGAAGAGATTGAAGTAAACCAGCTGGTTTCTGATGTTCAGCCTTAACTTGTTGGCATTGGAGGCATTTTGAATTAAAATCAACAATCTCCCTCTTCATGTTTGGCCACTAGTTCACTTGTTTCAAGTCTTGATACATTTTGGTATTCCTCGCATGCATAGCGAAGTTCGATTTGTGGGATTCCTCCAAAATTCTTCTTTTTAACTTGGCATCATTAGGAACACAGAGTCTTCCTTGGAATTTCAGTACTTGATCTTCAATGGTAAATCCCAGTCTTGGCTTGATTTCAAATTCATCACTCACTCTCTTAAAAAATTCATCTTCTCTTTCCTTTTGCTTGATCTCCTCTATGATTGTCGGTTGTGCAACATTGCGGCTAATACACTGTTTTGCCCATGATACACAACTTCTATTTCATGTCTTTCCAAATCTTGTAATCTATAAGCAAACATGCCAAAGTCCCCATATTCTTTCTGCTAAGAGCATCAACCACGGTGTTAGCCTTACTTGAATGATATTGAATTTGCAAATCATAATCTTTAACCAGCTCAAGCCACCTCCTTTGTCGCATGTTCAATTCTTTATGTGTAAAGAAGTAATTCAAGCTTTTGTGATCCGTATACACTTCACGTTTTTCTCTGTAAAGGTAGTGGCACCAAATTTTCAACACAAATACAACAACGGCGAGTTCCAAGTCATGTGTCGGGTAGTTCTTCTCATGCGGTTTCAATTGTCGGGATGCATAAGCAATTACCTTGCCATTCTGCATTAAGACACAACCTAATCCTTTGTAAGAAACATCACTAAAAATTACAAATCCTTCAGTACTTGATAGTAAGCTAAGGATTGAAGATGTGGTTAGTCTTGTCCTTAACTCCTGGAATGTAGATTCCCTTTGGTCTGTTCATTCAAACGGTTCTCCTTTCCAGATTAGTTGAGTCAATGGTACAACAATCTTCAAAAAGTCTTTGAAAAACCTCCAATAATAACTTGTCAATCCCATAAAACTTCAGACCTCTGTTACGTTAGTCGAGATAGGTCAGTTTACAATTGCTTCAATTTTCTATAGATCCATGAATATACCATCTCTGTTATTAACATGACCCAAGAAAGTAATCTCATCTAACCAGAATTCACACTTCTTAAATTTCCCATACAATTGTTTCTGTCTAGTGTTTGAAGGACTATTCTCATATGTTGTTCATGTTCTTTTTTACTTCTTGAATAAATTAGTATATCATCAATGAATATAATGACAAATTCATCTAAAAATGGCTTAAAGATTTAATTCATTAAATCCATGAAAGCCACAGGTGCATTAGTAACTCCAAAAGGCATGATTAAGAATTCATAATGTCCATACCTGGTTCAAAAAGTAGTCTTCTCAATATCTTCGGCTTTAACCTTCAATTGATGGTATCCCGATCTCAAATCAATCTTTGAAAATACTTGAGCCCCCTGTAATTAATCAAACAAATCATCAATACGTGACAAAGGATATTTATTTTTGATAGTTACTTTGTTGAGTTCCCGGCAGTCTATACACAAGCGAAGTGTCCCAACTTTCTTTTTTACAAACAATATTGGTGCGCTCCATGGTGATGTACTTGGCCGAATGAATTCCTTACCAAGCAATTCTTACAATTGGACTTTCAATTCTTTCATTTCAACAGTTGACATATGATATGGAGCCTTAGATATTGGTTATGCGCCCAATACTACATCAATCACAAACTCTATTTATTGGTCAATCAAGTGTCTTGGTAATTCTTCTAGAAATACATCTGGAAAGTCTTTCACCACTGGCATACTTCTAAGGTAATATCCATAGCTTAACACTCAACATGCTACACAAATATCCTTGACGACCCTTGCTGATTAGCTTACGAGCTTTCATTACATAAATTATATATGGTGAAGGAACTACAACCTTACCCTCAAAATAAGATTCATTTTGACCTGAGGGTCAGAATATTACTTGTTTAGAGACACAATTGCATAATATTTGGATAACCAATCCATACCCAAAATAATATCAAAATGTTTCATATCAAGAGGTAACAAATTAGCATACAAGGTAACATTCCCAATCATTATTTCACATGCAAGGTAAACAGATGGACATAACATAGATCTCTCCGATGGCGATGCAACACAATATATATCTCAAAGATTCTATAGGTCTATTCAATTTATAAGCAAACATCATAGAAACAAAGGAATGCGTGGAACCCGAGTCAATCAATACATAGGCGTCTTGGCCACAAACAAAAAGTGTACTTGAAATAACGGCTTATGTATTTTGAGTGTCTCATAGGACGAGCGTGAAGACTCTTCCTTGCCTAAGGTTATCTCTCCTTCTTCCAGTTGTCGTAGTAGGCTTAGCTGTTGGAACCGAACCAGTTGAACTTGTAGCACCCCTATTACCTCCTTGATGAGGTTGAGTACAATCCCTTGCCAAGTGGCCAACTTTCCTACACTGATAGCATGCTCCCGTAGTGCGGTAACATACGCCCCGATGCTTCTTTCCACATATAGCACAATTAGGCATTGAATTACCACTATAATTTGAATTTAAATTACTGGAAGTTTTTGACTTTGACTTCTTGTTCGTCGAAGACGTTGATCCCTTATTTGCATTAAAGTTTTGTCTCTTGCCTTTCCATTCAAAAGTGCATTAGTGAGCCGCCATAATTGACTTTGACATCAAATCCTTATCCAAAACATCAACATATTTTGGTAATTTTAATACATTGATCCTCTCCAGAATTGAATCACACAGTCCTCCCTCAAATTTTCTAGTCAACCATATGTGGCGCAAAATGTGCTAACTCAGTAAATTGCTTCAATCTCTCAAATTCAGAAACCTTCTTGTCTCGGATACATTGTGGAAAATATTTTTCACAGAAAATCTCCAATAATCGGGTCTAGTCAATACTCCAGTTTTCATCTCTAACTAACATCCACTATCTCTTGGCTTTATTCTCTAAGGTAAATGCGGCCAATAGAACCTTCTGTGCTTCTGTAAATGGAAACACTTCAAACAATTTTTCAATCCCCAAGACCCAAGCTTTAGCTTTAAGCGGTTCTACTCCCCTATAGAACAATGGTGGCTTCATCTTTTGAATTCTTTGGTAAGTGCAATTGTACGATCATCAACTTGGTGATCTTGTGCTAGTGGTGGTACAGGCATTGGAGGTGGGGTTGGTGGTTGTTGTTGCCATTGTTGTTGCTACCTTAGAGTTTCGACCACATCCTACATCATCCTTTCTATTCTATCTAGTCGTGAGGATTAAGAATCCTCCAGCTCATCCACTCTTGTCCTCACCATAATCTATATGAATCTTGTATTATAATAATTACAAATGCATGCATACACATTTTCACATATACAGTTACAAAAATTATCTCATTCTTGCACTATAATGCATATGAATGCAAATCTTAAGTCTTTTCTAGACATCAGACAACTTATTGCTCAAATGGACAAGTGAGTGAGATATTAACTCATGCTCTAATACCACTCTATCATGACCCAGACTCACCCCTAGAGGTTTGGATCATGACCAGCTAGTAATCCTTATTTACCTTCAGCTTCAATAACCAAATCAAAGTGGATAATTATAACTGGGCTTAGCGGAAGCAATATCAATACATAATTAAGTCCATTGAGCGGTGCATACATGGCAAATTCCATAAATATTTTAAACTTCATTCCTCATATATGTACAACAAACTTAAACTTGTTTTACATAACATCCATACACAAAACAAAGCTTCCAAATAACAAAGACCAAAAACTAAACAAAGGGTTGACAAGCTTGGCTCCTTTTGAGACCAAGTAACGCCTCATCACGGAGGCACTTCTTGTATGGCTTCACAAAAAAGGTGGAATCCCGAGGCATCTAGACTTGATGATCCACTTACTCATCTACATATATATATATATAAAGGAGAGGGGTGAGCTGGAGCCCAATGAGTAACATCAGTATAAAGGATTTATTGAATGAAGTCCAACATTTCATAAAGCATATCTTTTAATTCCAAAATGAATCATATATCAAATTCATATCAATTGTCTGTTTTAACAATATCCATTGCAAATAATCATATGTGATAACATCCAATAGAGTAACAATAAATCAATATGTCGAAGCCAATGAGACCATTAAGGTCAAAATCAGTGGGATGAATATTGTTAACTAATGGCATTGCGAAGTACTTAGAATCACTCATCATTTCATTAATTGCAACTGAGGGACTAACATCTGACAAAAACTCAAAATAAATGGGAAATTTGGACTCGACCTTGACCCTTGGACTTGTGACTTCCAGGTCACTTGACGTGTTTGAATAAGACATGTCATATTTTGATTCACTTGACTCACTACTAGACTTGTTGTCAGATTTATAAACTGTACATTTCTCATTGGACTAGTTTTATGCTTGTCCCTCTATTGCATATGTATTTGGTGACATCCTCTTCCAAAGAAACATTTTCCAACACCATCACGAAATTGAAATTCCCCAAGCCAATGTAACCAGTCTCAATACTCAAGCCAGTCTCGATATCAACCTCAATCAAATTATCTATCAAATCTTTACTTCCATCGCTTTAACTACTATATCTGTCTTGCCCAATGTCTACATCTGGGTCTATGAATTCTTAACCAGTCTCAATACTCAAGCCAGTCTCAATATCAAACTCAGTTAAATTATCCATCCAGTCTTTACTTCAATCACTTAAACTACTATATATGTCTTGCCCAATGTCTACATCTTGGTCTATGAATTCTTCATCACTATCCGTGAGCTCATGGTCAAAGAAGATTTCAAACCCTAGATACCTTTTCCTTGCTGTATGATCAATCTAAGGCTCTGGAAATAATCCGCGGAATAGAAAATCTTCTCCCCCTCTAACAAAACGCCATTAAGTGTTCCTTGTATGGGCTTGTACTCCGCAGAATAGAAAATCTTCCCCCCCTCTAACAAAAAGCCATTGAGTGTTCCTTGTATGGGCTTGTACTTCAATTCATATGTTCTACCTTCTCTTTTTTCTCTTGCCTTGTCTCGTGCTTTAGTTGCCTTTGCCATCTAGTCTTCCTTTGTTGGTTGGTAACCTAGCCTAAAAGTGAGCCAGTGATTTTTGACTTCTAGCACCTTTGTAACTCCTTGTTTACCACTCTGTCCTACACTAAAATCAGAGATGTACCCTTCTTTGTTTATCATTAGAATAAAGGGCACCAACATATCAGTCATCCTCGAGTGCCATGACAGATTGCACTAGCTGAGCTTCTATCAAGGTGAAGCTAGAAATGAAGACTTTCTCATCACTGTGATGAATTTCAAGCAAAAGAGAAGTAACATTAAGGGGTGGATGTACCGAAGTATCACCATCTAAAATAACTATATGGTCTCCTTTAGAATACTTGATTCTTTGGTGAATAGTCGACGGTACAACGCAAAGTTGGTGCATCTACGGCCTTCCTAGCAGCATATTAAACATGGTTAGAACATCCATGACATGCGTGTTCATCCGGCCCAAGCTTAATCCTTAATTTCACGTTCCCAAAACTTCTTTAACCTTATAGTACAGGCAATCATGGCCGAGCACACATTTATGGCAGATCCATTGTCAACTGGCACCATCGACACCCATTTCCCTCGACACTTTAGTGACACATAAAGGGGCTTGTTGTGAGTTACCCCTTTAGGTGGAAAATCTTTGTCAGAGAAAGTGATGGTCGGGTTCTTCTTTACGAACGTAAGTAGTGCCACTAAATGTTCTAGAGTTGTAAAGACCCAGAACCGTATACCATGATTACCAGTAATTAATTATGTGTTAGTATGATTTAATTGAAGATTATCTGTTGAACTTAGAAAATACCTGTTGGGATTACGACTTCGGGACTGAAATTGATGACCGTAATGGGTTCAGAAAACGAAATTGAGCACGCCTATGTGATACCGGGAATTTTTAGAGCCATTTGGGAAAATAAATTGAGAACTGAATTTCGTCTGATTCGTTAGGCCATGTTTGGCTCAAAGTTTGGCACAATTGTTTATAAATGATATATAGATAAGTATAAGGGCCTTTATTGACTCTTTGACTCAAAAACAAAAGAGAAGAAAAAATTCTGGAAAGGAGAGAGAGAGAGAATTCGTGAGAAAGGGGAAGAAGAGGAGGAAAGAGAGAGTCAAGCTAAATCTTCTACAATTAAGTGATTAAGGTAAGGATTCCTCTCTAATTTCCTGAAATAAGGTTGATACATCAATGATCTCGTGTTAAATAAGAGGATTGAAAGGGGAAATATGTTTAATTTGAGCATGCATGGCATGAATAGATGATTTATGGCTATATTTGTCATATTTTGAGGAAGAACCTCCATGGATTTAAGAATGAAGCTTTTATGCTCAAGTTTATGATTTTCTATTTTACTCCAAGATTTGAACTTCTATTGTTCCATATGGGTTTTGATTTGAAGTTTTGATGTTGATTTAAGATGGGTTTTAAGTGTTTTGGGTCTTGGATTTCATAAATGTGGAAAGTGATTTTGTAAAGAGGAGAATGAAGCTTGGAAGAAGAACCAGAAATTCGGATTTTTGCTCTGTACGCTCGAGCGGAGGGAAGCCCGCTCGAGCGGTGAAAACAGCCTCCCAGCAGTTTTGGGACTTTTTACAGTACGCTCGAGCAGCCAAAGTGGCGCTCGAGCGGGAAGGCCTTTTTCAAGAAAATTTTGGGGAAGTTGCAGACTTGATTTTAACATGTTAATTGCATCATTTATCATCTTATGAACATGAAATGAGTATGAATCAAAGTAAAGAAATATTAGAATGAACATGAAATGAAGTAAAGGAAAGAATGAAGTGCATGAATTACAGGATTTAATGACAATGTGTATTGAGAAATGTGTGATATGTTGATATTTGCAGGTCAAGATTTGAAGACCGTGCATTCGGTTTCGGAAACCCTCTGTGAGTAACATTTCTGTAAAGATATGTTATTATGAACTATGTTTTAAATGTATTACGTTATGCTATGCTTTGAAATGAGAATGTTTTCCGTGAATGAATGTCCTGATTTGCGAATCTAGTATGGCATCCATAGATAGTTGGGTCATGGGGGCGGGAACATGCAGGCCCATGCGTCATGAGTCATGGGGAACGGCATGGAAGGACAAGCCCATGACTAGTTACGAGATCTCGTAGACTGTTGACTGATAGACTGTTATGAAAGGTTCTGTGGAGTATGCCATTACGTATGTTCTTATGATGACTGATGACTGATATATGTTTATGATTGATTTATTATGGATTTATGAAAATGTCGGACTTCGTTCACTAACCTCTTTACTGTTATGTTACTTGCTGAGCTCTAGCTCATTGTTTGTAATTATGTATTATAGGTGAGCATTCTGGAAGTCAAGCCTAGGCGGAGTCCGAGCCGAGCCGCCGTTTTGAAGCCTACCCGGTGTTTTGGTGCCTCCAAGTTGGGGCTAGGCCTAGGAAGGCCGTTAGGAAGCTTAGTTTTGGTTGTGCATATGGCGTGAGCCTATGTTTTGTACATGAATTTTGATAATATGTGATGTAATGTAGTGGGTAAATTAACATTTTTGGCATGTAATGTATGTTCATATAAATGCACAGCTCTTTGGACTATTAGTGGTTATTGTTTTCGCTTCTGCGAGCCCCTTTTTATTTATGTTTTGTATAGCAAGGCCTGTGGTAATCTAGGATTACTGGCCGGTCTCGTTGCCAAACTTCTAGGGGCAAGTTTGGGGCGTGACAAGAGTGGTGTCTATGGACAGCTTGGCTTTGCTCAGTCTCGTTAGCATGGTCTGTCAGTGTTCACGAGAGGCTATGAGTTGACCCCAAATGGAGATATACACCTAAATCTTTTTCAACCGTTGGTAGAATTTAGATATAATAACAGCTTCCACTCCAGCATTGGTATGGCACCATATGAAGCCTTATATGGCAAAAAATGCAGATCACTGGTTTGTTGGACATAAGTCGTGGATAGAGTCTTGCTTGGGCCTGAAATTGTGCAAACCACCACCGAAAAGATCAAAGTTATTCAACAAAGGCTCAAGACAGCACATAGTAGACAAAAGAGCTATGCAGTTGTTAGAAGAAGGCTACTTGAATATGAAGTTGGCGACCATGTATTCATCTGTGTAATACCAATGAAAGGCCAATTGAGATTCAGTAAGAAGGATAAGTTGTCACCTCGTTACATTGGACCGTTTCAAATTCCAGAAAGACTTGGTCATGTTGCATATAGAGTTGTTGTACCACTAGGAATGGAACAAATGCACAACATATTTCACGTGTCAATGTTGAGGGGCTATCTCTGGGATCCATTTCATGTTATAGACTACCACCGGGTAGCTCTTGATGATAATATGGAATATGAAGAAGGGCCAGAACAGATCATTAACCAACAAGTGAAACAACTGAGAAACAAATCCATTTCGATGGTGAAAGTGGAAAGGAAAGAGCATTATGGAAGGGTAACAACGTGGGAAAAAGAATATGAGATGCGGCAACAAAACCCATATCTGTTTCCAACGGAAGGTAACATAAGTTTGGAGGACCAAACTTCCTAAAAGAGGAAAGAATGTAACAACCCCACTCCGTATTATACTGTTAATCCTTAGTTATATTTATGACTATGTGCTTAACGTGTGAATTTGGATGCTAATCATGTGATTATATGTGTTTTTGAATTCATATCTGCCCATCATAGAGATATTTATTATGTATTGTGTCATAATCTGAAATTGAGGGTCGTAGAGGTGACAAAACCCAAAATTGACCGCACCATTGTGATTAGCATAATTTTTAGAGCCTATGGTGAAATTTAATTAAAAATTAATTCGGATCAAATTAATTAGATTAAATTGATTAAACTTAAGTAAGATTGCTTAGCCTTAATCAAGCTTAATTAGCCTAAGCTAATCACCCACTATATATGGGACTAACTAATGTTTGAACTCATATATTTGAGCTTATTTTCAAGTCTTGGCTAAGATTATACACTATAGAGAGAGCTCATTTTCAAGCCTTGGCTAAGATTATACACTATAGAGAGAGAGAGAGAGAGAGAGAGAGAGAGAGAGAGAGAGAGAGAGAGAGAGAGAGAGAGAAATCAAGGGAGGAAGGCAAGAACTTGAAGAAATTGACTTGGAGGTTAAAGATTTAGAAAGCTAGGCTCAAGAACTTGCTAGGATTGGAAGAATTAAAGGCTCTAGGTGAGTACTTGAACTCCAATTCAAGAACTCAAGCCACACAAATGTGAATTCAAGAAGAATATGTAGTTAAATGCATGAATTGAACAAAAAATTGCAAGAAATAAGATCATTTTGTACATGCATGTATGAGTTTGCTATGAAATATCATTTTAAAGCATGGTCTATGATGTCTAAGATAAAAAAAGGGTCATTGAGTTCATGCATGCAAAAATCATGAGGCTATGGACTTGAATTTCATGTGTATGGAGTTTTAGAAAGGAAATTGGACCAAAATGGGACACACATGATGAATTCATAATGTTTTGAGCTTCAATTTTTGTGAGTTGGCTATTGAATTCATGCTTATGGTTGTATAGTTGAAGTTTAGAGCATAATATACAAGTTTACACCCTTTAAACATGTGTTTTGAAGCTTAAGAAGTATTCTAGAAATTTCAAAATTTGAGCAATTCGCTCAAGCGATGAAACTGTCGCTCGAGTGTACATTTCAAGCTCCCAGTACTTTTGCAAACATTGGAGGTTGGCTCGAGCGACCAAAAGACCACTCGAGCAACCACCTTTTATTTTCAGTCTTGGCTCAAACATAAAATGAGAGCATCATGTACTTTTGCAGAGCAAGGGGTTCGCTCGAGCGACCACTGTTGGGCTCGAGCGAAGTGCCCTGTTTTAGGAAAATTGGAAAAGTTGTACTATGTTCTTGTAGACACCCCATTTTTGACCGTCCTCAAGACTTGGACGTCACTGTTTGAACACACGGTGATCTTCCATGATTGTGTTCGTTTGGAGTTCCCGGAGGTCTCGGCTCGCGCGCCTTGCCTCAGGATCCCCGAACTCGACTGTTTAGTGTCTGGTTTCGCACCAAACACTTTTGTTTTTCCTTAGAAGGGCAGGGAATGCCTTGTGAGACATCCCCGTACACCACCGGCAGTGGCTGGAGGCCACCGGCTGGTCTTTTTCTTCCATCGGCAATTTTGTTTGCCGGTCGGTATAATTTGTTGCCGGTCGGCACTGTTTTTTGCCGAAATAGCTTTTTTGGGCAGCCGACCACTGTTCCTCCACTTTATGGAGATATTTTGTGCCAGCTGTGATAGCTGGCACCAACTCCTTTCCCCTCCATACACGTGTATGGAGGGATTTCCCTCTAGCCAAGCTTGTTGAATAAGCTTTGCAAGAGGGAGTCCTATAAGAGAGAGGCTTTCCTCTTGGTTCTAGGTTAGAAAAACAGAAGCAAAAATCAGCCTTTAGAGATATAGATACATATTATCTATATACCTCTCTCCCTCTCCCTTCTTGTGTGTGTTTCTTGGCCCAAAAGGTGTGTTTTACCTTACTTTTGCACCATTACACACACCATTACACCTTATTCCGAGATTGAGGGACTTAGAGGAGTTGTTTCTTGAGTTTTGGACTGGTTTTGATCCAAAGAAGGAGGCTAGACCATTTGTTCTTCAAGGGTTCTTCAAGGGTGAGCATCTTCCCTTTTATTCCCCAAACTTGCATTGGTTTTCTACCTATTTTGTTTATTGTTTTGGCTCTTGTGTATAACATAAAAAAGGCTCATATTTTCCTGCTCTAACACTTTCATTAAGGTCACTTTGTGGTTAGATTGCAAACTCACCCTCATAGGCCTTGTTTGGCCTATTTTGGTGCCTCTTTGATAAGGTTTTGTTCACTTCAGCATTTTGATCTTTTCATCACTAAAAATCAGTGTATTTTAGTGTCAAAAAAGTTGGTTTGAAGTCTTGCATAGGGGAGGGACACCCCTCTCCCTTTATGGTTTTGTTTCTTTGCTTTTTGGGCTCAAGAGGGTAGCATGTGTGCTTGATGTTTCTTGGCTTCATTCCAGCATTTTTTTAGGCATCTTAGGTCATATATAATCTCTGTTTTTGGTCAAACTTGTGCCTCCTTGCATGCTTGTAATACTTGTTTTGTATTGTTCTACTTTGCTTAGAAGTGCACATCATGGTTAGGCCATGATTCTTGTGAGAGTTGGCTTAGTTCCATGAAGTTCTTGGTGATGTTTTTCCATGCTTAAGGTTTATTGGTTATTCATCTAGCCATTCTTGACATGTTTGTTAGGGTTGCTTTGTATTTTAGCTTAAAAGCTTTGAGCATGATGGCCTTTAGCATATATGTTTGTGACTACCCTCTTGGTTTAATATCATCTAAGGACTTTCTTTTTAGTCCAAGAATCATGCTTACATGTGTGCATGCATGGCCTTTTTCATGTCTTGAGGGTGTGTCCTCTTATGCCTAAGAATGAGCCTTAGTGTATTTGCTTCATGGGGGATATCTTAGTTGCCATATTAGGAGTTTTTGGGGTCCTATTTTGCATGCATAGATTCTGTTTTTACTTGTTTTGATCATGCCATGAGTGGTCATGTCAATGAAGGTAAGTTGTCTCCTTGTGTGCCTTAGCTTTGGGACCATGAATTTGCTTGTTAACATGAGTTGATTGTCTATCATTTTGAGCACTTTTGGCCACTGTTTTGAGAAGGGTGAGGGCCTGCCCTTTTGCCATTTTTAAGCCCTCTTGCATGCTTGCTCCATGTTTGTTGCATAGTTGTTCCATTAAGCTTTGTAGCACATCAATCCCATAGTCAATTTGGTCCATGTTTATATCATGTTTGTACCTTGTATACTTGATATTATACATTTATCATGTTGGTTGCATAATGCTTGTTGTGCTTTACATCTTGATGGCATGATCCATTTGAGCCTTGTTGAGCATTACATGCATTGCATTTACTTGGTTTGGGGTGTCAAACTAAGTGTGGGAATCAAGGACCATTCATACTTCAAGTGATGCAATGTGCCTCGATTCCCGGTCATCGGGACCTTTGACTCCACCTTGATAAGGCCCCCGGTTTTCATGTTATTTGTTGCATACATTTTCATATCAAATGGCAAATTCGATCCTTTGACTCACCATGTACCATTGATGGTTCAAGGATCGAAAGTCATGCTTCTTTGAGTTCAAAATATGATAAGAAGTAGGACCATGCTTACATGTGTCCAAAAACTCCATGCTATGCACTGTCTGTTCTCTGTTTGCTGTCAGATTGTCTTCTGCAGGAAGTTTCTGCCGACCGGCAGAATTTAGTGCTGACCGGCACTATCTGGAATGCCGATGAATCCGATAAAGTGCCGATGAGAATTTTGAAGTGCCGGTGGCAATTCTGTCTGGCCGGTGGTGCTCTGCAGGATGCAAGGAGCTTGTTCCAGTACTTTGGCAGTTTTCAGAAGGACAAGGCAGTACAAACAGAGGCGACAAGAGTATAGTACGGGTTTTCCGGGCAGGACGGACTCGAGCATGCATCATCCGCGCACCCCGAGGCAAAGGCTGTGGCTACCCTCTTCTTTCCTTTTGCTCCCTTTTTTTTTAATTAATTAGAGAAATTTTGTAACAATTTTATTTGTTCATTATTTTGGGACTGTAATATTAATTCGAACCCTCTGAGTGAGGGTAAACATGTAATAAGTGTGGGTGAGTGTGTGTATGTCTTCCAATCCCCATTTCTTTCTTCCCTTTTATTTATCTGCTTATAATGGTAGATTAGGGCATTTTTGAGATTAGCACACCTTATGATATGCATGCATGCATTCATGCATCTGTTGGCATGCACCGGGCTCGGTACATCATACTAACCGCATTCGTATTTTCAAATTCCAAAATTGAATACATGAAACAGTTGGTTGCATATCATATGCCATATTTAGGTTAACCGAGCCTAACTAAAATTGCATCTTGTATGTGTTGCATTAGGCAAAATAACATGAACTAGGACACGCATATTTGCTAACTAGTTTATTGTTTTGGCACGGAGTACAATGTAAGTGGTTATGCTTTAGCATCCAACATGCGTGTGAATGTTGTCATAAAAGTATGCTTGCCATGCGGCTAAGTGTTTACATGAGATAAATTGCTTGAATGCCTGTGGGTGGAGGTCAAACTGCTTAAATTGGGATAATGCGTTAAAACTATATTTGTTTTAAGCCCACTAGATAGTGGCAAAACCGTCTTTTCTAAAAAAGCCCACTTGAGGGTGGCAAAACCTGCATTTTAGCCTACTTACGAGTAGCAAACCATTTTCAAAATGAACATAGAATGTTTTGTTCCAATTTGGGCAATTTGGTCTATACTTGTTTGCTGCGCGCATAACATAGTAATCTTAGGCTAATAATTGGAATAAGAATACATAAACGTTTTCAAAACTGGATATCACGGTTAATAGAGGCCGGTCTTCGGACCGGGCGAAAGGGGGTGCTCATAGCTGACCTTCCCCGATCGTACCCAAGCTCCCGAGCTGAGACAACTCCGGTGATGACGGACATGTGGCCTTCGGCACCGAGTCAGGGTTTCCTAAATTCTCCCATAAAAAAATATTTAGGTGGCGACTCTGTATCTGGCAAAGCAGTCCATGTTTGGCACTACTTTTTCAAAAATCTGTTTCTCAAAACGATTTGCCAGATTTGGACTCTTTGGTTCAGATTAAGAACCGTGACACAAATTGAGTCCGAACTGTAGCATGAGGCCCACGGGCGCTGTTACAGTTTCTGGCGACTCCGCTGGGGAGTTTTAGAGAGCTTGACTCAAACTCGTGATATCCTGTTTTGATCTCGTTTATGTGTTTCTTTCCATTGCATGTGCATTGGTGCGCCTAGGAACACAGTGTTTGCCATCTGCCATTCCTGAACGGTTTGCCGGAGGCTTGTCTTGTCAAGGCATGTCCATAAGGCTGACCGGCTATGGGCTCTGACAGTATGGGAACACAAACCCCGGTTTTACCGGGGCACCCTTTTTGACCATTCGACCTAGTGCATATTCGGAACCATAGTGACCATTCCAAGCTAGGACAGGTTGCTTACCCGATGCTAAGTTGTTTGAAACCGCTGCGTGCGTAGTGAAACCCTAGCTCCTGACAAAATAGGACAGGGAAACCCTACCCCAACATAGGGGTGTTTTGGCTCTCTTTACTTGCTATGTGCTTTCAAAATGTATTTCTGCAGGGAAATGAACACATCAGTTTGTAAGTTTGGGCATCAGGCCTGAGGGCATCAGTATCAGTTTTAAGAGAATCGGTTATCTGCGGGTATCAGGGTTCAGTATTGGGAATAGAGATTTTTTAGGACAGTGATCAGTATCGGGGAACCGTGTGCTCGGCTTATCGACTATGTGTTTTGAAAATCCAACTGTATATTATTTGTTTATTTTATGCTGTTGTGCTGTCCGGTTGTTGGTTTATTTATTGCTTTATTTATCTTTTTTCTAGGTAGTTTAGCATCATTGCGTCTAACCCAGTAGACATTCCCCAAGCACTCTGGATCAGAGGTCGCCGGCTCCATCGATCTGAGGATCTGATAGAAGGACAACCAGTGTACCATTCTCTACCCCCGGTTACTAAACGGAAAGCAACTAGGCAGAGGATATCGGTTCAACAGTCGGTACAAAGGGCTTCGTCTACCCCACCTGTGTACAGTAGGGATCAGGATCCCGTTTCACCCACAGAGAGGGAACGCATACCAGCAATTCAACCAGAGCAGAACAGTATGGCTAGCTTAGAGGAGATGGTGCGCCAACTTCAGGAAAGCATGAAAATGATGCAGCAAGATGCTGCCCGCCAGGCAAAATTTGCCAGACAACAGGCTACCGTTATGAGTGAGCAAGCGGATTTAATTGGGAGATTGCAACAACAAACTGGGGCATCACCTTCGCAGCAAACCCCTCCTCCATTAAGGGTTCCAATACCCGAAGAAACACCAAACGCCCGGAATGTCCAAGAAGATACAGACATCCCAACGGGGCCGGCTCCACCCCCGATTCCGCCTCAACAATCCAAGGCACCCACTCCCATTAATATATCGGATTCTCCCTTTGAGTCTGAGGTAGACCCCATGACGTTAAAAATGCACAAGCTTGAAAAGCTGTTCAAGAAATCTCAAGGTGCGAAGTCCATTCCGGACATTGGAGATGGGTACATCGACACAGCCGTGACGCTGCCAGATCGATTTAAGATGCCCCAAATTGATCGTTTTGACGGGTCTGAGGATCCCATGGTACACCTGCGACTGTTTTCAGACGTCCTAAGGCCAATGGGCCTCACCAGATTGCAGAAACTATCTTTATTCGGCCGGACCTTGTCAGGTGTGGCGTCCGCATGGTATGCCAAGTTGGGGGACGACGTCAAGAGAAACTGGGACGAGATGGCTGAGGCCTTCATCCTGCAGTACTCGTATAACACACAAATCGAGATCACGACCCGGGATCTCGAGACAACGAGGCAAGAACCCAAGGAAAGCTTCTCAGAGTTTGTAACTAGATGGCGGGCTAAGGCTTCAATGATGACCTTGAGACCCACAGACAAAGACCAGATTCGGATGATTGTGCGCAATCTTCAGCCGAAGCTAATGCAAAAGATGATTGTAGTCCCCTTTCCCACCTTTGCTGATTTGCATGAAATGGGGGTGCAGATCGAGGACGCCTTGAGACAAGGTTGGATTGATAATGATCGGGATCAACCCCGCAGAAATTTCAATCGTAGTACTAATGCAGGCCCGAGTGGCGCTGCGACTGCCAGGACCTCCGAAGTGAGTATGGTCACCACTAACCCTTCCCCGAGAAATATAGCAGCCACACCATTCTCTGGCGCGTCCGGAAGCAACTCGCAAACAGCCAAATACCCTCCCAGAAACACCAGAACCTTCGCTCCACTTTATATGCCCCTGTCCAAAGCTTTGGGGGTTTTGATCAGAAAAGGGCATCTGAAGCCCCTAGAGCCGCGGCCCTTACCTGAAAGACTACCCGCCACCCACAACCCAGCCAAATATTGTGCGTTCCACCAGCAGCATGGTCATGACACTGACCTATGCTTTCGTTTACGTCATGAGATTCAAGATCTCATTGATAATGGGGTGATTCTCCCCCCTGAGAAACCTAATGTTACCACAAATCCTCTCCCCGCACATAACCAAGTTCCACCACCCAAAAGAGTCAACTTCATCTACACTGGGGTCGCATCCTACGATCCCAGTATCTACATCACACCCTCCTACCTGCCTAAACCTAAAGTTTTCCTCCCCGATTGCACCGATTTGTGCATGACGGACGTCTCCATAACCCAACCCAAGCCAGTGGTGGTGACCATCGAGAACAGGAAAGAGGTTGTCAAACCAGGGTCCGTGGAGCCTGAGAATGATGTTGGGAATGCTTACAGTCCGAATGACTACATTTCACTGGTGGGCCAGAATAGACTAAATGTCGAACTTCCAGTCGGGGGAGAGCTGTGTGTAATCCGAGGGGACAATTCAGGACAGGGAATGGATGATTTGACAGCCGTGGAAAAGGATGTTGTCAAGTCCCAATTTCATGATGACCAAGACTCAGCCATCAACTGGTATGATAATGAAGAATCAGCAGAGGCCACGGGGTGGTTAGACGATCAGCCGGATGTAACAGGGGAGTTCCAGTCAGAACAAGGCCCGGCAGGGGCAGGAATGTCAACAACGGCCGGGAGTGTCGAAAAGAAGAATACATCGCCGGAGAGCGCCGGCGTCGAGAGTTTCGCTCGGGAATGGAGCATTTTAAGTACAGGGATCAGTGAACAATCTACTGCATTGACACAGTCAGAACAAGAGAGATTCGAGGATTCTGAGAGGATCAGAAAAGCAAAAGGCCACGTAGGGGTCGAAACCGCCGCAAGTACGGAAATGGAGGATGCTGTGAACATAGGGATAAAAGGTACTGTGAGTATCGGGACAGTTGTGCCAGAACCAGACAGATGCTTGTCAGTCGTAGATGGTATGTGGTGGGAAGACGACGATCTATGTCTTGCCCACACGGACGAAGATTGGAAAGGTAACCAACCAGATGATACCTGGTATATCGGCGAAGTCGATCACATGACTAGGAGTGGACGGTATTTCAAGCCTCCACACCTAGATCAGCCGGAGGCGTCTGGGAAAGATAATGAAGCAGAGAAACAAAAGGAGAAACAACTCGAAGATGAGGCCGTATTGAGACAATTGAAAAAGATACAAGCAGACATCTCCATCTGGGGACTGCTTATGGCTTCTCGAGTACATAGACAAGCCGTCCTTACAGCCATGGACAAGGCCAAGCTGTCCATAGACACCACGCCCGAGCAGCTGGTGGGTTTAGTCTTTTCAGGAGGAAATTCCCCAACATTGAGTTTTTCTGACAAAGAGCTGCCACCCGAGGGTGCGAACCATAACAAGCCGCTCTACATCTCTGTCGAGTGCAGGGATAAATGGATACCTGTGGTGCTTGTCGACACGGGGTCCGCCATCAACGTCTGCCCGGCAAGGACAGCTTATGCGATTGGTTTGAAAGTCGCGGATTTTGTGCCAACGGTCCAAGTGATTCGGGCGTATGACAACACAAGCCGGGAAGTAATGGGAACAATTAAGATTCAAACAAAGGTCGGGCCAGGACAGCACGAGATAGATTTCCATGTCTTGGAGGTTCCCGCAACGTTCAACTTGCTTCTGGGACGGCCGTGGCTGCATCAGGTAAAGGCGGTCTCCTCTACCTTACATCAAGTGGTGAAATACCCCTATGGGAAGGGAGTAGCCATTGTCTTTGGAAACTCATCAATTCATCCACCACCAGAGGTGTCTACGCCTGTTCTAGAAATTGAGCACGGTATAGAAGATGTGTTCATATCAGGTTTTACCTTGGCCGAGGCTCGGGTTGTACAGAACATCATGGCAGCTAACGAAGGGGTGTATGTCAGTGCCCAAGCAGTTTATCTCATGAACAAACTCCAGCACATCCCCGGGATGGGATTAGGCAAGAGCGGTAGGAAAGGTGCCGCAGCATCGACCGAAGTGCCACATAACCCCCATACCTTTGGTTTGGGCTACCTACCCACCAAAGAGGATTGAATAAGGAAAGGAAAGGAAATGGCCGGAAGGGCCAGGGCGAAACAGATGGGGAAGCCCTTTGACTTGATGCACCAGCCCATTCGGGGGACCCTGAACGGACGTTTCGTCCGGGAGGGGGAGGACTTTCCGTTCTGTGGCATCCCGGAGCCGTGGCTCAATGCGGAGAAGAAGCGCGTACCGGGATTTGAAATTTTCTTTGATTTACAGTTACCTGAGGATGACATCGCCGAAGGGCAGGCAGATCTATCGGCTGAGGCCGAGCAAAGTAAGGAGGTACAGTCCGAGGACGCCGAAAATGAAATGGGGGCAGCGCTGGCGTGTCTGCTGTCAGATCCTCCGATCGAACAGAGGTGCTTGGGGGATAGCTCCTCGGTATGTGTGATTGGGAATGAAGCGGCTGCGGGCCTACCATCAGCTATTTTGGATGCATCCATCGCACCTTCTCTCATCTGGCAATATGAAGAAGGCTTTTTATCAAGCAGCACCGGGTCAGGTAGTGAGCCGGGATCTGATTCTACCGAATCTTGTACGTCGGAATCAGATTCCAGCTCAATTGAGTCTGAGTCCGGTATTCCCGGGGGTGATAACCCGGATACCATAGTCCTGTCTAGATCGTCTTTTTCATTTTCTTTTGAGTCTGTTGTAACGGAAGAATTCGACGGCTCGGAAGTATTTAATGAGAACGACGTGGATGTGGTTTCGGAGTATTTTTTTGTGCCTTTGATTTATTGCTTAAATCAGGATTTTCAAAATTTTGATGAAAACGACGAGGAAGAAATTCCTCCGGTTTTGCAACGGTTAATTGATCAAGAGCAGGAAAGATTTGTTAAACCTTTAATGGATGAAATCACTACTGTGAATGTTGGTACTGAGAAGGACCCGCGGCTGGTCCAGATCGGGTCCACGTTGTCTTCTGAGGAACGCGAGCGCTTAGTCGCTTTGTTAAAAGATTTCAAAGATGTTTTCGCGTGGTCCTACGAAGACATGCCTGGAATCGATCCTGAGATTGTACAGCACCGGATCCCTCTTGATCCCGAGGCCCGACCTGTCAAACAGAAGCTCAGAAGGATCCGCCCTGATTGGGCCATTAAGATCAAGGAAGAGGTCACCAAGCAGATTGATGCAGGCTTCCTGCTGGTGTCTGAGTACCCGACTTGGTTGGCCAACATTGTTCCGGTGCCGAAGAAAGACGGCAGAATTCGGGTCTGTGTAGACTTCAGAGATTTGAACAGGGCCAGTCCGAAGGACGACTTTCCCTTGCCACACATTGATGAACTGGTAGATTTCACGGCAGGACATGCCTTGCTTTCGTTTATGGATGGTTTCTCAGGCTATAATCAGATAGTAATGGCGCCCGAGGACCGGGAGAAGACTGCATTCACTACCCCGTGGGGTACATATTGTTATCGAGTGATGCCATTTGGGCTGAAAAACGCGGGAGCTACCTATCAGCGGGCAGCAACTACGATATTGCATGATATGATTCATAAAGAGGTCGAGGTGTATGTGGACGACATGATTGTCAAGTCCAAAGAAAGAGAGGGCCACTACACCGCCTTACAAAAGTTTTTTCAAAGGATCAGAGAATTTCGGCTGCGGCTAAATCCCCAGAAGTGTACTTTTGGTGTTACAGCAGGAAAGATGCTAGGGTTTCTGATAACGCAAAGGGGCATCGAGGTCGACCCTTCCAAAATCAAGGCCATCTTAGAAATGCCACCACCAAGGACTGAAAAGGAGGTGCGAGGCTTTCTAGGTAAAGTGCAATTCATAAGGCGGTTTATCTCTAAACTAACCTTGACTTGTGAACCACTTTTTGGCCTCCTGAAGAAAGGAAAGAAATTCCAATGGGACGGCCGATGTCAAGCAGCTTTTGAGCAGATCAAAGAATATTTACAGAACCCGCCTGTATTGTCACCGCCAGAACCGGGGAGACCGTTGATACTGTATCTTTCGGTAACTGAGACCACCATGGGCTGCATGCTCGCACAGGAGTCAGAAGACAAAGTGGAAAGGGCTATCTACTATCTGAGCAAGAAGATGCTGGATTACGAGACCCGCTATACACCACTGGAGAAGGCTTGTTTGGCCTTGGTATGGGCTACCCGGAAGCTGCGGCACTACCTGTTAGCTCACTCTGTAATGTTGGTTTCACGTTTGGATCCCATCAAATATCTTTTCGAGAAACCAGCACTTACAGGTAGGCTAGCTCGTTGGTTGCTATTGCTTTCCGAATTTGACTTGAAGTATGTAACACGCAAGTCGGTGAAAGGGAGAGCGGTAGCGGAGTTCCTTGCCGACCACCCGGTTGAGGGGGATGAAGCGGTTGAGTACCTATTCCCAGATGAAGCGATTCTGCATATCGAGGATGAAACTTGGATGATGTACTTTGACGGAGCGTCAAACCAGTATGGGTATGGGATAGGGGTGTTGCTGATAGCGCCTGACGATTCCCGTATCCCTTTGGCATTCAAGCTCCAGTTCAGAGTCTCGAACAATGAGGCAGAGTATGAGGCATGTATTGCTGGTCTGGAAGCAGCCCTAGAGCTAGGGGTAAGACGTTTGGACGTCATTGGGGACTCAAATCTTGTTGTGTCTCAAGCAAAAGGAGACTGGAAGGTCAAGGAGGAAAGGATGATAATTTACCACCAAACCTTGGATTTGTTAATTCCTCGGTTCGAGAAACTAAATTTCACCCACCTCGTAAGAGAGAACAACAGGTTTGCAGATTCGTTAGCAACTCTATCTTCCATGATAGACATCCCGTCGGGAGTCCGGATGCGTCCAGTCATCATTGATCAGAAGTTTGCGCCAGCATACGAGTCAATTTCCGCCATAGATGAGGCCCAAGACGACAACCCCTGGTATTACGATATTTGGAACTTCTTGGAAAAGGAGACGTATCCGCTAGGGGCAAGCGCCAAGGATAAGAGGGCCATTAGAAGAATGGCTATTCAGTTCATCATCTGCGGAGGTAAACTGTACAAAAGAGGTCATCTGGGAATGCATAAGCTCTGTGTAGAAGCTGAAGAGTCGAAGCGCCTAATGGAGGCCATCCACGGAGGAGAGTGTGGCGCACACATGAATGGAGTAATGTTGGCCAGAAAGATCCTTAGGCAGGGTTACTACTGGTCGACCATGGAAGAGGATTGTATCGGCTTTGTTCTGCGATGCCACAAATGCCAGATCCATGCAAACCGTATGAATGTCCCACCATCCAAGTTGTATAACATGACTTCCCCGTGGCCGTTTTCCGTATGGGGGATCGATGTGATCGGAGCTGTTACCCCGAAGGGGTCGAACAGACATGAGTATATCCTAGTAGCGATAGATTATTTCACAAAATGGGTCGAGGCCCAATCATACGCGGTGTTGAAAGCATCGCACGTCGCAAAGTTCATCAGAAACAACATCATTTGTCGCTACGGGGTGCCAAATGAGATCATCTCGGATAATGGATCCCACTTTAAGAAAGAAGTAATCGACTTGTTGGAAAAGTATAACGTGGCTTTTCATAAGTCATCTACGTATCGGCCGCAAACCAACGGAGCAGTTGAGGCCGCCAACAAGAACATCAAGCATATACTGCGAAAAATGGTGGAGACCTATCGAGATTGGACAGATAAGTTGCCGTTTGCTCTGTGGGGCTACAGAACTTCGATTAGAACTTCTACCGGAGCAACTCCGTATTCGTTAGTTTATGGAATGGAGGCTGTTCTACCTATTGAAATTGAAGTTCCGTCTTTACGGGTATTGGCCGAGTGTCAGATAGCTGAGGCAGATTGGCAGCAGAGCAGGTTCGAGGAACTAATGCTCTTTGATGAAAGAAGACTGAAAGCACTGTACCACGTTCAGAGTTATCAGCGCAGGATTGCTCGGGCTTTTAACAAGAGGGTTAAGTCCAGAAATCTAAAGGAAGGGGATTTGGTACTCAAAGACAACCGAGCTCCCATCCACGACCCGAGGGGCAAGTTCAGACCCAATTGGACTGGTCCCTACATCATCAAAGCTATCTGGTCAGGAGGAGCTGTGGTTCTGATGGACTTAGATGGCTTAGAATTCTCCCAACCGATCAATATGGACAAGTTGAAGAAATACTATCCTTGAGAGGCTCGCTAGGCCGAAAACCCGAAAGGGCGACCTAGGCAAAAGTTAGAGCATAAAAAATTAGAAAATATAAAAACTGAGCTCGCAAGGCTGAAAACCCGCAAAGGGCGGCCTTGGCAAAAGTTAGAGCACAAAAGGAGAGTGAAAATACTCGAGCGAACCCAAGCCGGAACTACGTAAGGCTTGATTCCCATGTTTGGGATACGTAGGCAGCTTCATCCTGAAGTTCAGCCATAACACTTCCCCGATCAACTTTGTCCATTTGATCATCTCAGCCATCTTTGTCCATCAGCATTCGTTGGAATCTCCGGTGCAGTGCCACTCAGACTAGGGGCAACTTTCCGTTACTATGCAGTGCTACGAGGCTCTTCAGACTAGGGGCAACTTTCCAGTTGCAGGAATCTGGGGTTGTGCATCTCAAGTGACAGATCTCAGGCGTGTCCAGTTCTGATCCACATCAAAAATGTTTTTAAAAAGTTTTAATATAAGCTGGCTTTGTTCAAATAATCTTTTTACAACTTCGACCATTTTCGGACCAAAGTGGAAAATTCTTAGTACCAGAACTTTCAATTTCATTGATTTCAAAACAGAGTTCTCCTGCTCTTACAAACAATTGAAGTTGCTTTTTATTACATTCAGGAAAGAAAACTTGAAAGTACTAATAAAGCAATAAATCTAGGGCATGGTCAAATCAGGTGTTCCTGTGCCCCCTCCCAGAGCTGGTCGAAGCCTCTGATGCCAAGCTGGGCCCGATCTGTGCTTCTTCATTGAGCCAATCTATGCACTCGTCAGATAAAGTGCAACTGAAAGTAGGAGCGGGGGCCAGGAGTTCTCTCATCCTCCACGCAGTGGCCTGCCAAGCAAGTTGCGCACCCCGGGCTGGGAATGCAGCAGGATACTCTATCCCCTCTGGCGGGCAGGTCTGATCATGGCCAAATTGGCGTCGAATCCGAAATGGGAAATAGAATACACAATGAGTGAGACCGACCAGTTGAATCCCAGTCTGCCGAGGCATATTGTAACTCATTGCCGGAAGGTTCAACCAAGGGCACCGCCAAGCAATACGGTCTGCGGACAAGTGGCACATCCAAGCGAACCACCATTCCTCATCCAAGGCATTGACTAGACGATGCCGGAAGAAGTAGCCGCGAGCTGAATATGCTGGGCAGGAGTCCACAACCTGCAATTTATCCATCAACCACACCTGGGGAGGGATTGAAAAATGAGAGATTAAAGAATAGAGAGATGTACGAGGAGAGAAAAGTGAGAATGGGGTTTTGTGAGAAAAGACTGAGCTCGAGGGCCGAGTGATGTGAGCAATACAGAAATGCGAGATTGGGTGGGAAATATTACCTGTAGCAGTAGTGGACTCCCTGCCAACCTAGTCGTCTCATGACGATAAAAGGCGTCTAAGCCCATTAACGTCTCGGCCAGAGCCATGGCAATACAGCTCTTGCCCTCTCTCAAGCCTTGGGCAACCTCAATCAGCCGGGCACTAGCCCCTCCAGAGCCCGAGACAAATAGAAAATGGGATAGCATGCACAAACAGAGGGCATGTTGCCGGAAGCCTTGCCAGTGATGGTTGTTGCGATCACCAGCATTAGAAAATCGATTGGCCAAACTCGGAATGTCCAACATCCCGTCACAAATTAGGGACCGGGCATCGCGCATGCTGAGTCCACACATGCGCCCTAAGGATTGGGCATGTCCAAAATTAAGTTGGGGTAGGAGCTCCTCGTCGCGCTCGGACTCCATTAAGGCTTGAAAGTCTTCAAAGGTAGGACATATCTCTTGCCCGGCGAAGCTAAAGACATGTGTCACCGGATTCCAAAACCTTGCCGCGGCATGAAGAAACGGGAGATGCAACGGGGTACGACCCAAAGTGAATAGTGCATTTATGCCGAAACCCCGGAAATTCACCTTTTCCGAGCCATCCAAGCTAGCAATCCAAGCTGTGAGATTTTGAGCAAGAAACTCTTCCATTGGAGCAAATCAGTATGAAAATGAGGAAAACTACGAAGCTGGGATCTTTTGTAGGAGATAAGGTTGAGTGGGGGGACAGGTGTCAACATTCTGGTGGTTCCCCTCGTTTAGTGCCGACCGGCCAAAAATATATGCCGACCGGCCAGAAAAATATGCCGACCGGCCATTTCAGTTTGCCGACAAAACAGACATACGGCCGGTAGCCACTCCTTGCAGCCGGTGGTCCCTACACCGTGCCAGTGGGCTTCCTCCTAGTTTCCTGAGCTGTTTATGCTAAGAATTGGGGAACTTCAACACCTCCAACCCCCTTCCCGGCGGTAGACTCTTGCGGAACCACGCCTGTCTGCTTGTCGAGTTTTTGAACATTTGCTTATCGAGTTGTATTTCGCTCTCTTTGAGCTCTTGATTTGTTTATCGAGTTGTATTCACACTTGTTTGATTGTGTCATGGCTTTGTTTTGCTTATCGAGTTGTAAGTCGGTTCACTACCTGATTATTACGATGACGAATTTCCAAAATGAGTTCAATTTCGTTCACATTGTGGTGTGAAACCCTGCGATGCGATGCACAGAAGATCCACAAATGCAACATCTTTTGAATAAAACAATTCGTTTCGTTCCCCATCGCATGTTTTGCAAAGTGTGTGAATTTTGAGAAAGAAAATAAACCTGCCTGAGGCAGTGCAATGTGCTTAAACTACTAGTAAAAAAGGGAAATAAAACGTAGAATGGCAGGGTAGCCAAGTATCAGAACTGATACCGGTGAAACTCCCCTTGCGGTTAACGCACCTTCCGCGTCTTTGTTCGGGTCAGCCGCGTTGTTGGACGCCCTCACAATACGGGAAATCACACCTTTGAAACATGAACCTTTGAGTTGACCTCAGGCCACAACTTCTGCAAGCAACGCTCGATGCGTGCGAAGAATGTCCCGCCCCGTATCCTTTTCATGCTTTGTGAGCCCCGCAAATTGTTTCGATTATGCTGTGTAATAGTACGTTCCTTTACTTGCGTAGACCGCATGTTAAATTTCATTACTTGCGTAGACCGCATGTCTTGATTGCGTAGACCGCATGTTAAATTTCATTACTTGCGTAGACCGCATGTCTTGATTGCGTAGACCGCATGTTAAATTTCATTACTTGCGTAGACCGCATGCCTTGATTGCGTAGACCGCATGTTAAATTTCATTACTTGCGTAGACCGCATGTCTTGATTGCGTAGACCGCATGATTTATCGATTTCATTACCTGCGTAGACCGCATGTCTTGATTGCGTAGACCGCATGATTTATCGATTTCATTACCTGCGTAGACCGCATGTCTTGATTGCGTAGACCGCATGATTTATCGATTTCATTACCTGCGTAGACCGCATGTTTTGCTTGCGTAGACCGCATGATTTATCGATTTCATTACCTGCGTAGACCGCATGTTTTGATTGCGTAGACCGCATGTTTAATTCCATTACCTGCGTAGACCGCATGTTTTGATTGCGTAGACCGCATGTTTAATTCCATTACCTGCGTAGACTGCATGTTTTGATTGCGTAGACCGCATGTTTAATTCCATTACCTGCGTAGACCGCATGTTTTGATTGCGTAGACCGCATGTTTAATTCCATTACCTGCGTAGACCGCATGTTTAATTCCGTTACTTGCGTAGACCGCATGTTTAATTCCGTCACCTGCGTAGACCGCATGTGTTAATTACGTAGACCGCTTGTTTGTTTCGTCACCTGCGTAGACCGCGTGCTTATGATCAATTTCGTCGCCTGCGTAGACCGCTTGCTCCGCTTGCCTAGTTGTATTTCAATATGCATTGTCATGCTCTCTACTTACTTTGCGCTGTCACGCATTTCGAGTACACCACTATTCTTGCATTGTCATGCATTTTGCTAACCATATTGTACCTGTTAAGTTTGTTTTCTTTTCAGGCACGATATTGTATGTACGGTTCATTTGAGGCTGGTGCAACCAGACGAACCGGACATGTATTGTATCTCCCGAGTGAGACATATTGAGAATTCCATAATTCTCTTACATCCTTTCTGCATTGTAGTGTAGTTTGGTATGCTAGCTTAAAACTGTCGCATGTTTGCTTCATTACAGCTTTCTTTGCATGATCATAAGTATGCTCGGCTTCGTGCATTGTCTTGCATTTTGCCCCTGCCTCCGGGCACATATCTTATTTGTCTTGTTTGTTTGTCTAAGTCTTCGGCCTTGTCAAAAATGGGTCGTCTCTGGGCTTTGACATTCACTCCCGTCATTGTTATGACTTTCGAGTTCTGTCAAAGAGGAGCAACTGTAGACACCCCATTTTTGACCGTCCTCAAGACTTGGACGTCACTGTTTGAACACATGGTGATCTTCCATGATTGTGTTCGTTTGGAGTTCCCGGAGGTCTCGGCTCGCGCGCCTTGCCTCAGGATCCCCGAACTCGACTGTTTAGTGTCTGGTTTCGCACCAAACACTTTTGTTTTTCCTTAGAAGGGCAGGGAATGCCTTGTGAGACATCCCCGTACACCACCGGCAGTGGCTGGAGGCCACCGGCTGGTCTTTTTCTTCCATCGGCAATTTTGTTTGCCGGTCGGCATAATTTGTTGCCGGTCGGCACTGTTTTTTGCCGAAATAGCTTTTTTGGGCAGCCGACCACTGTTCCTCCACTTTATGGAGATATTTTGTGCCAGCTGTGATAGCTGGCACCAACTCCTTTCCCCTCCATACACGTGTATGGAGGGATTTCCCTCTAGCCAAGCTTGTTGAATAAGCTTTGCAAGAGGGAGTCCTATAAGAGAGAGGCTTTCCTCTTGGTTCTAGGTTAGAAAAACAGAAGCAAAAATCAGCCTTTAGAGATATAGATACATATTATCTATATACCTCTCTCCCTCTCCCTTCTTGTGTGTGTTTCTTGGCCCAAAAGGTGTGTTTTACCTTACTTTTGCACCATTACACACACCATTACACCTTATTCCGAGATTGAGGGACTTAGAGGAGTTGTTTCTTGAGTTTTGGACTGGTTTTGATCCAAAGAAGGAGGCTAGACCATTTGTTCTTCAAGGGTTCTTCAAGGGTGAGCATCTTCCCTTTTATTCCCCAAACTTGCATTGGTTTTCTACCTATTTTGTTTATTGTTTTGGCTCTTGTGTATAACATAAAAAAGGCTCATATTTTCCTGCTCTAACACTTTCATTAAGGTCACTTTGTGGTTAGATTGCAAACTCACCCTCATAGGCCTTGTTTGGCCTATTTTGGTGCCTCTTTGATAAGGTTTTGTTCACTTCAGCATTTTGATCTTTTCATCACTAAAAATCAGTGTATTTTAGTGTCAAAAAAGTTGGTTTGAAGTCTTGCATAGGGGAGGGACACCCCTCTCCCTTTATGGTTTTGTTTCTTTGCTTTTTGGGCTCAAGAGGGTAGCATGTGTGCTTGATGTTTCTTGGCTTCATTCCAGCATTTTTTTAGGCATCTTAGGTCATATATAATCTCTGTTTTTGGTCAAACTTGTGCCTCCTTGCATGCTTGTAATACTTGTTTTGTATTGTTCTACTTTGCTTAGAAGTGCACATCATGGTTAGGCCATGATTCTTGTGAGAGTTGGCTTAGTTCCATGAAGTTCTTGGTGATGTTTTTCCATGCTTAAGGTTTATTGGTTATTCATCTAGCCATGCTTGACATGTTTGTTAGGGTTGCTTTGTATTTTAGCTTAAAAGCTTTGAGCATGATGGCCTTTAGCATATATGTTTGTGACTACCCTCTTGGTTTAATATCATCTAAGGACTTTCTTTTTAGTCCAAGAATCATGCTTACATGTGTGCATGCATGGCCTTTTTCATGTCTTGAGGGTGTGTCCTCTTATGCCTAAGAATGAGCCTTAGTGTATTTGCTTCATGGGGGATATCTTAGTTGCCATATTAGGAGTTTTTGGGGTCCTATTTTGCATGCATAGATTCTGTTTTTACTTGTTTTGATCATGCCATGAGTGGTCATGTCAATGAAGGTAAGTTGTCTCCTTGTGTGCCTTAGCTTTGGGACCATGAATTTGCTTGTTAACATGAGTTGATTGTCTATCATTTTGAGCACTTTTGGCCACTGTTTTGAGAAGGGTGAGGGCCTGCCCTTTTTCCATTTTTAAGCCCTCTTGCATGCTTGCTCCATGTTTGTTGCATAGTTGTTCCATTAAGCTTTGTAGCACATCAATCCCATAGTCAATTTGGTCCATGTTTATATCATGTTTGTACCTTGTATACTTGATATTATACATTTATCATGTTGGTTGCATAATGCTTGTTGTGCTTTACATCTTGATGGCATGATCCATTTGAGCCTTGTTGAGCATTACATGCATTGCATTTACTTGGTTTGGGGTGTCAAACTAAGTGTGGGAATCAAGGACCATTCATACTTCAAGTGATGCAATGTGCCTCGATTCCCGGTCATCGGGACCTTTGACTCCACCTTGATAAGGCCCCCGGTTTTCATGTTATTTGTTGCATACATTTTCATATCAAATGGCAAATTCGATCCTTTGACTCACCATGTACCATTGATGGTTCAAGGATCGAAAGTCATGCTTCTTTGAGTTCAAAATATGATAAGAAGTAGGACCATGCTTACATGTGTCCAAAAACTCCATGCTATGCACTGTCTGTTCTCTGTTTGCTGTCAGATTGTCTTCTGCAAGAAGTTTCTGCCGACCGGCAGAATTTAGTGCCGACCGGCACTATCTGGAATGCCGATGAATCCGATAAAGTGCCGATGAGAATTTTGAAGTGCCGGTGGCAATTCTGTCTGGCCGGTGGTGCTCTGCAGGATGCAAGGAGCTTGTTCCAGTACTTTGGCAGTTTTCAGAAGGACAAGGCAGTACAAACAGAGGCGACAAGAGTATAGTACGGGTTTTCCGGGCAGGACGGACTCGAGCATGCATCATCCGCGCACCCCGAGGCAAAGGCTGTGGCTACCCTCTTCTTTCCTTTTGCTCCATTTTTTTTAATTAATTAGAGAAATTTTGTAACAATTTTATTTGTTCATTATTTTGGGACTGTAATATTAATTCGAACCCTCTGAGTGAGGGTAAACATGTAATAAGTGTGGGTGAGTGTGTGTATGTCTTCCAATCCCCATTTCTTTCTTCCATTTTATTTATCTGCTTATAATGGTAGATTAGGGCATTTTTGAGATTAGCACACCTTATGATATGCATGCATGCATTCATGCATCTGTTGGCATGCACCGGGCTCGGTACATCATACTAACCGCATTCGTATTTTCAAATTCCAAAATTGAATACATGAAACAATTGGTTGCATATCATATGCCATATTTAGGTTAACCGAGCCTAACTAAAATTGCATCTTGTATGTGTTGCATTAGGCAAAATAACATGAACTAGGACACGCATATTTGCTAACTAGTTTATTGTTTTGGCACGGAGTACAATGTAAGTGGTTATGCTTTAGCATCCAACATGCGTGTGAATGTTGTCATAAAAGTATGCTTGCCATGCGGCTAAGTGTTTACATGAGATAAATTGCTTGAATGCCTATGGGTGGAGGTCAAACTGCTTAAATTGGGATAATGCGTTAAAACTATATTTGTTTTAAGCCCACTAGATAGTGGCAAAACCGTCTTTTCTAAAAAAGCCCACTTGAGGGTGGCAAAACCTGCATTTTAGCCTACTTACGAGTAGCAAACCATTTTCAAAATGAACATAGAATGTTTTGTTCCAATTTGGGCAATTTGGTCTATACTTGTTTGCTGCGCGCATAACATAGTAATCTTAGGCTAATAATTGGAATAAGAATACATAAACGTTTTCAAAACTGGATATCACGGTTAATAGAGGCCGGTCTTCGGACCGGGCGAAAGGGGGTGCTCATAGCTGACCTTCCCCGATCGTACCCAAGCTCCCGAGCTGAGACAACTCCGGTGATGACGGACATGTGGCCTTCGGCACCGAGTCAGGGTTTCCTAAATTCTCCCATAAAAAAATATTTAGGTGGCGACTCTGTATCTGGCAAAGCAGTCCATGTTTGGCACTACTTTTTCAAAAATCTGTTTCTCAAAACGATTTGCCAGATTTGGACTCTTTGGTTCAGATTAAGAACCGTGACACAAATTGAGTCCGAACTGTAGCATGAGGCCCACGGGCGCTGTTACAGTTTCTGGCGACTCCGCTGGGGAGTTTTAGAGAGCTTGACTCAAACTCGTGATATCCTGTTTTGATCTCGTTTATGTGTTTCTTTGCATTGCATGTGCATTGGTGCGCCTAGGAACACAGTGTTTGCCATCTGCCATTCCTGAACGGTTTGCCGGAGGCTTGTCTTGTCAAGGCATGTCCATAAGGCTGACCGGCTATGGGCTCTGACAGTATGGGAACACAAACCCCGGTTTTACCGGGGCACCCTTTTTGACCATTCGACCTAGTGCATATTCGGAACCATAGTGACCATTCCAAGCTAGGACAGGTTGCTTACCCGATGCTAAGTTGTTTGAAACCGCTGCGTGCGTAGTGAAACCCTAGCTCCTGACAAAATAGGACAGGGAAACCCTACCCCAACATAGGGGTGTTTTGGCTCTCTTTACTTGCTATGTGCTTTCAAAATGTATTTCTGCAGGGAAATGAACACATCAGTTTGTAAGTTTGGGCATCAGGCCTGAGGGCATCAGTATCAGTTTTAAGAGAATCGGTTATCTGCGGGTATCAGGGTTCAGTATTGGGAATAGAGATTTTTTAGGACAGTGATCAGTATCGGGGAACCGTGTGCTCGGCTTATCGACTATGTGTTTTGAAAATCCAACTGTATATTATTTGTTTATTTTATGCTGTTGTGCTGTCCGGTTGTTGGTTTATTTATTGCTTTATTTATCTTTTTGCTAGGTAGTTTAGCATCATTGCGTCTAACCCAGTAGACATTCCCCAAGCACTCTGGATCAGAGGTCGCCGGCTCCATCGATCTGAGGATCTGATAGAAGGACAACCAGTGTACCATTCTCTACCCCCGGTTACTAAACGGAAAGCAACTAGGCAGAGGATATCGGTTCAACAGTCGGTACAAAGGGCTTCGTCTACCCCACCTGTGTACAGTAGGGATCAGGATCCCGTTTCACCCACAGAGAGGGAACGCATACCAGCAATTCAACCAGAGCAGAACAGTATGGCTAGCTTAGAGGAGATGGTGCGCCAACTTCAGGAAAGCATGAAAATGATGCAGCAAGATGCTGCCCGCCAGGCAGAATTTGCCAGGCAACAGGATACCGTTATGAGTGAGCAAGCGGATTTAATTGGGAGATTGCAACAACAAACTGGGGCATCACCTTCGCAGCAAACCCCTCCTCCATTAAGGGTTCCAATACCCGAAGAAACACCAAACGCCCGGAATGTCCAAGAAGATACAGACATCCCAACGGGGCCGGCTCCACCCCCGATTCCGCCTCAACAATCCAAGGCACCCACTCCCATTAATATATCGGATTCTCCCTTTGAGTCTGAGGTAGACCCCATGACGTTAAAAATGCACAAGCTTGAAAAGCTGTTCAAGAAATCTCAAGGTAATCCCTAGGTTAGTGTTTGCAAGTAGACTCAACCAGCACTACCAATACCCCACTTTGCCGGTTGCTAACCGAAAGGGAAGTGGTACCTCCTCCGCGCGTGTTTTTGGTCTTTCACCCTTGACACTCAGGCCAACTTAATCAGTTTCATCTGCACCTCCTATCTAGACTTACCAACGTATTTACCCCAAAACATTTCATCATTTTCATTTCACATTATTCCTTTCCCAAGTAAATGATTTCAAATCTCAACTTAACACTTGCAACAATAGATGTTAGGAATGTCTATGCAACGTGCCAAAACTAAATAGAATTTTTGTAATAATCAATTGAATGAGCATGCAATGCCATAATTGTCCATTTTCAACATAATATCAACAATACACAAAAATTATCAATTTTCCCTTTTTCTCCTCACAATGCTATTCCACAAATAGCCTAAGGTTTGTGACCAATTCTCACTAATACCACAACATGTCCACAATGAGCGCCCTTCTATCATTTCATCATTTCAAATGATTGCAAAATTTACACAACACCCTCCAATCTCAATAATGTTCATGAGTAGAGAAATCCAACATCACTATATAAATGCATTTGTAATTAAACAAGGAAAAACCTTCACTTTCTTTGCTTACCATGGCACAACAACATGAATATATATATATATATATATACATATATAAAATCACCCATAAAACTCTCATCTTCGTTTATTCAAGAAACCCCCACAAAATTCTTGGTTTTCCTCTTTACAAACAACACACACACACCAAATACATGAGAGGGACCCTCAAGGATACATCCTTCTCTTATCTAAAACAAATTCAACCTTCAAGGTGCTATCTTAAGTAGATTTAAGTTGTTTGAAACTCATTTTCTTTTTGAAAATCCCCACTTTTTAAGCCATAAAATTAAAACTAACATATTAGCTTCAAGAGAACCTTCAAAATAATCATCAATAATGCAAAACATGTATATATAACTCAAGGAGTCCCTACCTCAATGTTTGATGATGAAAGAGATGAAACCCTAGAGTCAAGATAGAAGATTTTTCGATTTCCATTGCACCAAAAGGAGCCATAGCTTTAATCTTCAAGATTAGTGAGAGATGATGACTCTAGGCTCAAAGGATCACAAGAAATCAAAGATTTTGAGTGCTAAATGAGGGTTTTTAGAGAGAAGGAAAAGTAAAAATGTTTTTAGACAGAGAGGTGTAGAGAGCAAAGAGATACATTCAGCCCTAAAAGATAAAAAAAAAATAGGGTTTCCGGACTACCCAGCGTCCCACACGTGCTGAGCCTATCTCCCCCATGTGCGACCCTTAACCCCGCACATGCGACTTTCCCTTGCCCCGCCTCCTCTAGCACCTGCATATATTGCAGTGTGCCAAGCCGAACAACCCCTAAATTCCGCACGTGTGGCCTCACCTCCCGCACATGCAGCCCCTGGTTTCCAGCCCAGAATTTTCCAGCTCAATTCTAGGCACCTTGGACTGGACCTCGCACCGTCGGGAACAAGTGGGAATCAACACCAAAGACACAAGAACAAGAATTTTGAGAAGAAAAACTTTCGAGCACAACAAACCCAGATGATTAACAAGGCTTCAAGTGAGACCTGACACACTAACATGACAAATCCGAGGTTAAACAAAGGAAAAATAGACGGATGGCATACTAGGTCGTCACAGGGTGATCAAGAGGGAGTTTGCGAACTAAGGAGTTCATTCTTTCCTTGAAAGGTGAATTTCACAAATCTTTCATTTTTTTGCTTTTCTTACTTATTTTGCTCTTTTGCTTTGATTTATTGTTATATTGTGTATTGTTGTAATCAAATTGAAAATGGTGAATTGAAGTCCCATATATGTTGTTTTTAGCATAAGAAAGAGACCATTCATGCTAAATGGTTTAATCTCTTCGGATGTTCATTACAAGGGAATTACATCTCTCTCATGCCAAGAACAACTCCTTGTTTGACGCTTCTCTTATTTTAGTGGACATAAGTCTCATTTTTGGACTAAAATGACTAAAGAATGATAAGGTAATTAAAAGGGCGAATAAATGGGTTAAAAGAGGTAAAACAAGATAATAAAATCAAGTTGGGTTCAATCGGACATTAATTGAACCCATTAAGTCTTGAATCATTACATACTCTTAGTGATAATAATGGTTCAAGAGTCAATGTTTACCACTTCCCTTGAGGAAACTCTATGATAGGGAGGAGGTCTTGTCGGTCTTTTCTTTCATTCATTGAGCCTTTGTCCCATCGAACCATGGATCATCACGCAATAACCTTGTGACCATTAATGATTTGTGGATCGATTCTATTCCTCCCTTGATTTCTTTCATGATAGGGTGGAGCAGAGAGGATAAATATCCCTTGGAAACACTCTGTTTGTGCTCTGTTTCTTTACTGTGGCAGTAGGGCAGTACCAAACACAGTGGCCGGCTGGCGACCCTTCCATCTAGCCGGCCACTCCATTTTTTACAAGCAGTGCAATTCTCATAGCAAAATAGAAAAGAGGTTGGGGTGAAAACATATTATTTTTCTGACTGCAAAACAGAACAAAAAACTGACACTAAATAGAGAGTTTCAGAAAGGATATTCTTATTCGTATGCATGTGGCTCCTCGCTTCCAGTGCCTTTGATTTAATGCTCTAATAGTAATATGTCGTAATTATTTAGATTTGTAATAAGTAGTTAATTCAGACACTCGGATATTCGGACCCTCCTGTGCGAGGACAAATATGTAATAATTTGTGCATGTCTTCCAACCCTCACTCTTTCTTCCCTTTATTTATCTGTTTATGATGGATAATATGTAGCATTATGTTTTCCTTAACATTTTGGCAGTGGATGAGGGCATGTATGTTAGCACCCAATCAATCTATTTCATGAATAAGCTCCAACACATGCCAGGAATGGGATTGGGAAGAAGTGGCCGAAAAGGTGTCACAGCAGTGGCTGACATACCACATAATCCGCATGCCTTTGGTCTTGGCTATGTGCCCAGCAAGGAGGATTGGGTTAGGAAAAGGGAAGAGATGACAGGCAGAGCTAGAGCCAAGCAGGCCGGGAAACACTATGAGCTCGTTCACAAGCCAATCCGGGAAACGCTGAATGGTCACTTTGTTCGGGAGGGAGAAGATTTCCTCTTTTGTGTCTTTTCCGAGCCCTGAATGAATTCCATGAATCAGCATGTTCCCGGTTTGAAATCTTCTTTGACCTATAGTTGCAAAATAGTGATACCAAGGAAAAGACTGAACCAAGTACTGAAGCTGAGAAGAGCATGGAAACTGACTCAGATAGTGGCGAACTTAGAGTAAGGGCATCACTGGCTAGTCTTCTAATAGATCCTACGACCGATCTAGAAAACTTTAGGGATAACCTTACTATCTCCGTGATCGGGGAAGAACCAGGCTTAAACCCAACCAGCGGCATATTGGATACATTAAGGGCACCAACTCTTACTTGGAAGCTGGAGAAAAGGTACTTTTCCAGTTCTGAATTGGATATTGAGCTAGAATCTAATTCGACATAGTCTGTAGGGTTGGGATCAGATTCGAGTCAGTCTGAGGAGTTTGAGTCTAGCATTTTTAGAGGTGGTAACCCAGATGCCAAAGTCCTCTTTAGGTCTTCATTTTCTTTTGCTTTTGAAGAAACTGTAGTGCCCGACTTTCTCCGCGTGCCCCCCCCTTTCGGAGAAGGCGCGAATTGGTCTTACTACAGTTCAGACTCCTGTCACGGTTCTGAATCTAATCTCACAAAGTGCAATGTGAGACTGATAAACACCAAAGAGTTCAAATCTGGCAAATCGTTTTGGAAAATCTATTTTGAATAAAAAAAAAAGCGCCAAACATGGATTGCTTTGCCAGATTACAGAGTTGCCACCTAAATATTTTATTTTTGGGAAATTTTGGAAACCCTGACTCGTGCTAAAGGCCACGTGTCCATCATCACCAAAGTTGCCTCGGCTCGAGAACTTGGGTACGAGAGGGGAAGGTCATAACATGAGCACCCCTGCTCGCCCGATCAAAGGATCGGCCTCTACTAACATGATATGTTGTTTTAAAGACATATGTGTTCTTATTCCAGTTATTAACTAACTTACTGTGTGATGCGCACAACATACAAGTATAGACTCAATCACGAGAATTGGAACAAAACAACTCATGTTTGTTTTTGAAAATGGTTTGAAAGTGCTACTCGCAAGTAGGCTAAAGTGCGGATTTGCCACCCTCAAGTGGGCTTAAAACAACATGATTTGTCATTTCGCAAAGTGGGCATAAAACTCACAATCATCAAGGTGCTCCAATTCAGGCAATCAAGCCTTCATCCATAGGCATTCATGCAGTTAATCACTTAAGCAAATAGCCTCATGGCAAGCATGCTAAACATGGCAACACTCACACTCACTCTCACACTCATGCAAGTATGCTAAAGCGTAAATACTTACAACATACTCCAAGCCAAAACAGAAAACTAGTTAGAAATCATGCATGATCCTAACTATACAGAATGCCTAATGCAACACATGCAAAAATGCAACTAAATAGACTCGGCTATCTAAGATGGCATATGAATACAACACTTGATAACATGCTTTGAAACACGTATTCAAGTAGGTATTGAAATACAATGCAGTTTGAATGATGCGCTGAGCCCGGTGTATGCAAGACAAATGAATAATGCACGCATGCAAGCATAAGGATGCTAATTGAAACATGCCATAATCTAACCACTGAAAGCGGATAAATAAAAGTGAGAAAGAAGTGGGGTCGAAAGACATGCACACACGCATGCACCCTTATTACAACATTGCGCCCTCTCGACGGAGGGTCCAAATAAATAAGCTAAGCCAATCTAAGCTATGCTACTAACTAATCTAATTAAACTAATTAGACTAATTATTACAAACCAATAAAGAAATAGCTAAACTAAGCTACTTAATTATTACAACACTTTAACTAATTAACAAATTAATTAAATAAATTACAAATTCAAGCTAACTAACAAGTAAAGCTTTAACCTACACTGCCTCAGCAAGTTGAAGAGTTGAACATGCATGCCTCGGTTGCTGCCTCGAAAAGCCCTCCGGTTTGCTCTTTTAGAGGCTCTGTTTGCAGGGTGTCTTCAAGAACTTGCTGGTAAAACTTACCCAAACAATGCTAGGGAGTGCACCAGTGGCCTACTAGCCATGAATGGTGGCTGCCGGCCACCTGCTGGCCAGGAGTATGCCTCTGCCGGCCAACAATGAAGGGGTGCCGGCCACTAGTGTGCTATAACACCAAACTGCAACAGAGCACAAAACAGAGGAAAATGGAGAGTCTCCCAAGGACATGTATGTACCATGCCACTCCTTATCATCTCAAAACATCAAGGGAGAGGCACCATTGGATCCAAGACCATCAATCAAGCATTCACAATGCGTGATGGCCAAAGATCCAACTTGCACATATTCAATAAATGCAAGACAAACAAGACTCTAGGACCACAACCTTATCATGGATAATCAAAGGTAATGGAGACAAAGGGAATTGGCTCATTTTCATCACTATGAGTATGAAATGGACCAATTCACCTTGTGTTCAATATAACGTCCGATTGAACACAATGTAATGCAAACATAACATGCTTATTTTGGCATATTTTACTTGATTAAATTCTTGTTTACACATTTTACATTACCAAGCCATTCATTAGGTTGTTTGTCCAATGTGAAAGTCCTCTAATGAGAGGAAGGTCAATCAAAAGATGACTTTAGACATGAGAGAAGCCATGTCTTTGACTAGGAGGAACCCTCAAGAGAGGGTTAAAGTGATTTAAGCATAAGCCTCAATCTCGTAGCTTAAGCACAACTTCAAGACTAACCATGCCTCAAAACAAATCAAAAGATGAAGAAGCGAGGGAGATGGCAGAATTTTAGTGCTGAAATGGTATGAAAAACAAGACTCTAACATGCAAACAACTCATGTACAACATGTTAGGAGACTTAAACATTAAAACTAGTGAAGGACACAACACTAGGACCATGTAACACAATGCTCAAATGGCCAAACCAATCATGGATAGACCTCAAACATGCCAAAACAGTGGCCAAAATGTGCTGAGATGGTAGCATGAAAGCCAAGAAAATTATGTTCATGCATTGGCTCACAAACAAGGCATAAGGCACAACTCTCAAACATCATGAAGGAGTAATATATGTGAGTGCGTGATGGAATAATATGCTCTGAAAACACATGCTAAATGATGCCAAAACATGCGAACATCACAAGCACAACATGCTAATGGCCTTAAAACTCAAAGCTAGTAAGGGCCAACAATACTATAGCTATACAAAGCAAGGCACGCATGACCAAAGCTATTCAAAATAGAGCTAGAGCATGCTAAATAAAGGCCAAAAACATGCTGGAGTGGAGCCAACACATGCTAGAACAATGAGCTAAAACATCAAGCATGCAAGGCTAGTGAGCAAGATTACACTACAAGTGTAAGAAGCATGCAAGAAGTAGCCAAGCCAGCCAAAAATAGATCTAAAACATGTTAAAAAGGTCACAAAAACATACTTCGATCAAGTCAAGAGATGGTAGAAAAACATGCTCAACTAACAAGCCATCAACACATGCGAAGGAGAAACAAGGAAGGAAGGCCACCTCCTACTATTTTGGTCCTCAAAACTAAGTTTTTGCCACTGAAAATCCCCTGGATTGCAGTGGTTAAAAGGCTAAAAAGAGATTGTTTTAAAGGCTTTTAAACATGGCACAAAGCTTAGCAAATAAGCCACCAAAGAGAGAACACCTTTAACTCCAAAAAGGCCTCAAACAACTATTTTCAACACTCAAAAATAGAGGTTTTTGTAGTTGACAACTAGGCCAAAAACAACATGCAAGGTTGGCCAAACCAATGTACAAAAACAAAGCTTAAAAAGGGTGAGATTCTTACCCTTGAAGCACAGCACTCAAATAGCAAGTAAACAACCAAACTTCTGAGCCAAAACCACTCCAAGGAGCTCAAACAAGGCCTCCAAGAACTTCAACTCTAAGGTAGAGGTGTCTATCTAAGGGTGCTAGTGCAAATATGTGAAGAAAATACACTTTCAAGCACAAAATATAGAGAGAGAGGATTCTAGAGAGAGAGAGAGAAATTTTGCTCAGCTCAAAACTTTGTAACCCTTTGCATGCAAGAAGATGAGCTCTCTATATAGGAGATACAAAAGCCCTTTGAAGAGATCCAGTCATCCATGGGGGTGCAGATGGTTTATCCTGCAAACAACTGGCTCAAAAATATCTGAAAAATATCTATTGAAACATTGGTGGCCGGCCGGCCATCAGTGATGGCCGGTAGTGCCTCATTGATGGCCGACAGGCCTCATCAATGGCCGGCAGGCATAAATTGATGGCCGGCAGTGCACTAAAACAAGCACTATGGAGGGACCAAAGCATGGTCCAAAAATGGGGCATAAAGGATGCAGGGTTTGGAAAGCTCAAACTTGTGACGTTCCGCTGCGAAATTCGAGTTCTCGGCGAACAACCAAACTTGTCACTGGATGTACCTGCAAGCACATCCAAGTCTTGAGGACGGTCAAAAATGGGGTGTCTACAGTTCGTTGTAACCGAAGAGCTGGACCTTGTGAATGAGAACTCTGTCATTTCTGAGTATTTCTCTGTGTCACTTATTTATTACATTGACCAAGATTTTCAAACCTTTAATGAAAATGAAGAGGAATAAATTCCTCTAGCTTTGAAAAACTTGATTAATCAAGAGGAGGAGAGGTATATTAAACCTTGTGTTGATAAAATCATTGCCATTAATGTGGGTACTGAGAAGGATCCACGCATGGTCCAGATCAGGTCCACGTTGTCTTCAGAGGAACGCGAGTCCTTAGTCGCTTTATTAAAAAATTTCAAAGATGTTTTTGCGTGGTCCTACGAAGACATGCCTGGAATCGACCCTGAGGATAGAGAGAAAACTACGTTCATGGATGGATTTTCCGAATATAATCAGGTCCATTCATGGATGGATTTTCCGAATATAATCAGATTCTGATGGCACCGGAGGATAGAGAGAAAACTACGTTCACCACGCTGTGGGGTACCTACTGTTATAGAGTTATGCCGTTTGGATTGAAAAATGCTGGGGCTACCTATCAGGGGGCTGCAACTACCATTCTGCATGATATGATCCACAAAGAGGTCGAAGTGTACGTAGACGACATGATAGTCAAGTCCAAAGACTGAGAGGGCCACTACACCGCTCTGGAAAAATTCTTTCAAAGGATCAGGGAATAAAGATTGAGGTTAAACCCACAGAAGTGCACCTTCGGTGTAACGGAAAGGAAAATGCTGGGCTTTCTGATCACACAGAGGGGAATCGAAGTTGATCCGTCCAAGATCAAGGCCATCCTAGAAATGCCACCACTAAGGACTGAAAATGAGGTGCGAGGCTTTCTGGGTAAAGTACAATTCATAAGATGGTTTATCTCCAAATTAATTTTGACTTGTGAACCATTATTTGGTCACCTGAAAAAAGGAAAGAAGTTCTGATGGGATGATAGATATCAATTTGCCTTTGAGTAGGTCAAACAGTACCTCCAAAATTTGCCTATATTATCGCTAGCAGAGTTGGGAAAGCCTTTGATTCTGTACTTATCAGTAACGGACACGACCATGGAATGCATGCCAGCGCAAGAATCTGAAGGTAGGGAGGAGAAGGCCATCTACTACTTGAGCAAGAAGATGCTAGACTATGAGACCCATTACACTTCCCTCGAGAAGGCTTGCCTAGCCTTGGTATGGGCTACCCGGAAGTTGAGGCACTACTTGTTAGCTCACTCTGTAATCCTGGTTTCGAGATTAGATCTCATCAAATATCTCTTTGAGAAATCGGTGCTTACGGGTAAGCTAGCCCGTTGGTTGCTTCTTCTCTTCAAATTCGATCTCAAATATGTCACTCGTAAGTCGGTCAGGGGAAGAGCTATAGCGGAATTCCTGGCAAACCACCCGATAAAGAGAGTTGAGGCAATGGAATATTTGTTCCCAGACGAAGATATTCTGCATGTTTAGGAGGAAACCTGGACGATATATTTTGATGAAACGTCTAATCAGTATGGTTATGGGATCGGTGTGTTGCTGATAGCGTCGGATGATTCCCATATACCTTTAGCTTTCAAACTCCGGTTCAAGGTGTCCAACAACGAAGCAGAATATGAAGCATGTATTGCTAGTTTAGAAGCTGCCTTAGAACTAGGGGCAATACGATTGGATGTTATCGGAGATTCGAACATGGTTGTCTCTCAAGCAAACGGAGATTGGAAAGTCAAAGAAGAGAAGATGAAGGTTTACCACCAGACTTTGGATATACTAATCCCGAGGTTCGAAAAGTTGACGTTCACACATCTGCTGAGAGAAAACAATAGGTTTGATGATGCTTTGGCAACTCTCTCTTCTATGGTAAACATCCCGTTCGGAGTCAGGATGCGTCCAATCATTATTGAGCAGAAATATACATCAGCTTATGAGATTGTTGCTGCAATAGATGAGGCTTCAGATAAAAACCCTTGGTATTATGATATTTGGAACTTTCTAGAAAAAGAGATGTATCCACTAGGGGCAAATGCCAAGGATAAATGAGGAATACGGCGTCTGGTCATCCAGTATATTATCTGCGAGGGTAAGCTCTACGAAAGAGGCTATTTGCGAATGCACAAGTTATGTGTCGAAGAAGATGAATCAAAACGCCTGATGGAGGCCATCCATGGAGGAGAGTGGGAAGCACACATGAACGGAGTAATATTGGCCCGGAAGATTCTCAGGCAAGGTTACTACTGGTCCACCATGGAGGAAGATTGTATTGGTTTTGCTCGACGATGCCACAAATGCCAAATTCATGCTAATCGCATGAACATCCCGCCGTCAAAACTGTACAACATGACTTCACCATGGCCTTTCTCAGTCTGGGGAATTGACGTCGTCGGCGCAGTCACACCAAAAGAGTTGAATGGGCATGAATACATTTTGGTGGCGATTGATTACTTTACAAAGTTGGTGGATACTCAGCAATGTTGAAAGCAGCGCATGTGGCTAAGTTCATCAGAAACAACATCATTTGCCGATACGGAGTCCTAAACGAGATCATATCATATAATGGATCCTACTTCAAGAAAGAGGTGATGGACTTGTTGGATAAATACAATGTGGTGTTTCATAAGTCATCTACATACAGGCCGCAAACCGATGGAGCTGTTGAGGCTGCAAAACAAGAACATCAAGAAAATTTTGCAGAAGATGGTCGAGACGTGCGAGGACTGGCTAGAGAAACTACCGTTTGCACTTTGGGGTTATAGAACGTTGATTCAGACGTCGACAGGGGCGACCCCCTATTCTCTTGTTTATGGCATGGAAGCTATTCTGCCAATTGAAGTTGAAGTACCATCACTGTGGGTTATGGCTGAGTGTCAGATAATAGAGGCCGACTGGCAACAAAATAGATTTGAGGAGAAGGCTGAAGACATTGTATCATGTCCGGGCTATCAACACAGAATTGCTAAGGCTTTTAACAAGAAGGTTAAGTCCAGGAATCTCAAGGAAGGAGATCTGGTGCTCAAAGACAACCAAGCTCCCATCCATTACCCTAGGGGCAAGTTTAGACCCAATTGGACTATCCTTACATCATCAAGTCTATCTGGTCAGGAGGAGCAGTCATTCTCATGGACCTAGATGGCCAGGAATTCTCACAACCAATCAACACGGATAAGTTGAAGAAATATTACCCCTGAGAGGCTCACTAGGCCAAAAACCCGAAAGGGCGACCTAGGTAAAAGTTAGAGCATGAAAAATTAAAAATAAAGAAAAATTGGGCTCGCAAGGTTGAAAACCCTAAAGGGTGGCTTTGGCAAAAGTTAGAACGTAAAAGGAGAGAGTCAATACTCGAGAGAACCTGAACTGAACTACGTAAGGCCTAAATCGCATCTTCGAGATACGTAGGCAACTTCATCCTGAAGTTCGGTCGTAATTATCTCAAACTCAATTGTCTTGCCTAATTAGGTCATCTTTGTTCATTATTTGTTAGTTCAGTTATGATCTTCATTTTGGAAAGAAGAGTTGGTTACAACGCAGAGCAGTAGTGGTATGATTTGCTAATTTGGAGCTGTACATCTTGAGGATTGATTCTGTGCGTGTCAGGCAGTGATCATTTTTGAAAGCGGTTTTGAAAAGTTTTAATCAATGTTGCTTTTTCTCAAAAATTTATCTTTTACAACATAGACCATTTTGGGACCAAAAGGAAAATTTTTTATGCTCACAACTTCAATTTCATTGATTTCAACATCAAGTACATTCTCCAACTCTCTAATACAAATCAAAGTTTCTTTTACATAAAACTTGAAAAGAAAGGTCAAAGCAATAAAACTACAGGCATAGATGAGTCAGGTGCCAATTCTCTTCCTTTTATTCGCACTCGTGGAAGTCTCTGTAGCCAAAGTTGGCCCAATCTGTTCCTTCCCGAGCCAAGCCAAGCACTCACTAGGAAGGATGTAACTGGAATTCAGGGCAGAGGCCAGAAACTCTCTTGTTTTTCCAAGCAGTGGGGTATCGAGTCGGGTTTGAAGCACAAATGGGGAATAGAGTCGGGTATTCTACTCCGTCACTCGGACGAATCTGATTATGTCCAAACTGATGTCTGAACCAGAAGGGAAAGTAGAACACGCAGTGCATCAGACCAATCAACTGTATGCCGGGCTAATGTGTCATACTGTAACTCATTTCGGCCAAATCAAGCTAAGGGCAATGCCAAGCTATGTCAGCTGTGGATCGGCTACACATCCAGTCATACCACAATCCTTCTGAAGGGAAATCGACTAACTGCTGGAGAAAGAAGTAAGCACGAGCTGAGTACTCAGGACAAGGGTCTACTACTTTTAGTTTATCCATTAACCATACCTGGGACAGGATAAAAATAAGAGAGATTAAAGAATAGAGAGATGTACGTTGAGAGAAAAGTAAAGAAGGGGTTTTGAGAGAAAAAACAGAGTTTAAGTGTTGAGTGACATTAGAATCATAAATTAAAAGGGTCGGAAATTACACCTGGAGAAGTAGCGGACTTCTTGTAAACCTGGTGGTTTCTCGTCGATGGATAGTATCCAGGCGCATCATGGTTCCAGCCAGTGCCAAACCAATAAATACAACTCTTACCTTCTTTCAGGCATTGGGCCACTTCGATCAACCGAATACTGGCTTAGCCATAACTAGAGGCAATTCGGACTAGGGATGTCCAGTTCCCCATCGTGTGCCAAAGACCGAGCCTTGTGTAATGATATTCCATACATCCGCCCCCAAGCTTGGGCATTGCCAAAACGGGGTTGAGGCATGATTGCTTTGCCACGTCAGGATTCCATCAGTGCTTGAAATTCTTCAACTTGAAAGGGATTGTGATCTTTTCAATTTATTACAGATATGCAAGGATATAAGGATGCTAAACCTCAGAAGTGGGAATTTGTAGCACCATTAAAAGGGTTAGTAAATAGAATCTTCAGAGACTTGATTGGTTCCAAAGGCACTGCCTAGGATTGGTTTTCAGTTATCAAAAAATAAAGGAAGAAAATTTACATAATTCTGGACAATATTAGACACCTTTATTGGAGCTAGTGTAAGTTTTCTACATGCTTTTGTGATCATGCGCTGAGGTTAAATGAAAGGGACCATATATTACATTTAGATGCTACAATTTGACATAGAATGAATCTTTTACTATATTATTAGCATTTTCTTACTATCTTGATGTTTGAAATCTAACTTTCAGAGCATTTATAGTGAATCTTGGTGACATGCTAGAGCGCTGGAGCAACTGTATTTTCAGGTAATGTGCATTTGCCAAAGTTCCTAAATGATGGTTTTGCAGCTTCATGACAATCAGTCGGATTATTATTATTATTATTTTTTTCTAGTTGTTTATTGTGAGATAATATTGAGTACGATATGGGACATTGCCTTCTTTAGAGCAAAAAATTGCAGAACAATAATTTCTCATTGCCACCACCATGAATGCCAATTTTTCTAGTATGTGGTCTGAGTGTTGGGATTATAATTTTATGGTACTTGGGTATCTGTGTTCACTTGCTTAATTTTGTCCAGGTCCACGTTGCATCGAGTGCTGGGTAATGGTCAGGAGAGATATTCTGTAAGGCCCCTTTAGAAGCTTTTGAATGTTGTCTAATTGCATAGTCTACAAAGGATGTTGATAATGAAAAGTTTGCCTTCTTATGCAATATTATCATCTAACATACACAATGGCCCTTTTTGTTTTTTTGCTTTCATTTTATTCGACTTATTTATATTTATTTATTATTATTATTTTTTCATTGTGCAGATTGCATACTTTGTGCAGCCTAGTCACGATTGTCTTGTTGAATGCTTGCCCACCTGCCAGTCGCAAGAGAACCCTCCCAAGTAAGTATTAATTGAACACGGATAAACTATTCATACCTGCATTGATCTAAGTATGAACACATATTAACCATTGATAACTGCAACTGATCTGAGTACGCATGATCAGTTATTAATTATCACCCACACAATGACGTGAGGACCATTGGCGTCGTAATTATGTGCAACATATGTGGACAAGTGGGAACCTCTAATTGTACTCCAAAACAATGGTTGGATCCCCCTTCCTTTGGACACCCCATTCTCGAATTTAAATTTTGTTGATTTTCTTTGAACACCCCAATTAATTTCCACCGTACCCGCACCCGTCCAACCTATCGGCCAGCCACCCAGCGCACCAGTGCCACCTCCACCACCCCTTCCTTTTCCTCCCCTTCTCTCCCCACCGTCTGCTTCCCCCTCCCCGTGCTCCCCAATACCCCCCTCTCCTTTCTTCTTGATGCCCCCCACCTCTCTGCAACACCCCACAGCCCTCCCCTGACCTTTTTCTCAAACCCTAATCCAAACCACATCACCCACCACCGCCAAGGGAGAGATAGAGAAAATGGGTAGGAGGTGGGCAACAGAGGGGGAAGCCATGGGGGAGTTGCTTAAGTGGGGGGAGGAAAGAGGAGATGGTGTAGATGAGCCTTCAAGGTGGTACCGAGGGTGGGTAGGGGGCTGGGGGACACGGGAGGGTCTAGCCGGAGCTGGTTTAAGGTTGTCTTTTTTTTGTAATTTGACATAGACGCCAAATGGTATTAAAAAAGGGGAAAAATTCACTTTTACTCCTTGTGCTTTGAGTTTGGGGCACTTTACCTATCCGTGATTCAAATATAGATGGTTTAATTAATAAAATTTGTGATTAATTTAAGATTAAGTGTATAATACCAGAGATAAAGAGGATTAATGTCAACGGATGTTAGATTGCAATTTAGTCCAAACCATAATGGGGCAAATATGCCTATATTTAAATTACATGTGGGTAAAGTGATCCGGCCTCAAACGATAAGGGGATAAAGTGAAATTTGAAAAAAAATACCAAATTTGGGATGTCTAACAATATCTTTGGGATGCATTTAAAGGCTCCCCGGATAACTGAGTTGGTTTCTAATTAAAATTTAAAACCTTTTTGCATTAATAAAAATGCATAAAGGACATGCTCGACTTCTTTGTTTTCGTGAAGTTTCTCTATTTTTTACTGCTTCTTTTCCACCAGGTTTCCTCCTATCAAATGTGAAACTTACATGCTCCAGCGGTACAAGGATACTCATGCTGTTCTCGAGTCATACGAAAAATGATTCACCAAACTCTGTTGTCAATATTACTGGGATTTTTGCTTCAAGTGTAGAACACAGAGGTTAGCTCCTTCCTGCCACAGTTTGTATGGAAACAGGTTCTCTTAGTTGAATATTGGAGAAATATAATGTAATCTTTTTTTGGTTGCAAATGTAATGTTGATATATATGTAAAACATGTATGAGAATATGTGAAATATTTATTAAAATTTTAACTTTTTTTATATATTTTATTTTTACATTATTTGATCAATTGCGGGATTTTTATTTTGTATGCTACATTTACATTTGAAAGAGTTCACAAAGCAAATAATTAGGTTATGTTGTGCATTGTGGAGAAAATAAGTTTTCACTATGGACCTATATTTGGTTAATATATATGTTCCATTCATTTGACATTTGATTAATGGTTGTAATTGCCACAAGTTGCACTACTGTTTGGTAATGTTTTTGTTTTTAATTTTTATTTTCATTTTCTGGAAAATGCAAAATAAATATTTTTGCAAATTATTTAGTACTGGAAATGATTTTTGTGAAAATTTTCTAAAAACAATTCACTTTAAAAAAAATTAAAGTGACTATGTATCCCATCATGTGTTTTATAGGTTATTCGTGTAATTTTCATTCAGATATGACTTGTCTCCATGTGAATTGGACCACATCGTTGTCTCATTTGGGCTCACCATATTCTTATTTTGAGTGTGTTTTGAATCTGTCCAATTGCTATTTCTCCTATTCCAATGGCTATATTTGCTCTCCAATGGTCAAATGAAGATGAGGGATTATAAATAGAAAATCTACATTCATCTACAAGTGAGAGAGAGGATAATCTCCAAAGAGGAGAAAATACAATAATTTTATACCGTAACTTTCATTTAATCTCTATGAGCTTTAATTGTTTAAATCCAACTCTTTAGGAGTTTATCGTTTACGCATTTTTTTTTATCTACAAATCATCTATAAATGGTTGTTATACCCATGAGCTTCATTGTGAGTGTTTGAGAGAGAGACACTTGAGAGATTCGATAACACCAAAAAGTGGGCTGTTTTGGTGAGTTTGTTTTTTGGGATTTTTGGAAGAAAATTATTGTTGTAAAAGTTATGTAAGTATCTGGTAAACTTGCTGGTGTAAATCTATTAGATGAATAGTGAAAATACTCGAGGGAGAGTCTTGAGGAGTGGATGTAAACTTGGATGGAAACCGAACCACTATAAATCTTGTGTTTGCCTTATCTCTCTATCTCTTCGTTATATTTATAATTGCTGCTTTGTTGTGCTTTGACTTGATTTGCTCACACACATTATTGCTCATATTTTATATATTCATTCTTTTATTTTACTTGAGCAAGTTAATTTTATTGAATTATTTTATATTAAGTTATATTTATTAACTTAATTTCCCCCCTCTTGTGTTGTCAACGTGGTGCAACACTATGAAAAAAAGTTCAACCTTGCTCTGTTTGTTACATATATAAGCAAGTTCAAATTAAATTTTTAGGCTTGTTTAATAAACCCAGTAAGAGCTCAACTCTGCTTGTTACATATATAAGCGAGGTCAAATTAAATTTTTTGGCTTGTTTAACAAATTCAGTAAGAGTTCAACTCTGCTCAGTTTATTACATATATAAACAATGTCAAACCAATCTTTTGAGCTCGTTTAATAAATGAATCACTCGAGGTTCAAGTCAATTTTTTCTTCATTATTGAGTTTCAAACAAAACTCTAGCATAACTTCATTATTAAGTTTCAAACCAAAATCGTTCATTATTGAGTTTCAAACCAAACTTCATCATTTTTCTTCATTATTAAGTTTCAAACCAAACTCGAATATAATTAATATTAAGGAACTGAGCTGAGCTCAAGCATTAATTAGTATAAATATTCAAGCTCAACTCAAACTTTTCTTTTTTGAGCTAGATAAACAAACCAGTTCAGCTCGGCTCATTTGCCACACTGGCCACTAAGAACTCACAACTACGAACTGAGCTGAGCTCAAGCATTAATTACTATAAATATTCAAGCTCAACTCAAACTTTTCTTTTTTGAGCTTGATAGACAAACGAGCTCAGCTCAGCTCATTTACCACACTAGCCACTAAGAACTAACAACTCAGAGAAATAGGTCAATGGGGGAAGATACAATTTAGCTTTGGGCCAAAGAACACGGGGATTGATTTATTAAAAAACACTGTATTCTATTACAATTACACATAGAAGGCAGTTAGGCTGAAAATCTTTTGTCCAACCCTGTCGCTCTCTCATATCCTTCTGTTTTGAACTCTCTCTATCATACGATTCAAGTGAAGCTTAGCATCAAAAGTTAGTAATACATCTTGAGAATGACAAGCTCGGCATTCCAAATCCTCAATTGAGGCAAGTGGTTGACTCTACAAGTGCAACCGCATCGGATGCTTCACAGGCCAGTTTGAATTTCTCCATATTTCCACAGCTTTTGTGACTTCAAAGAGACTACTAAACTGGTAGTGAGTAGCAAGTAGAGACTGAAGTTGACAATGTTTAAACTAAAACCAACCTTTCATCCAACCCGACTCTTACTGTCATGGTTCTAATATAAACTCTAAAGCTTACAACACCATGATTGGAATGTAGAGAGAAAAGGAGAGACACCAAACAAGAATATATAAGACTCTAAAGAAACACACTACATTAACTACTAGCCATAGTTTCTGCTCACAATTCAACAATTCATCGGAAGCTTCTGTAATTGGGAATATACATGCAACTTTCAGCGTACTTCACCAGAATATCAGGCCGAGGGAGACGCGTTGCCAACCCTAGGAAACATTGTGAAAGTCATAAAAATAAACATGCTTCAAAGGGCAATTACAGCGGAGGTAAGACACATGAAGCAACCAAAGGTACACTTACTGACTCACCAAGTTCATATGCTTTAGCAGCCACATTAGCAGCAATGTGGCCAGAGATCTTTATGATATTAGAGAATGGTGGATAGATCAAACCCTTGTCCAAATTCTCTTTTGTTACTTGCTCAGCCAAAGCCTCTGCTGTTACAAAGGAAAGTAGATGATTTAGATACAAAGGTTAACCATTTTATCTATTTGTCGTGCCTGTCGCCTAGAATTGCAATTTAATTGGTTTCACCAAAAGTTTTTCGTAGTGCTTCACACGTGATTATGGGCAACCCAGTGTAAAAAACTTCTGTTAAAAGGATATCTAGAGAGGGCAAGATGTACAGCAGCTGTTTCAATGACTTGAACCTGCGCCACCAGTGACACTAATGGCAAATCGCCCTTACAGAACCAGATCACACATCAAGGGAATAAAGCAAACACAAGGGGTTTTTTGAGTTCACATTCTATTGGAATCTGAGTAAACATCTCAGAACTTTTTCAAAAGAGAGTCTATTCATTATTTATGACTTCCATAGCTATGTGACCAAGTGAAAGGGAAAAAAATAATAAAGCATAAGCAAAATGAAATAAATTAAAGGAATGAATTCCTTGCTCTTCAATTAGCAAGTAAATTGTATTCAACTTATAATGTATCTAATTATGTAATATGTAGTGCACTTACAGGCTGCCAGAAGCATTTCATCGTGTACACGAATTGCACTAGAGATGACCAAACCCAAACCAAATCTATTGATCATTAAAAAACAAAAAAAACAAAAGGTGCCATCAAAATCAGTTTTTAGTATCCATCTCAGATGTATTAAGTATATAACACCAAAAAACTGGAAGTATAAAGTAATAGAACCTGGCCAGGTAGATAGAGTTTTCCATTGTATTCGACAAGGTCAAATGGACTTCCACTGGCAAAAATTGCATGTCCCTTTTTCACAGCAAAGAAATTTATTAGTTTTGTATTTAAATCCAATAAGAGATTACTTTGCATCAAAGCATCAAATTATAGGATAAGAAAAAATGCATGATTAATTTTTACCTGACTCCAGGTGTAAGCTTCTTCAGCTGTGCACTCAGATTGCGAGGTTGGGTTGGAGAGAGCCATAATGAGAGGTTTCTGCATGCCATTCATTTAGAATCTTATTATAAAATTTTGGAGAGAGAGAGAGAGAGAGAGAGAGAGAGAGAGTACCTCATTGAAGGAGGCCATGGCCTCAATCACCTCTTTTGTGAATGTTCTTCCCACTCTAGATGAACCAAATGGACTTCCAAAGGTACACTCACTAACTCACCAAGTTGATATTCTTTAGCAGCTACATCAGCATCAAATGTGGGCTGAGATCTTTTTGATATTAGAGAATGGTGGATAGATCAAACCCTTGTCGAAGTTCTCTTTTGTTACTTGCCCAGCCAAAGCCTCTACTGTTACAAAGGAGAGTAGATGGTTTAGATACAAAGGTGAACCATTCTAGCTATTTGTCGTGCCCGTTTGCATAGAAGTAACTTCAATTATATAGGTTTTGCCAAAAGTTTTCCATTGTGCTTCGCACATGATTATGGGTAGCCTAGTGTATGAAGCTTCTACTAAAACAGGGATCTAGAGAAGATAAGATGTACATAGTCTTTCTCTCATTTTTGAAGAGACTGTGTCTATGACTTAAATCTGTGCTACTAGGGATGCTAATGGCAAGTCTTACCATTGAGCCAAATCGCCCTAACAAAATCAGATCACACATCAAGGGAATAAAACAAACACAAGGTGTCATATAGTTTACATTCTATTGGAATCTGAGTAAACATCTCAAAACTGTTTCTAAGAGTTTATTCATTATTTATGCCCTATATAGATATGTGACCAGAGGAAATGGAAAAAAAAAATAAAGCAAAGTAAAATGAAATAAAAATGAAGGAAAGAATTCCTTTCTCTTCAATTAGCAAGTAAATTGTATTCAACTTATAATATATCTAATTATGTTATATGTAGTGTACTTGTAGGCTGCCGGAAGCATTTCATCATGTACACAAATTGCACTAGAGATGACCAAACCCAAACCGAATCCAAGGAAAACATATGTATTATTTGCTTGAATGGATCACAAAAGAAAAAAGAAAGAAGAAAAGGCCATCAAAATCTGTTTTTAGAATCCATCTCAGATGTATTAAGGATTTTACACCAAAAAACTAGAAGTACAAAGTAAAAGACCCTGGCCAGGTACAAAGACTTTGCCGTTGAGTTCCATAGGGTCAAATGGACTTCCACTGGCAAAAATTGCATGTCCCTTTTTTTAGAACAGAGAAATTTATTAGTTTTACATTTAAATCCAATCAGACATTACTTTGCATTAAAGCATCAAATTATAGGATAAGAAAAAATACATAATTTATATTTACCTGACTCCAGGTGTAAGCTTTTTCAGCTGTGCACACAGACCCATCGGCTTCAGGATATCCAAGAAAAGTCGGATATGTACCATTGGATCTCCAGACCCGTTGAAACAGTCAATATATGGCATTTTGAAACAGTCTGGGAGCCGAACAATAGCCTCGGTGTGCCCATCCTCAATGTCGGTAATGGAGTTAAGGCCCTGTGCCTTTTTGAATTGCTTCTCAAGGTTCACAATCTTCACTGCAGTCGGATTGAGCTCATTAACATCAAGGGAATAAAGCCTCTCATTAGGCTGCACCAGGGGTCTGAGCACCTGAGCTTGAGTCAACCATTCTCGAGGATTCGGACACTGCAAATCTTCAACTGGCAGAAGTGGGTCAAAGTTTGGCTGGGGTCCCAAAGCTGGATGTAAGGTAGATGCCCCAGATGGATGCTGCATTTCAATACTGGTCTCAGCCTGCATGGCAGTTCCCTGATTTAATGCTGCTATCACGGCCACAAATTCTTCCAAACCCTGTGCCATCATGGTCTGCTGAGTCTGAACAAAGGTGATGTGACTGGCGATTGACGGATCAGATGAACCAGTGAGCCCTGACTGGCCTTTCTTTGCCTTGCCTCAGCGAAAGAATACTGGTTGCCCTTGAATTGAATTTCTCACCTAACAAAGTCTATCAGCACTAGCCCAATGTACCCGGGGGATATCGAAGCCTTCTGAAGTTATAGGACTACCTAGCAAAAGAGAAAACATGCAGCATCTCAGCCTGATTTCACCAAAACAGATTTGACTCTTTATTGAATCCTGCCCCAAAGTTCTGCCTGTAAACTGATACCCTTAGGTAGAACTGATTGCCCCAAAATACTGATGCTGGTGCTCGCAGGCCTGACACTCAGACTTGCAAACTGATATGTGTGTTCCCTGCATAGATACACTCTAAAAACACATAGCAAGTAAAAGGGAGCCAAAACACCCCTAAGTTGGGGTAGGGTTTCCCTGTCCTATTTTTGTCAGGAGCTAGGGTTTCACTATGCACGTCGCAGTTTTCAAACAACCTAACATCGGGTAAGCAACCTGTCCTAGTTTGGAATAGTCACTATGGAGTTCGATATGCACTAGGTCGAATGGTCGAAAAGGGTGCCCCGGTAAAACCGGGGTTTGTGTTCCCATACTGTCAGAGCCCACAACCGATCAGCCTTATGGCATGCTTTGACAAAGTCAAGCCTCCGGCAAACCGTTCAGGAATGGCAGATGGCAAACACGGTGTCCTAGGCGCACCAATACACATGCAATGCAAAGAGACACATAAATGAAATCAAAACAGGACATCATGAGTTCGAGTCAAGCTCTCTAAAATCCCCAGCAGAGTCGCCAGAAACTGTAGACGCGCCCTTGGGCCTCGCTACAGTTCGGACTCAATTTGTGTCACGGTTCTTAATCTGAACCAAAGAGTCCAAATCCGGCAAATTGTTTTGAGAAAAACAGATTTTGATAGAAGTGCCAAACATGGACTGCTTTGCCTGCTACAGAGTCGCCACCTAAATATTTTTTATGGGGGAATTTAGGAAACCCTGACTCGGTGCCAAAGGCCACGTGTCCGTCATCACCAAAGTTGCCTCGGCTCGAGAACTTGGGTACGATTGGGGAAGGTCAGCTATGAGCATCCCCTCTCGCCGGATCCGAAGATCGGCCTCTACTAACCGTGATATCCTATTTTGAAAACGTTATGCGTTCTTATTCCGGTTATTAGCCTAGATTTACTACGTTATGCGCATACCAAACAAGTATAGACTAGATCGCCTAATTTGGAACAAAACATTGCATATCCGTTTGTTTGGAAAATGCTTTGGAATTTGCTACTCACAAGTAGGCTAAAATACGGATTTCAACGAGTTATCCCAACTCAAACAATCCAGCCTTCACCCACAGGCATTCAAGCAGTTCATCAAATAAGCATCTAGCCTCATGGTAATCATGCTATCATGTTAACGTTCACACTCATGTGAGATGCTAAAGCATAAAGAGCTCACCTAGTACTCCATGCCAAAACAAGAACATGTTAGCAATCATGCATGATCCAAGTCCATGTTTAAATACCTAATGCAACGCATACGGAATGTCACTAGAGTAGGCTCGGCTAGTCTATAAATGACATGTGAAAATGCACAAGTAGCGTGTATTCAAGTTAGATTTGAAATACTTATGTAGTTAGTATGATGCGTCGAGCCTGGTGTATGCAATACTGATGAATGATGCACGCATGCATAGCATAAGGTATGCTAAAGTAAACATGCCCTAATGCTAATCACCAAAGCAGGTAAGTAAAAGGGAGAAAGAAGTGGGGGTTGGAAGACATGCACACACGCACCCACACTTATTACAAATTTGCCCTCGCTCAGAGGGACTAAAAGAATAATATAATTTAATTAACCTATAAGCTAATTAAATATTACAAATCAATTAAATTAGCTAAGCAAATTAACTAATCTAATTAAGCAGTAAACAACAGCCTCGGGAAGAGGGTCCAATGCATGTGCGCTCGGTTCCGCTCGGAAAGTCACTACCATGCACAAAATGTCTCTCCTTTGGCTGTTATCCTCCTCTGAAGACTACAAAAGTCCCAAGGTTGCTTCTCTGAGTGCTGTAGAACACCACCGGCTGAAGGGATTGGTCACCGGCCATGTATGATGGTCACCGGCCACAAAATAATCCATCGGCCAACAATGGATGACCAGTCGGCACTTAAGATGGCCGGCTGGCCAAATCTTCCTGCAAAAACTGGTTTGACAGCAGCAGAGGACAGAACTTGGCATGGCAATGCATTTCAAGCAATGTATGCACCAACCACACTCCTTATCATATTGCACATAATCAAGCAAATTGAACTCAACCTCTATCGCAATGCACATAATCAAGCAAATTGAACTCAACCTCTATCACAAGTAATTCAAGAGGCGAAGCATGCATGCCAACGCAATGCAATCCTAAGCATGTCGACTAGTATGCAACATGGACAATGCTAAGAAGCATACAAGGCATACAATGGTCATGCAAGACATAGGGCATGAGACAATGCAACTAACAAGTATGCAAGGCACACTGTGGGTGGTCGAGCATGCAAGCAAGCATGTGACTTCATTCAATCATGCAACAACTCACAAATATGCAACAACATACAAGGTGGGCATACAACAACATGCAAAGGGGTGGGTTTAAACTAACATGGATAGCTTGCAAGCTTGCCAAAATCAGTGGCCAATACTATGGAAATGAGGTCCAACACACACACACGCATGCATGCAAATATGGTCCAACACTTAAGCATATGAAGACAACTTGTAAGCACAAAAACATGGACTAATGACATGCAACATAAGCTCTGAAAATCATGTTAAAATGGTGCCAAACCAAGCCAACAAGACAAGCATAAGCATGCAATTAGAGGTCCAAAACTCAAGGCAAGCTAAGGAGGTATTGAACTACCCTTAGGAAAACCAAACATGGCATGAATTAAATGACCAAAAACAGAGTTTTAGCATATTAAAACAAAGCCTAAAGACCACTTAGATGGCATCTAAATGACTTAAATTCAAGGGCATGAACAATGACCAAACATGGAGCATAAGGCACAACCTCATATGGCATCAAAGAGGCATCAAAGGCAAGCATGCAAGCATGTCATGAGGACTGAAATGATGCTATAAGTGGTGCCAAACCACTGAAATAAATCAAACAATGCATGCTCAACACTTCACACATTTAAAGCCTACAAGCTAAACAATGTAAAGGGGCTATGCAATGCATGCCATGGTCGACCAAAACAACTAAAGGCAGACCTTAAGCATGGAAAAACAAGTACAAAAGCATCACAAAGCAGGGCCTAAAACATGCTTGAACAAGGGTCAAAGCCTAGATGCATGTTAAGGCTAAATGATGGCATTACAAGACATGTATGCAAAGCATGCAAGGTGTGTCCAAACCAACTCAACACAATGCTATTTCATGGCAAAATAAGCATAAATATCAGTCAAGGCATGGTCAACACACACTTAAACTAGATGCTCCCTCAAGAGGCAAAAATAGCCCTTTTCAAGGACAACAAGGAGAGGGGGTGGCCCTCTCCTTCCTAGGACCTCAAGGCACCATCCTCACCTCTGAAATCTCTCAAGATTTCAGTGGTGAGGTGTAGCACACCCGCGTGGGGCCCTCGCTACAGTTCGGACTCAATTTTGTTACGGTTCTTAATCTGAACCAAAGAGTCCAAATCCGGCAAATCGTTTTGAGAAACAGATTTTTTGAAAAGAAGTGCCAAACATGGACTGCTTTGCCAGATACAGAGTCGCCACCTAAATATTTTAAAATGGAGGAATTTAGGAAACCCTGACTCGGTGCCAAAAACCACGTGTCCGTCATCACCAAAGTTGCCTTGGCTCGGGAGCTTGGGTACGATTGGGGAAGGTCAGCTATGAGCACCCCCTCTCGCCCAATCTGAAGATCGGCCTCTACTAACCGTGATATCCGTTTTTGAAAACGTTATGTGTTCTTATTCCAGTTATTAGCCTAGAATTACTATGTTATGCGCACAGCAAACAAGTATAGACTAGATTGCCTAATATGGAAATAAGCATTGCATATCCGTTTGTCATGAAAAACACTTTGGAATTTGCTACTCGCAAGTAGGCTAAAATACAGATTTTAACGAGTTTTTCCAACTCAGACAATCCAACCTTCACCCACAGGCATTCAAACAGTTTATCACATAAGCATCTAGCCACATGGTAAGCATGCTGTTATGATAGCATTCACATGCATGCGATATGCTAAAGCATGAAAATACTTACATCGTACTCCATGCCAAAACAATAAACTCGTTAGTAAACAATGCATGATCCAAGTCCATGTTTAAATGTCTAATGCAACACATACAGGATGCAATTAGAGTAGGCTCGGCTAACCTAAACATGGGATGTGAAATGCAATCAATTGATGCACGTATTCAATTTGGAATTGAAGTACAAATGCAGTTAGCATGATGTACTGAGCCTGGTGCATGCGAGACAAATGTATGGATGCACGCATGCATAGCATAAGGTATGCTAAATTAAACATGTCCTATTACTAACCATCAAAGCAGGTAAGTAAAAAGGAAGAAAGAAGTGGGGATTGGAAGACATGCACACACACGCACCCACACTTATTACAGATTCGCCCTCGGGACCAAATAAATATTACAGATAATTAACCTACAAGCTAATTAATTATTACAAATCACCTAATTAATTAACAAATTAACTAAGCATAAGAAAAGCAATAACAGGGGCCTCGGGAAGAGGGTTCAATGCGCTCGTGCTCGGGTCTTGCTCGGAAGTCCACTGCCATGCATAGACTGCCTCTGTTTTCCCTGCTCTGCCTCTTTGAAGACTGCAAAAGTCTCAGAATTGCTTCCCTGGACATTGGGAGACACCACCGGCTGAGTAGAATGGCCACCGGCAGTGGTGTGTGATCACCGGCTGTTGGTGAAGCTATCGGCCCGGGAAGGATTGCCGGTCGGCACTGGACACTGCTGGTCGGCAGAAAGTTCCTGCAGAATCTGCAATTGACAGCAGCAGAAGGCAAGGCACAGCATGGCAATGCAATTCAAGCAATGTATGCACCAATCCTATCCCTTATCATGTTAGTGACTCAAAGGGATACGCTCCTTGGTTCTCGGACCATCAATCGCGCATTTCCATGCGTGATGGCCCAAGGGACCAAGTGTGCACATTTTGATGTCAAATGCAATTCAAACCAACAAACCAAAGCCCAATTCCTATCACTAGATCAAGGAACAAGACATGCATGCTAGATGCAATGCAACCTAGGCATGCAAGCTAAGGGTGCAACATGGGAATGCAAGATGTACATGCAAGCATGCAAACAAACATGCAAGGTAAGCATGCAAGCAAGCAAAGGATGGACTTAAGCATGATTTAGGCAGCTCTAATTAGGCCCAAAACAGTGGCCATAAGTGCTATGAAATGAGGACTAAACACACATACACACATACACATGTTAAAGGGCTAACACTCAAGCGCAAAAGGGCAACTCTCAAGCACACTCGAAAGAGGCATAACATGGACTAATGGCATGCAAGGTAAGCATTGAAAATCATGTTACAAAAGGTGCTAAGCCAATTAAACAAGATAAACAAGGCATGCAAACAAAGCCAAAAACCCAAGACAAGCCAAGAGGCTTAAACCAAGACTAAGTCAACCAAGCCTCACAAGGCTAAGAGGACTTAAAATAGGTCTAATGCGAACCTAAACAACACCCAAGGGACACCTAGATGGCATCTAAGTGGCTCAAATTCAAAAGCATGCATAATGACCAAAACATGGAGCATGCAAGACAAGCTTTCTAAGCTTCAAAGAGGCATCCAAGGCAAGCATACAAGCATGTTAAAGGGACTGAAATAACATGGCAAATGGTCCCAATCCACTGAATTAAGGCAAGGATGCATGCTATACATTCACACACTTAAGGCCAACAAACCAAAAATGCAAAGGGGCTATACTAAGCATGCCTTGGTCGACCCAAACAACTAAGGACAGACCTCTAGCATGGCAAAATAAGCACAAAAGCTTCACAAAGCTAGACCTAAAACATGCTAGAACAATGGTTTACAACCTAAGGCATGTTAAGGCCTAAACATGGCATTACAAGGTAGGTATGCTAAACTTGCATGGTGTACCAAAACCAACTAAAAAAAGAGGCATATTATGACATAATAAGCTCAAAAATTAGCTAAGGCATGGTCAACATGAAGCTTAGCTAGGTGCTCCCTCAAGAGGCCAAAAATGGTCCATTTCAAGGACAACAAGGAGAGGGGGTGGCCCTCTCCTTCTTGGGACTTCAAGGCACCATCCTTACCACTGAAATCCCTCAAGATTTTAGTGGTGAGGAGGCCCAAACACCAAAGTCCCAGAGCTCACTCAAAATGGCACAAAATGGGGCCTCTCAAGGCCTAAGAGGGGTCAAACACCTCCAAACCACAAAATACTCTAAACAAACTATTTAGAGGGCCCAAAAATAGAACTTTTTTATATTATACACTAAGCTCAAAAATAGTTCCAAGATAGGCAAAAATACAATGCAAAAATGGGGAATAAAAGGGCAAGATTGTTACCCTTGAAGACCCTCTTCACAAATGAAGCTCCAGCAACTTCTTTGAGCTCAAAATAGCTCCAAAGCTTCAAGAACAAACCTCTGGCCCTTGAAGAACCAAGAAAAGGTGTAACACTATGTGTTTGTGTGCAATAGTAAGACACAAACACACTTATACACACACAAAGGCCAAATGAGAGAGAGGTATAGAGATAGAATATGTATGGAACCCTAAACCTAAAACCAGAGCTCTCACACAACTTTTCTCTCTAAAATGTCTAACCCTAAGGCCAAGAGAGGAGGGCTTCTCTTATAGAGGAGCCAATCTTGTAAAGCTTACAAGGTAAGCTAACAAGGAAGTCATCCCTCCATACACGTGTATGGAGGGGAACAAAATGCCATAGAGCTGTATTAAAATATCTGCAAAAGCAGATGAACAGTAGTCGGCTACTCAAAATTGCCACCTTGACAAAATGGACTGCCGACCGGCAACAAAGAATGCCGACCGGCAATATACATTGCCGATGGCAACAAAACACCAGCCGGTGGCCTCTGGCCATGGTCGGTGATGTGTGGGGATGCCTCACAAGGCATTCCCTGCCCCTCCAAGGCAAAACCCAAGTGTTTGGTGCAAAACCAGACACTAAACAGTCGAGTTCGGAGATCCTGAGGCAAGGCGCGCAAGCTGAGACCTCCGGGAACTCCAAACGAACACAAACATGGATGATCATTGAGTGTTCCAATGGTGACGTCCAAGTCTTGAGGACGGTCAAAAATGGGGTGTCTACAGTTGCCCCTCTTTGATAGAACTCGAAAGTCATAACAATGACGGGAGTGAATGTCAAAGCCCAGAGACGACCCATTTTTGACAAGGTCGAAGACTTAGACAAACATGCAAGACAAACAAGATATGCGCTCGAAGGCAGGGGCAAAATGCAAGACAATGCGTAGAGCCAAACATAACTTATGATCATGCAAAGAAAGCTGTAATGAAGCATACATGCGACAATTTTAAGCTAGCATACACCGGACTACACTACAATGCAGAAAGGATGTAAGAGAATTATGCAATTCTCAATACGTCTCACTCGGAGGATACAATACCTGTGCGGCTCGTCTGGTTGCACCAGCCTCAAATGAACCGTATATACAATATCGTGCCTGAAAAGAAAGCAAACTTAACAGGTACAATATTATTAGCAACATGCATGACAATGCAAAATGATTGCAAAATGATATGCAACATATACAAAACAATGTATAAACAATGCAAATGAAAATGCAATGCAATTGAAACAATGCAAATTATACGCAAAGCAATTGAATCATGGTCCAATCATGAGCGGTTCGAAATCACACCTATGTCAAATAGATTGATGGAGGTAACAGGTCCGTCTACCATAGAACGGTCTACTGAACTATGAGTAATGTAGACGGACACAAGAACAAGTATTGGGGGGGGATTGACACAAGTGGGGAAACGACCCGCTGGGGAAAGGACTACGATCCTAATGCCGGATGCAAAAATTACACTACAATGTAATATATAATGAAAATACTGGGGAAATGGCAATGGATATGGCACGCGAGCCAAACCAAATCTTGCCTGGGCAAGGCATGTACGCATACAAGCCATGTCTAACATAGAACAGCCTACTGAACTATGTTTCGACATGAGAAGTATGGGCACATACCAGACCAAGCTCAACATGGAAAGGCGCAAGCCATAGGCGGGGGTGATGCAATGTATGCATGCAGACTACAATGCAATAGATATGGCATGCGGGCCAAACCAAATCTTGCCTAGGAAAGGCATGTACACAAACAAGCCGCGGCTAATATAGAACGGTCCACTGAACTATGCTTTGACACGAGAAGTATGGGCACATACCAAACCAAGCTCAACAGGGAAAGGCGCAAGCTATAGATGGAAGGTGATGTAATGAATGCATGCAAGCTACAAATGCAATATCTACAAATATGCAACGGAATGGAAATGCAATATAATGGATATGGCTTGCGGGCCAAACCAAATCTTGCCTAGGAAAAGCATGTATACATACAAGCCGCGTCTAACATGGAACGGTCCACTGAACTATGTTTTGACGTGAAAAGTATGGGCACATACCAGACCAAGCTCAATCATGGAAAGGCGCAAGCCATAAATGGAAGTGATACAGTGAATGCATGCAATTTACAATGCAATGTAAACAAATTTTACAATGATGCATGACAATGCAACTATTTACGATGACAATGCAACTATTTACGATTATGCATGACAATGCAACTATTCACGATGATGCATGACAATGCGATTGTTTGTTTTTGTTTTTTTTTTTTTTGAAATGCAAATGATGTATGAAATGCATGTTGCATGGAATGCGCGACAATACGCGACTTTTGAGATGCACGTGAACTTGAATATGCGACGACGCGAGTCGCTTGAAATGCATGTACAATGCAACTTATCAAAAGTCGTTCGGGCACGACAAACACCGAAGGACTTGCACCTTCAGAGGATTTAGGGTCTCCTAGACCGTTCGGGCACGACAAACACCGAAGGACTTGCACTTTCAGAGGATTTAAGGTCTCCTAGACCGTTCGGGCACGACAAACACCGAAGGACTTGCACCTTCAGAGGATTTAGGGTCTCCTAGACCGTGGATTACAGTAACTGTACGGCTCGTCTGGTTGCACCAGCCTCAAATGAACCGTACATACAATATCGTGCCTGAAAAGAAAACAAACTTAATAGGTACAATGTGATTAACAATATGCATATTAATGTATTTGAAAATGCGTGACAACGCAAAGCAAGTGGGAAGCATAACAATGCTGTGAAGGCACAGTGATGTAAGTGGAGCACGCGGTCTACGCAGGCAACGAAATTGATTACAAGCATGCGGTCTATGCAAGTAATGAAATTGGACATAAAAAAATGCGGTCTACGCAAGCGGAACATGCGTTATACGCAGGCAAAACATGCGGTCTACGCAAGTAATGAAATTGAATGCATGCATGCAGTGTACGCAAGCAAAACATGCGGTCTACGCAAGTAATGAAGTTGGTTTCAAGCATGCGGTCTACGCAAGCGAAATATGCAGTCTACGCAAGGAAAACATGCGGTCTACACAAGTAATGAAATTGAATGTATGCATGCGGTCTACGCAAGCAAAACATGCGGTCTACGCAAGTAATGAATTGATTACAAACATGCGGTCTACGCAAGCAAAACATGCGTTCTACACAAGTGATGAAATGATTACGAACATGCGGTCTACGCAAGTAATGAAATTGAACAAACATGCGGTCTACGCAAGCAAATCATGCGGTCTACGCAGGTAATGAAATGATTACGAACATGCGGTCTACACAAGCAAAACATGCGGTCTACGCAAGTAATGAATTTGATTACGAACATGCGGTCTACGCAAGTAATGAAATTGAACAAACATGCGGTCTACGTAAGCGATGAATTTGATTACGAACATGTGGTCTACGCAAGTAATGAAATTGAACAAACATGCGGTCTACGCAAGCAAAACATGCGGTATACGCAAGTAATGAATTTGAACAAACATGCGGTCTATGCAAGTAATGAATTTGAACAAACATGCGGTCTACGCAAGCAAAACAAGCGGTCTACACAAGTAATGAATTTGAACAAACATGCGGAATGCAGTGAGATGCACAAAACCGCGCGATGCGCTTTAGACAACGCGAGCGCACAAGACGGTGCGAATGATATGCGATATGCATGGGGCAACTTTTGAGTTTTGTAAAATCCAAAAGGATACGAAAAGGATTCACCTTGCACGAATTCGAGTGCCACATACAGAGGGCATGATCTGAGGTCAAAACGGAGGCCGGCATAGCATCGGAGATGCACTGTTTTGAGCAATGAAGGCCCTGAACCACAGATATAACCCAAACAAGGATGTAGGAGGATCAAAAACCATTGTAGGAGGCCATCGGATGCCCACCGGCCATCAGAATGCATCATCGGCCGTCCATCAGCCTTCATAAAACTCCATCGGCACAACATATTGCCGACCGGCAAAGAGTGTGGCCGACCGGCAAAAACTCCCTGTATCGGGGCAGTTCTGTCATTTCGCTACGGGTCTTTAAATATAGGGCCTCTAGCCCTATATTTCTCACACCCTCTTGCTCGAAAATTGTCTCTCTCTCTCTCTCTAGAGTGTTTTCGTCCTTCGATCTCCTCGTTTTCTTGCGTTCTAGCTCCCATTTCGTTGTTCGATTCGCGATCTCCTTCACGTTTCGGACATTTTCAACCGAACGAAACTTTGTTTCGGTGTTTGTTTTTTGATTTCCGCCACTCGGGGTTTGTTTCCCTCGAGTTTTTCTCGATAGCCGTACCTTTTCCGTACTCCGACTTTTCCGGCCTTTTCCAACCCTCTCGGGGTTTGACTTTTTGTTGACTTTTCGCCTTCTTGCCTGGTTTTCAATTTTTTGGCCATTTTCATATTTTCTTCGAGATGGCGGACGACCTTCCACAGGGCGGGGTCCCTCCAGAGCACGAGATGGACCCTGAGGCCGAGCCCTTGCCACTCCGCGTCCGGCCGTTCGATCCGGAGACCTACAGGCCCGCGGTTCACATGATGCTTTCTGACGGACTACGCCAGTTCAGGAGCTTTGATAGGCACGTGCCACCCGAGCTACTACTGCGTGAGCCTACCTCCCACCTGTCCTTTGGCACTTCCGAGGTAACTTTCCTTCTCTGCTTTACTTTCTGCAATGTAGGATGCAAAACTGCCGTAGCTGGTTATGCTCTTTAAATGCTTAATTCTGATATATTGTATACTGTAGTTGATTGTAAACATACGTGCCACTGATATCTGTTTGAGACTGACACATGCACACACACTACACTGGCTTCGAATCACCCAAACACACGGCGCACACTGTATTTCACTGCATACACACTGGTACCTGGTATTGGCTTGAGTCTGAAAATATGCACGCATGCTATACTATACTGAACTACCCAAACACGCTGACACATCACACGTTGTAGTTCACTGTAAGCACACCGGCACCCGGTATTAGTTTGAATCTGTTAAAACTTGCACGCATGCTACATCTGCCCTGAACCACCCAAACACGCTGACACATCACACGTTGTAGTTCATTGTATGCTTCTCAGAATTGCATTTTGAATATTGCCTTGCGATTGTTGTTTTTGATTACAGGGGGATTCCCATACCATCCGCGGGTATGGGAACACCGTTGCTCGGGACTGGTACCTCGAGCTGCCAGATGTGGTTCGTGACATCGTCGACGAGGCCGGCTTTGGCATCTTCTGTAGGGGGCTCTCTCGACTGACTACCTGCAGGCCCTTGCTTGCTGCTCTAGCGGAGAGGTGGTGGGATACCACCAACTCCTTCCACTTCTCCGTTGCAGGGGACATGACGATGACCCCTTACGACTTCTCGATGCTTACTGGCATTGGGGTAGGGGGTGATCCAATCCCTTTCGACACAGATATGAATGAGTGGGACGCTGCCCAGCTGTACCTGCTTGGCACTCAGCCTTCCCTCGCTCGAGCGGGGTTCGTTAGGTACTCGTGGTTTAAGAGCCACTTTCGGGTCCAGCCGGCCTGGGTAGAGGAGGCGCAGATGTCCCCAGAGGAGGTGGACCAGTATGCGCGGGGCTTCATCATGTTCCTCTTCGGGACGACTCTCTTTGCCGATCGGGCGAACACCGTGCCCTTATGACTGTTGAGCGCGCTGGTGGACGTCAGGCAGATCCGCCATTATGACTGGGGTGGCGCAGGCCTGGCCACATTGTATGGTTATATGAGCTCTTCTTCCCGCCTCAGCAGACAGCTTCTCGGTGGCTACTGGCGAGCGTGGGAGGTATGTATTCTTCCCATTTTACATTCCTGCCTTCTGCTTTCTGTATTCTGTACACTGCACATATACTGTACACTGCCCCACACTGACTGTACACTGCACACCCGGCACATATATACTCTGCTTTACACTGACTGCACACTGCACACACTGCACATTCTGCACAATACACTGCACAACGGTATTCTCACACTGTACACAGCGTTCTACACTGATACACTGCCCTCGGCATTCTCACACTGTACACTGCATTCTGCATTGATACACTGCTCACAGTATTATGATGTTTTTGCCTTTTGTGCTTTTCAGCCTCCTTTCCAGATTCCTCCGGTGGGTGGTGCTCTGGTTGGGCCCTCTATTCCTGCTCGAGGAGGGCATGGAGACGCTGTACGTCCCTGTACCAGGGGGGGTGTGTTCATGTCGGGAGTAGTTCTCAGGCGCCGACCCCTGATGATGATGATGATGATGACGATGATGAGTCCGAGGCAGAGGCAGAGGCAGAGGCCGGGTCATCTGAGGAGGCTGGAGACGACTCAGACTCAGGCTCAGATGGCGACGCTGATGATGATGCCCCTGGACCTTCGTCCAGGAAGAGGGTGAGGAGAGATCCCCGGGCCCGAGACTACTGATGATGATCCAGATTGCTGCTTTTCTTCCTTTTGTACTTTTTCCTTTCTTTTTCTTTTCTTTTCTTTCTCCTTGTTGGTAGTCGGATTACCTTGTACTGCCGCAGGCAGATTTTTTGTTTTCAAAGCTATGTACTTGAAAAAGATAATGAAATGAACAAACTTTTTGCTTAAAAAGTATTACATTTACATATCTCATGTATTGCATCGCATCACATCATGTTACACCTCAATGTGAATGGAATTGACCTGTTGTCTGAAAAATCGAGCATTTGTACTGTAATGATCAGATAACCAAACGGCCTCATAGCAAAACAGCCCAAGCAACCCACTGCCTGATTCTGAACACACAACCCTTACTCTACTGGGGATTAATCTGCATACAGCCCGTAACACAGCATTTGGTTCATTTTGCACACAGTAAATCCTGAACAAACAGCCTAATCTGACAAGACGGAACACAAAGACGGAACCAGTTGAAGTTGAAGCACGCTCAGATGCCCCAAATTTTTTTTCTTCTTCTTTTGCTTCGCACAGATGTAGAGAATGGCACAGCACTCTGAGCATAAACGGTTTTCGGAATAAAAAAGGATTTTCAACCGGGGTATCGAGCCTACAACTGAGCGCAGCATACTGTGACTCAAAAGGTACACGACCTAAACACATCGAGTAATACCCAGAAAAGACTCAAAACAAAGGTTGAGGTAAACAAAACAAAAGACACGACATACAGACGCGTTAACGGAGACGGGGGACCTTAGATCACGAGGAGCCAGTTTCTCTGGGTATTGTTTCCCACCCTTTTTTCATTTGTGATTCTCACATCACTCTGGCACTCAAGCTCGGTTTTTCTCTCAAAACCCTTTGGCTCGCTTTTTCTCTCAACTTACACCTCTCTATTCTTTATTCTCTCATTTTTCATCCCTCCCCAAGGTGATTGATGGGTGAATAGGAAGTTGCGGGTTCATGCCCGATGCCGTTAGCTCACAGTTATTTCTTCTGGTGGGTAGAGTGCCCTCCTGGCAAGTATGTTGATGACGGGGGAAAGACAGAACACCTGACTCAACTGTGCCCCTAGTTTATCATTTTGACCATTTTTTGTTTTGGTTTTCTACTAAAACAGTTTTGATCATGATGAGAGCTAGATTAGCGTACTTGTTCGACTTTTGATTTGAAAACCATGCAAGTCAGACTATAAGCACTGAAAATTTTCCTTTTTTGGGTCCAAGAAAATGGTCCAGTTTTGGAAAATGGAATAGTTTTCGAGAAAATAGTCAACCTCAATAAAAATTTTCAAAAACTATTTTGCAAATAGTCAATGCTCACCGAACATGGAACTTACTCTTTGAGATGCGCAACCTCGGATCGGAGGCAATGGAAAATTGCCCCTGGTTTGAAGGGGGGGATGGCAACGGAAAGTTGCCCCTGGTTTGAATGGCGACTCGTGACGACTCGTGGCAACGGAAAGTTGCCCCTTGTTTGGATGATGCCGCAGCGGTCCGCAAGCAGTCTTCATTGGTGGTGGTCGAATTCTTGGACACCGAGATGACGAAGACGGTCATAACAAATATATGGACACAGTCACCTTGGAAGGCGCTGGCGACTGGACTTTGGGATGAAATTGAAACCATTGTATGGACTGAGACACTATGAAAGCGTTGGGGGCTGGACTTCAGAATGAAGTTGCCTACGTATCCCAAACATGGGAATCAAGCCTCACGTAGTTCCGGTTAAGGTACACTCGGGTATTTTAACCTTCACTTTTCAGGCTCTAATTTTTGCCAAGGTGCCCAATGCGGGTTTTCGACCTTGCGAGCTTCTTTTCATTTTGTTTTTTTTTGTTCATTTCTTTTTCTTTTCTTTTTCGCATTTTTTCTTTTCTTTTCTTTTCTTTTTTGTACTTTTTTGCTTTTTTTGTATTTTTCTCTTGCTCTAACTTTTGCCTGGGTCGCCCTTCCGGGTTTTCGGCCCAGTGAGCCTCTCAAAGGGTAAAAGTGTAACAAGTCCATGCCAAATGGTTTTTGAAGTTGAAGCCTCTCTATATCTAGGAGAACGGCTGTTGCAATGATTTGTAGGAGAATCCATCATGGCTGCTCCACAAGCTTCTTCTAGTGAGATCTGATCCTTTTGACTCGCCTTTGGTGCCTCTTGCTCGAGGGCTGCTTCAAAACTGGCCACACGGGCCTCCTCTGACAGTTGACTGTTGAATGTTCCGAATGAGTTCGAGGTTCAAGACAAACAGGTCGAATCTTGAGGTTGAGAACGATCCTAGGCTGCACAATCTCAAGAGCGATCCTACATAGGTCTTCACAGGGCCATGTAAAACATTTGTTTTTGAAAGTTTTTAAGAAAGCGACAAATTGCTCGTGCCGAAGATAGTGTGGAACCAATCTGGATCAAGCCAGGATCCTTCTCAGTACTCACGTCGACAAGCATGATTTCATTCATAAAAAGGCTTAGCATGCCTTTCCTTCTCTCAAAATGATCAAAATTTTGCAAAACCCGAGGAATTCCTTCCTCTTTGTTTTTATCACAATGTTTTGAAAAAAAAGAGCTTTGGAGAACTTAGGTCAATGCGATAATTCTCAAGGCACAGAAGAGCAGGTAGAATGTAGGACCGTTCCATTCAAAACCCCTGGCACAACTAGCCCAAAACAAACAACAAGCACAGAAACATGATAGTCGCAGCTGTTTCATTCAGGTTTCTCGGATGCAACTGGCTCCTCGGCGGAAACAGACTCAAAAACAAAAATGGGTAATTACAAGACAAAACGGTGTTCGAGGCGACAACCCCGGAATCACCTGGTATTCTATACAAAGGGGACTGACTTGCTACAAAAAGACAGACCCTTAAGCAAAAAGACTGACTCAAGACAAAGAGATAGACTCAAAACAAAAGGCTAACTCGATACCCGAGCCAGAATTTACAAAGCTGATGTCCACAGATGCTCAAAAATGCATGCCAGACGCCACATCCAAAATATACCAAATGTTGCCCGCAGGTGGTTCATTTTCTGATTACATACTTGCAGTATCTGTGTCCTCAAAATCCAATAACTGGGTGGTAACGAACTTGGCTGAGGTGGGCGGGAGGATAACCTCGTTGTCAATCAGATCTTGCACCTCATGACAGAGGCGGAAACAGTTATCGGTAGCATGGCCTGTCTGCAGGTGGTACACGCAGTACTGAGCAGCATCATGCGTAGCAGGGAGATTCTTCGGGAGAGGCCGAGGCTCCAAGGGTTTAAGGTGCCCCCTCTCGGCAAGAATCTGAAGTGCCTTAGACAGAGGCATGTAGAGAGCATGAAAGACCCTGCGCCCTCGGGGCAGGTATTTTGAAGTCTGAGCGTTCTTACTAGCCGCACAAGCAAAAGGGTCGGCAGGCACTGCCTTGGCTTTCTGATCTTTCCCAGGTGCAGGGGCGGGAATAGGAGAAACTGTTCTGGCATGACGGGGCCTATCCCGATTTTCTGACTGACTTGAACTACCCTCGGGTGGTGTGGAGAAAGCATCCTCCACAGTTTTTGCCACAACTGCGGATATCTGTTGCTTGTTCATCCCCTCGGCTTTCAAAGCCTCGACTGTCCGCAACAGTTGTTCAATGGGGTCGGCATCTGCCTTCATTTTGTCTTTTCCTCTGGCCTCAGCCTGATCGAGGATTTGGGTTGATGTTGATATGTCATTACCATAGCTGGAGGCCATCTCCGGTTGGCTAAGTTCAATCACAATTCGCCCCAACAGCGGGGGCTCCTGGGGCACAAAACTCCCGGCATATGGTGCGGCTGGAGGTGAAGTTGACATTCCGTAGGCGAGATCCGCCACAGACCTCTGGAGATCACCTATCATCCCTATTAGTTCAAATGTAGTAGGCTCGCGAGCCTGGTATAGCTGGGGGGCCCAGACCGGGTGCGTAACAGGCGACCTGGGTGGATGTGACATATCAATGTTGCTCTCACTTTGCAGAGCGATCCCTTAATCTAATGCAGCTGTCATAACCACGATCTCTTCTGAATTCTGCGTCATCATATGTCCTGCCTCAGCAAGGGGGAGCACTAGCTATTCTGTACCAGCTGTCCGAACTGAAAGAGACAACAAGAAGCATTTCAGCCCAAATGGATCAAACACGGGTGTAGCTGAACAACTATACTCTTCTACTGATTACTATTCCCAGAATCACTGTCCCCAAAATACCGAATCGAATACTCGCAGATAACTGATTCTCAGCAACACTGACACTGGTGCCCTCGGGCCCGATACTCAAACTTGCAAACTGATATGTACATTCCTGTAGAGATACACTCTAAAAGCACATAGCAAGTAAAGAGAGCCAAAACACCCCTATGTTGGGGTAAGGTTTCCCTGTCCTATTTCGTCAGGAGCTAGGGTTTCACTATGCACGCAGCAGTTTTCAAACAACCTAACATCGGGTAAGCAACCTGTCCTAGCTTGGAATGATCACTATGGATCCGAATATGCATGAGGTCGAATGGTCGAAGAGGGTGCCCCGGTAAAACCGGGGTTTGTGTTCCCATACTGTCAGAGCCCATAACCAGTCAGCCTTATGGTCATGCCTTGACAAGACAAGCCTCCAGCAAACCGTTCAGGAATGGCAGATGGCAAACACGGTGTCCTAGGCGCACCAATGCACATGCAATGCAAAGAGACACATAAATGAGATCAAAACAGGATATCATGAGTTCGAGTCAAGCTCTCTAAATATCCCCAGCAGAGTTGCCAGAAACTGCAGCACGCCCGCGTGGGGCCCTCGCTACAGTTCGGACTCGATTTTGTTACGGTTCTTAATCTGAACCAAAGAGTCCAAATCCGGTAAATCGTTTTGAGAAACAGATTTTTTGAAAAGAAGTGCCAAACATGGACTGCTTTGCCAGATACAGAGTCGCCACCTAAATATTTTAAAATGGGGAAATTTAGGAAACCCTGACTCGGTGCCAAAGGCCACGTGTCTGTCATCACCAAAGTTGCCTTGGCTCGGGAGCTTGGGTACGGTTGGGGAAGGTCAGCTATGAGTACCCCCTCTCGCCCGATCCGAAGATCGGCCTCTACTAACTGTGATATCCGTTTTTGAAAACGTTATGTGTTCTTATTCCAGTTATTAGCCTAGAATTACTATGTTATGCGCACAGCAAACAAGTATAGACTAGATTACCTAATTTGGAAATAAGCATTGCATATATGTTTGTCTTGAAAAACACTTTGGAATTTGCTACTCCCAAGTAGGCTAAAATACGGATTTCAACGAGTTTTTCCAACTCAGACAGTCCAACCTTCACCCACAGGCATTCAAACAGTTTATCACATAAGCATCTAGCCACATGGTAAACATGCTGTTATGATAGCATTCACACGCATGCGATATGCTAAAGCATGAAAATACTTACATCGTACTCCATGCCAAAACAATAAACTCGTTAGTAAACAATGCATGATCCAAGTCCATGTTTAAATGTCTAATGCAACACATACAGGATGCAATTAGAGTAGGCTCGGCTAACCTAAACATGGGATGTGAAATGCAATCAATTGATGCACGTATTCAATTTGGAATTGAAGTACAAATCCAGTTAGCATGATGTACCCAGCCTAGTGCATGCGAGACAAATGTATGGATGCACGCATGCATAGCATAAGGTGTGCTAAATTAAACATGTCCTATTACTAACCATCAAAGCAGGTAAGTAGAAAGGAAGAAAGAAGTGGGGATTGGAAGACATGCACACACACGCACCCACACATATTACAGATTCGCCCTCGCTCGGAGGGACCAAATAAATATTACAGATAATTAACCTACAAGCTAATTAATTATTAGAAATCACCTAATTAATTAACAAATTAACTAAGCATAAGAAAAGCAATAACAGGGGCCTCGGGAAGAGGGTTCGATGCGCGCGTGCTCGGGTCTTGCTCGGAAGTGCACTGCCATGCATAAACTGCCTTTGTTTTCCCTTCTCTGCCTCTTTGAAGACTGCAAAAGTCTCAAAATTGCTTCCCTGGACATTAGGAGACACCACCGGCTGAGTAGAATGGCCACCGGCAGTGGTGTGTGATCACCGGCTGTTGGTGAAGCTATCGGCCCGGGAAGGATTGCCGGTCGGCACTGGACACTGCTGGTCGGCAGAAAGTTCCTGCAGAATCTGCAATTGACAGCAACAGAAGGCAAGGCACAGCATGGCAATGCAATTCAAGCAATGTATGCACCAATCCTATCCCTTATCATGTTAGTGACTCAAAGGGATACGCTCCTTAGTTCTCGGACCATCAATCGCGCATTTCCATGCATGATGGCCCAAGGGACCAAGTGTGCATATTTTGATGTCAAATGCAATGCAAACCAACAAATCAAAGCCCAATTCCTATCACTAGATCAAGGAACAAGACATGCATGCTAGATGCAATGCAACCTAGGCATGCAAGCTAAGGGTGCAACATGGGAATGCAAGATGTACATGCAAGCATGCAAACAAACATGCAAGGTAAGCATGCAAGCAAGCAAAGGATGGACTTAAGCATGATTTAGGCAGCTCTAATTAGGCCCAAAACAGTGGCCATAAGTGCTATGAAATGAGGACTAAACACACATACACACATGCACATGTTAAAGGGCTAACACTCAAGCGCAAAAGGGCAACTCTCAAGCACACTCGAAAGAGGCATAACATGGACTAATGGCATGCAAGGTAAGCATTGAAAATCATGTTACAAAAGGTGCTAAGCCAATTAAACAAGATAAACAAGGCATGCAAACAAAGCCAAAAACCCAAGACAAGCCAAGAGGCTTAAACCAAGACTAAGTCAACCAAGCCTCACAAGGCTAAGAGGACTTAAAATAGGTCTAATGCGAACCTAAACAATACCCAAGGGACACCTAGATGGCATCTAAGTGGCTCAAATTCAAAAGCATGCACAATGACAAAAACATGGAGCATGCAAGACAAGCTTTCAAAGCTTCAAAGAGGCATCCAAGGCAAGCATACAAGCATGTTAAAGGGACTGAAATAACATGGCAAATGGTCCTAACCCACTGAATTAAGGCAAGGATGCATGCTATACATTCACACACTTAAGGCCAACAAACCAAAAATGCAAAGGGGCTATACTAAGCATGCCTTGGTCGACCCAAACAACTAAGGACAAACCTCTAGGATGGCAAAATAAGCACAAAAGCTTCACAAAGCTAGACCTAAAACATGCTAGAACAATGGTTTACAACCTAAGGCATGTTAAGGCCTAAACATGGCATTACAAGGTAGGTATGCTAAGCATGCATGGTGTACCAAAACCAACTAAAAACAGAGGTATATCATGACATAATAAGCACAAAAATTAGGTAAGGCATGGTCAACATGAAGCTTAGCTAGGTGCTCCCTCAAGAGGCCAAAAATGGTCCATTTCAAGGACAACAAGAAGAGGGGGTGGCCCTCTCCTTCTTGGGACTTCAAGGCACCATCCTTACCACTGAAATCCCTCAAGATTTCAGTGGTGAGGAGGCCCAAACACCAAAGTCCTGGAGCTCACTCAAAATGGCACAAAATGGGGCCTCTCAAGGCCTAAGAGGGGTCAAACACCTCCAAACCACAAAACACTCTAAACAAACTATTTAGAGGGCCCAAAAATAGAACTTTTTTATATTATACACTAAGTTCAAAAACTGTTCCAAGATAGGCAAAAATACAATGCAAAAATGGGGAATAAAAGGGCAAGATTGTTACCATTGAAGACCCTCTTCACAAATGAAGCTCCAGCAACTTCTTTGAGTTCAAAACAGCTCCAAAGCTTGAAGAACAAACCTCTGGCCCTTGAAGAACCAAGAAAAGGTGTAACACTATGTGTTTGTGTGCAATAGTAAGACACAAACACACTTATACACACACAAAGGCCAAATGAGAGAGAGGTATAGAGATAGAATATGTATGGAACCCTAAACCTAAAACCAGAGCTCTCACACAACTTTTCTCTCTAAAATGTCTAACCCTAAGGCCAAGAGAGGAGGGCTTCCCTTATAGAGGAGCCAATCTTGTAAAGCTTACAAGGTAAGCTAACAAGGAGGCCATCCCTCCATATACGTGTATGGAGGGGAACAAAATGCCATACAGTTGTATTAAAATATCTGCAAAAGCAGATGAACAGTAGTCGGCTGCTCAAAATTGCCATCTTGACAAAATGGACTGCCGACCGGCAACAAAGAATGCCGACCTACAATATACATTGCCGATGGCAACAAAACACCAGCCGGTGGCCTCTGGCCATGGCCGGTGATGTGTGGGGATGCCTCACAAGGCATTCCCTGCCCCTCCAAGGCAAAACACAAGTGTTTGGTGCAAAACCAGACACTAAACAGTCGAGTTCGGAGATCCTGAGGCAAGGCGCGCAGGCCGAGACCTCCGGGAACTCCAAACGAACACAAACATGGATGATCACCGAGTGTTCCAATGGTGACATCCAAGTCTTGAGGAAGGTCAAAAATGGGGTGTCTACATGAGGAGGCCCAAACACAATGGTCCTGGAGCTCAACCAAAATGGCACAAAACAAAGGCCAAACAAGCCTTAAGAGGGGTCAAAAAATCCCAAAGCTTAAAACACCCTTAACAAACTATTTAGAGCAGGCAAAAAGAAGACTTTTATATGTTATATGCTAAGCTCAAAAACAGATGCAAGATAGGCTAAAAAGCTTTGCAAAAATGGGGTAAAAAGGGACAAAAGTCTTACCCTTGTAGACCCTCTTCACAAAAAATGTTCCAGCAGCTCTTTTGGTTCCAAACCAGTTCAAAAGCTTCAAGGAAAGACCTCTGGTACCTCAGCAACTAAGAAAAGGTGTGATGGTGGGTGTTTGTGCACAAAAATGAGACTAAACACACACTAAACACAAGAGAGAGAGAGAGAGAGAGAGAGAGAGATAGAGGATATATGTAAACCCTAACCCTAAAGCTTAAGCTCTGAAAATATTGTCTAAGTTGTCTAACCCCTGAACAAGAGAGAAGAGGTTCTCTTTTATAGACAATTAGTCTTGTAAAGCTTCCAAAGGAAGCTAACAAGAGGGTAATCCCTCCATACATGTGTATGAAGGGGGTGACAGTGTATGCCAGCTGCACAAAAATATCTGCAAAAGCAGATGCATAGTAGTCGGCCGGCCAAAAATGCAATTGACGAAAAAAAGATAGCCGGCCGGCCATCTATAGTGCCGGCCGGCCAAACATTTGGCCGGTGGAGTGTGGGGATGGCCCACAAGCCATTCCCTGCCCCTCCAAGGCAAAACACAAGTGTTTGGTGCAAAACCAGACACAAAACAGTCGAGTCAAGAGAACCTGAGGCAAGGCGCATAGCCGAGACCTCCGGGAACTCAAGACGAACACAAACGTGGATGATCATCGAGTGTTCAAGCGGTGACGTCCAAGTCTTGAGGACGGTCAAAAATGGGGTGTCTACACAAGGTTATGATTAATCCCTGCAACAGAAATCACATGCTATGATTAATGCAAGACACAAGTGCCAAAAAAGGTAAAAATGGAAACAAAATAAAAATATGAACAGTCATGATCGACTAAATATCCATCATTTAGCAAGGAACCTTCACTAGACTTTTCACTACCTTTGAGTCCACAAGCCAGATCTTCTTATGCATCTCTTCCAAAGGAGCTTTGGTCTATAACAGACGAATAAAACAAGAGAATCACCAAGCAATCGTGAGAATATATATTGTATATATGGTATGATTGTGAAAAAATAGGAATCTTTGTATTGCCTTTTTCATTTAGGCTGTATAAATCTATGACCTCTTTGTAAACAATACACAATTGAATATACGAATTCTTTTAGAATACTTACATGGTATCAGAGCCGTGTTCGTGACCTTAGCGCTGTTATCTTCCTCAATTGTCTCTAATCAGTCTTTGTGCTCGCAAACCCTAGCACCGTCATCTGCCTCAGCCGTCAGTCTGTGTGATCGCGAGCCGTAGCCGTCAGTCTGTGTGTTCGCGAGCCCCAGCACGGTCGTCTCCTTCAGCCCTTTCTGCTGAGTCTTGTCGTCGCATTGTCGTTATCTCCCTTAGTCATTTGCTTCTCCTCGTCTCATCTCTGTTTCATCTCATCTCGGATTACATTGTCGCGACCACTGTATCTCTCTCTCTCTCTCTGCTTATGTAGCCTAGTTTGGTTTAGGGTTAATAAACTCAAAATTTATTTTAGATTTATTATTGTTTGACCCAACACCTTCTGAATATTATAATTCTATAACCCTTGTTTCATTATAATGTTGGACACTAAAACCTAAGCTATCAAGTGCAAACTCACTGGTAACAATTATGCCTATTGGGCTAGTGTTATGAAGAACTTCTTTCTTGGTCAGAAAAAATGGGGATATGTTTCTGGTTCTATTCCTCAGCTATTGGACTCGAAGGTGGAAGGATATCTGACTTCCTGTGATACTTGGGATTGTGATAATGCCCAAGTTCTGACCTGGTTTCATAATTTTGTGGATGACCGTATTGGAATGATGTTTTCTAAATATAGTACTGCCAAGGAGGTGTGGGATTATTTACTGGGTGTTTATCAGCAGTCCAACTTTGCCAGGCGGTATGAGTTAGAAACAACTATTCAGAGTGCACATCAACAAGATCAGACTATTCAGGATTTCTATATTGAGATGAAAAGTCTCTGGGATCAATTGGCTCTCATGGAACCATCTAGCCTCAAGGTATTAGACACTTATGTTGAGTTTCGAGAACAGGGTCGTTTAGTGTAGTTCTTAACGGCTCTTTCCTCCCAACGTGAGGCTATCCGTGGTGGCATCTTTCATTGGTCTCCTCTTCCCTCTATGGATGCTATTGTTCGTGAGCTCCTCTCCGAGGAAACCCGTCTTAAGACGGCCAGTCAAAATCTGTCTCCATCTGTCTTCTTAGCTCCTACTCAGCGTCCTCTGCTGTCAAACCCCTCTCATCAGCTTCAGGTCATTGCAAAGCCCAAGAACGGGCCACTAGCCTCAGATGAGTGTGCTTTTTGTCATCAGAAGGGACATTGGAAGTACAATTGTCCCAAGAAGGGTTGTCAGTTTGCTCAGTCTTCTTAGCCGTCTCAGCCACAGTTCCGAGGTCCTACTTCGAGTATTGTTCACCCTCTTACTGCTTATACTGCCTCTACTTTAGCTTCTAATCCTGACTTGGCTTCCTTGAGTGCCTAGATTGCCTAGCTTCAGCATCTCTGGTCCATCTCTCAGTCATCTTCATCTGCTTCTGCTCTTATCTCTTTTAATTCAGGTTTGCTTAGGTCCTCTTTAGGTATTCCTTTCTCTATCTGGCTTTTTGATGCTAGTGCCTCTCATCATATGACTCCTCACCTTTTCTCACTCCAAAACTAATGGGTCTGGTATGTCTGTCTTATCTTTTGGCTCTGTCTTATCCTTTGCCATGTCTACTATTACTATTTCCTCTATTCTTTATGTTCCTCAATTGTCTGTTAGCTTAGTTTCTATCAGTCAACTTAATGCTTTTGGTTTTGATGCTATCTTTTCTTCTTCTGTCTGTTGTGTGCAGGATCGGGTGTCCAAGAAGCAGATTGGGACCGGCTGTAGAGCTGGAGATCTCTATGTGGTGGAAAGTCTACATCTTCCTCTTTCTACGTCTCCCGTTGCACTTTCATATTTTCAATTAGATTCTCAGTCGAGTTAGTTTTATTTATGGCATTCTTGCTTAGGTCATTTGTCTGTTGACCGTTTGCAGTCTTTAGCTCAATCAGTATTGTTAGGTAAAGTTTCTCCTAGTCAAATTAATGAGTGTCGAGGATGTAAATTTGCTAAAATGACAGCTTTACCTTTTAATAACAATACTTCTATTTCTACTTCCCCTTTTTCTCTTGTACATACTGATGTCTGGGGCCCTTCTCCTGTTCTCACTAAAGGGGGTTTTGCGTACTATGTGTCCTTTGTTGATGATTGTACCCGTTATATCTGGGTTTATCTTATGGCTCATAAATATGACCAAAGTACAGTCAGACATTTGTGAACTGAAGGAAATGATAAAGCATGTTCTTCAAAACCAAACAGATTTAATGGACATGTTGCGACATTTTCGAGGCAAGCAAGTAGTTGGCAATGAGAAGGTAATCTATCCAATCATTATGTATATTTGACAGAGTTGACCCACATCATTTCAAGATGAATTATGAGACTAAGTTAATCTATGTGTTTGTATGATTAAGCGGAAGGCGATGATGTGTGTATCATTAACCTCTCCTCCAATGTTGCTGAACTCAAGGAAATACTGAAGCAACGGCTTCAATGTTTTAGTTTTGGCAGTAACCAACTGTTGACTGAACAAACCAATTTTGTTGAACTGAAGCAAATGATACAGCATGTCGTGGAAGGTATATTTTCTAGACCACAATCGGCAGGCGTGGAGAAAAAAGATGTGGACCCTTCTGTTAGAGTGGAGGTGCATGATGATGGCGTGGTAAAAGCAATTGATGAAGTTAACCCAATAAAGTGTAATATTTCAGATGTACAAGGGGTGGATCACCAAGAACAGAATGTAAAGGGAATCTTGGCAAGTGAGAAAAGTGATTCGCATGATGGACATAAGCTTAACATAGAAAATGTTGGGGACAACCAGAAGAAGGAGGGCCTTAACTTGGGGGAAAGATATTGTCACGTCCCAAACCCGTCCCTAAAAGTTTGGGCATGACTACCTCAGAAACGGACATAAAACCTGATGTATATAACGTATGGGGCCTAAACGGAAGCATTTACTATTATACAATAACATACAGAATAACATCCATCGAGCTAATACTAACATGCCAGGATCACATACTCATGTTCAGGATAACATCCATCGAGCTAATACTAACATGCCAGCATAAAGGAAGGGGTCATATACATACATTTAAACTTTAGGTAAACAATTAAAGTGCAAAAAGTGCAAGCCACAATCTTAACAAAACTTCACAGAAACGCATGGCTTGGTTTGGGTGCCTGGACACACTGAGGTTGATAACTGAAGGGCGAGCGTCAAGGGTTAAGACGGACTTCCAAAGTGATTACCTACAGAATAGACATAACACAAAGTGAGCAAAGCTTAGTGCATAATAGTACATAAACAATTTAATGCTCATCTTGAATTATAATACATATCAGTGCGTATATAAATAGAGAGGGCATATGATTAATTTGATTCCGCATTAATTCCAGAACGGCCTTAGGCACAGTCTTCAAACATAATGGCTTTAAGCCCTTGAACAGAGTGGCATTAAGCCCTTATACATAACGACATGAAGCCCTTAACAGAACGGGATAAAGCCCTTATCAGAATGGCATAAAGCCCTTATCATGCGTATATGAACTCAAGAGGTGACTCGTACGGATTCTAGAGGTGACTCGCATTGCAGCACTTAGTTTCGTACAACACTTTGTTTGATACTAACAAATCATACACAATGGCCATAGGCCTCATAACTTTCACAGAATGGCCATAGGCCTCATAACTTTCACAAAATGGCCATAGGCCTCATAACTTTCACATCGACTTTAAGCCCAGTTCACATATGTATGGACTCAAGAGGTGGCTCGCACGGATTCTAGAGGTGACTCGCTTTGCAGCACTTAGTTCCGTATAGCACTTTGCTCCATACTAGAAATCATTAGAGTGGACTAGTCCCGGAGTCATACAGAGACATACAGGTTCTTTCATTCATTCACATGAGTCAACATAACTAATTTACGTTTAATTGAGTGCTACAGATATTTACTAATAAAGATAAGAGCATATTACAGATTAAACGAGTCTAGAGATACGTAGATACCGTAGTCTCGTAATGCACTTACGTTCCACTTGTTCGTCATGAATCCATACAACTGACTTACAGATAACAGTGTGTTAGTATCCATTATCAACAATAAACAGAACGTAGTACCCAATAATGCCCTTAGATTTTCCCATGGTTTCTCATAAGGTGACATAATTGTCCCACAATAACAGAACAATAATATTAACGATGAACAGAAGGTAAATGCTCCACTACATTAATAAGAGGGGAGCCATTCACATCATAACGCAAGTCACATAATCGTGTTATTGATATTCAATTCTTTCTTCGGATTGAGTCATTCAGAAGTTAATCTGATATTTAACATATTTTCACAACGGTTATTAATGTACAAAACAACCCGTAGTTTTATCCAATTATTCGTTTTGATGATTCACTCTAGGTAGATATCTGTATCATATCGATGTGTGCCAAATCCTTCAATGTTTACATAAGTTCACACGAATTCTCACTCCACGTACATGTTAACTTAATTGACCACGGAGAACAGAATGTTAATAATAATAATTATTAACGGAAAATAATGTACATTTATAGTACTATTACTCACAGTGCGGCAACGGAGTGCTTGACCTTCCCGAGGTATGACCTTGAACTTCAATCTCCAAGGAACTTATCAATTTTCCTAAATTCTCTTCCTTGTTGATCTTCTCCAACCCTCTCTTCTAAACCCTTCTCTTGGAAGATATTTTAAACAAGATCCTTGACTCAACATGTAAGAGACATAAGTATATATGTATATTAAAAGACAACTAAAGACAAAATTCAATCGTTTAAACATCCGAAATTGAAATTTCACAGAAAAGCCCATTATAGCTTAAAAATCATACCGAGTCCAAATCTTAAATCAATTTCAGACAACTAAGCCTCTAAGGCTTTCAATTTCAGATTTAAACATTCTAAGTGTGACAGATAATGTTCTTCTCAAAAAGATAGGAACCCAGATTTCCATGTTTCACTGAGTTCAACGAAATTTCACATAGAATTTCTCAATAAACATTCAAAAGCACAAAAGAGAGGACTGAAAAGATACCAAAATCATATACGAGGGTCGGGTTATTACACTCTTCCCCCTTTAAATAAGTTTGGTCCCTCAAACTTGCTTTACCATGTAAGTCTATTATAGATGCTCATGCAATTCTTCAGTCCAAATAATTCACAGGTTAACCAGATATTCCACATAGTTATTCCAAAATTCTCAACATAATGAGTATCTCATAGCTTTATCCAACTGATCATTTCGATATCTATTTTTATTTTATTATTATTTTTAAGGTATGTGGATTAAAAGAGAACAATTTCATATATTCATTTCATAGGATCCTGTATCGAGTAAGATAAGATTACAAGGGTTCATTGCAGGATGTTAAGACATAAAACTCTCATTAGACGGAGTTTATAATCACAGTGGTTACTTGTCAAAAGTTCCATAACGTCAATTTTCAAAGACAGAACATACCATGCTTAACTGCAGAAATAGAGTAGATTCCGTTTCTTTACACACACCATTCATATCCTCCATAGTTTACATTAATTTCAATCACAATATGTTCTTTACTATGTTCATATCTAGATCGACCCAGTATTAGTAGTTCATATGCAAATCCCACTACTTGGTAAATCACAGATTATAAGGCACTTAGAGATAAGTTGGTAATCCAAGCTATACATTCAAATCGTTTTATGCATAATAAATTCGGATGCTAGAGCCCACCAACAAGGTTTTGCCTATTAATGAGGTATACATCATCTTATCAATCACAAGCAAATTACTTAGTATGTAGCCACTAGCTTCACCATTTATTCTTAACATTCCCTTATTTCAAAAAACATTCCAAGGCATGTCATTATCTTGGTTCAGAATGATATATAATAGTTCTTCACAAGATCAGTATAACAGATATACATCGTTGAGTCCTCATGATATTACTTTTAAGTACAGTACTACAAAAAGAATCATACTCCGAATCAAACAGTTATGATAATATCGAAGCGAGCATCATACAGTTTCACAATTTCGCACAGACATATCATTATAGACACTTAGTCATACTGCCATGAGTTCAAATCTGAGCAAGACGTACAAGTATAATAACCATCATTTCGGGTAAAGGGGGTCATTCAAAAATGAGGCTAGAAATCAAATTCAAAATCATGCCCAATTAATCGGTTTAGTAAACATTTCTTCTTGTTACAGCACAAATTAATTTGACCTCTCTTTTAATCATTTCAGTATTCCACTATTCGGACGATTCATTCTTTCATATTGGAAGACACGAGATCAAGTACAGTGGGGTAGCAAATAGCTATACCGAAATCATAAACCAATCATTTGGCTCAGTCAGTTAACAAAAGCTGAACATCCAGTTATTCCACATACGTAAGTCTTACTAGGTCCAATTATAGATAATTTCAGTAAATATACAGTAATCACATCCATTTGGGTTCCCTAATATCTAGAAAGTCAACAGTATAACGACAAAATGATTTGACTATTACTATCAGAGTTAAAATTCTTGGCAAGGTTGGTGCAATATGACAGTAAGTCAATTCGTAATTATATCATGAGTATTGTACGGATCTGTCTAAGCACACAATAGAAAGTAAATGCCCAGTACACATCATTAACCCACCATCAATATTGCATAATTCCATGTCCCTTTGTTTTAACAAGGTTCATCACATCATACAGAACAGTTTATATTATAGCCTCCAATACAAAATAGAGGACTAGATTAGCAATTTGCAATATCCAATATTTACATATCTACACGGAAATATATTACAGAAATGATTTCTTAATCTTAAGTCACTCATACACCTAGGCAGGGTTTTCGTTCTTACGGTAAATTGTCAGATTACCAATCATTTAATTTAGTCTCAAGGTAATCAACAACTACCCATCCTTCATGTCCCTCGACCATTCCTTCAAAAAGTCCCGATTACAGCTTGCAGATTACATATAAACAAAATGGATTACAGATTTCAAATTTTCAAATTTTAGATTACAGATGTCAGAGTACAGAGTACAAATTGCAGATTTCTTAATTATGAGCAAACGCAATTATGATTACAAATTCCCATAATCAAGTTCTGATTACACACAAACAATACTCATTAGATCTCATCAATTAGGGGATTACTGTATGTATAACTTTTTCTTACAGCCGATCTCAATTATTATGCAAAACACATCTTATTAAAAATTAGAGTATCACACATATGTCATTTCCTTTGATCGTAAACCATATTCCATACCTAGAGTGTAACCAATTCACTTAAGCAGATACTAAAACCCAATCATAACATCATTATTCCTATAGATAACTATCAACTGATAACACACATTTCATCTAATCATTTGTAGATAACTTGTCTTACCGACTAGCTCGAATCCTCACCATGCTTCCGCTGCGCAACTTTATTGATTTAATCCATCTGCAGGTCTTACCATATTCTGCATGGCAATCAATCACAATATACACAAGGAATGTACAACCAACATAAATGATAACCATTACGGTTAGCGATAGTACATGCACTATTATTGTTGCTATCAATTTCTTCATATGCACAAGGATGTTAGGCATGATGCCTAAATCTTTTCTAGACATCCAAAAGCTCAATGGATCCGTGTGTGAGATAGCAACACGTGCCCTGATACCACTTGTCACGTCCGAAACCCGTCCCTAAAAGTTTGGGCATGACTACCTCAGAAACGGACATAAAACCTGATGTATATAACGTATGCGGCCTAAACGGAAGCATTTGCTATTATACAATAACATACAGAATAACATCCATCGAGCTAATACTAACATGCCAGGATCACATACTCATGTTCAGCCCCCTTACTGAGTATATAACCAAATAGTGGTAAAGGAAGGGGTCATATACATACATTTAAACTTTAGGTAAACAACTAAAGTGCAAAAAGTGCAAGCCACAATCTTAACAAAACTTCACAGAAACGCATGGCTTGGTTTGGGTGCCTGGACACACTGAGGTTGACAACTGAAGGGTGAGCCTCAAGGGTTAAGACGGACTTCCAAAGTGATTACCTACAGAATAGACATTACACAAAGTGAGCGAAGCTTAGTGCATAATAGTACATAAACAATTTAATGCTCATCTTGAATTATAATACATATCAGTGCGTATATAAATAGAGAGGGCATATGGTTAATTTGATTTTGCATTAATTCCAGAACGGCCTTAGGCCCAGTCTTTAAACATAATGGCTTTAAGCCCTTGAACGGAGTGGCATTAAGCCCTTATACAGAACGGCATGAAGCCCTTAATAGAATGGGATAAAGCCCTTATCAGAACGGCATAAAGCCCATATCAGAACGGCATAAAGCCCTTATCATGCGTGTATGAACTCAAGAGGTGACTCGCACAGATTCTAGAGGTGACTTGCATTGCAACACTTAGTTCCATACAACACTTTGTTTCATACTAACAAATCATACACAATGGCCACAGGCCTGATAACTTTCACAGAATGGCCATTGGCTTCATAACTTTCACAAAATGGCCATAGGCCTCATAACTTTCACATCGGCTTTAAGCCCAGTTCACATATGTATGGACTCAAGAGGTGGCTCGTACGGATTCTAGAGGTGACTCGCTTTGCAGCACTTAGCTCCGTACAGCACTGTGCTCCATACCAGAAATCATTAGAGTGGACTAGTCCCGGAGTTATACAGAGACATACAGGTTCTTTCATTCATTCACATGAGTCAACATAACTAATTTACGTTTAATTGAGTGCTACAGATATTTACTAATAAATAAAAGAGCATATTACAGATTAAACGAGTCTAGAGATACGTAGATACCGTAGTCTCGTAATGCACTTACGTTCCACTTGTTCGTCATGAATCCATACAACTGACTTACAGATAACAGTGTGTTAGTATCCATTATCAACAATAAACAGAATGTAGTACCCAATAATGCTCTTAGATTTTCCCATGGTTTCTCATAAGGTGACATAATTGTCCCACAATAATAGAACAATAATACTAACGATGAACAGAAGGTAAATGCTCCACTACATTAATAAGAGTGGAGCCATTTACATCATAATGCGAGTCACATAATCGTGTTATTGATATTCAATTCTTTCTTCGGATTGAGTCATTCAGAGGTTAATCTGATATTTAACATATTTTCACAACGATTATTAACGTACAAAACAACCCGTAGTTTTATCCAATTATTTGTTTTGATGATTCACTCTAGGTAGATATCTGTATCATATCGGTGTGTGCCAAATCCTTCAATGTTTACATAAGTTCACACGAATTCTCACTCCACGTACATGTTAACTTAATTGACCACGGAGAACAGAATGTTAATAATAATAATTATTAACGGAAAATAATGTACATTTATAGTACTATTACTCACAGTGCGGCAACGGAGTGCTTGACCTTCCGGAGGTATGACCTTGAACTTCAATCTCCAAGGAACTTCTCAATTTTCCTAAATTCTCTTCCTTGTTGATCTCCTCCAACCCTCTCTTCTAAACCCTTCTCTTGGAAGATATTTTGAACAAGATCCTTGACTTAACATGTAAGAGACATAAGTATATATGTATATTAAAAGACAACTAAAGACAAAATTCAATCGTTTAAACATCCGAAATTGAAATTTCACAGAAAAGCCCATTATAGCTCAAAAATCATGCCGGGTCCAAATCTTAAATCAATTTCAAACAACTACGCCTATAAGGCTTTCAATTTCAAATTTGAACATTCTAAGTGTGACAGATAATGTTCTTCTCAAAAAGATAGGAACCCATATTTCCATGTTTCACTTAGTTCAACGAAATTTCACATAGAATTTCTCAATAAACATTCAAAAGCACAGAAGAGAGGACTAAAAAGATACCAAAATCATATACGAGGGTCGGGTTATTACAAATACAAAACTAAAGATAAATACACTCCTGAGCATGAGTTAGTGGTCGTGAAGAAAGTGGCGTGCGATGTGCATACTTCTCCTACTAAGATTAGCCAATCATTGGGAGCAAGTGGAATCATTAGAGGAAGAAGAAAGGGAAGAAGAAGAGAAAAAGGAAAAGAAAGAGGAAGCGAAAGAGGAGTTCAACCCACTGAAGTCAGGGATATGCATTTGTGCAACGATAGCAAAACAAGTACTCGACTTGTAAAAGAAAAACTTCCACATCACCACATCACTTCACCTTTTGTTGTTGATGGTGTGAATAATGCGAACAAGGTACAAATATTGCCTTCTGCCCCACAAGTTCTGAATAACCAATTCATGCCCACATCAATAATGGGTTCACTAATTTTACAATGATTTGTGTTGTATTGTAATAGTTGTCAAACAATTTCATGTTTGCACTTATGATGCTGTAATATTTTTTTACACATTTCTAACAAGCTCCTCACCAAAGTTCACAAATTGGACAAACTGTGAAGTTCAGAGGTTATACATCGCTTCACGTTATTTTTTATTAGTAACAACCTTGTTATGTAAGCTTCAATTTTTTTTTATCAAATGTGTTTTATTACTTGACAATTTATTTTAGTAGGAGTCGTTGAGGATGTTGGAGAGCGATGGGTTCTTATCGCCGGAGGAAGAAAAACTTGTCAACTATGTATTTGACGATAGCAAAAATGAAATGTATAGTTTCATTTACTACTTGCAAAATTTTAATGACACTCCATTGTCAAATAACTTTCATTCTAAGGATAATTATTCCTTGTAGGGATGTTGTTTCAATGAATCTTCATGGAAGGGCATGTGAAGTTGGTACTCGGTGTGACATGCGCACGCTAAAACCAGGGGCTGGCTATCCGACACTATAAGTGTTGGCAGCTCACATATGAATCTGCGTTTTTCATTTTAAGAACTTGCAAACCTTATTTATCAACTTGCCTCATGTCTTACATACAATGTTCCAGCCAATCAACTTGGTGGTGGTGCAATTGACTAATCAATAGAGGGATTTACACAATGACGAGAGGCATACTGATTGGTTCTTTCCAGTATCTGTCGGCAAGTAAGTGTTTTAGCTAGGCTGTGTTTTCTATATGACATATTTCGTCAAATGTTTGGCTTAATGACCTTTCTGCATTACACATGCAGACTTTCATTCTAAATAAAAATACACAACCTCTGCACCATGAAAATATCGTCACATTGTATTTTGGACATGACAGACACACTGGTGCGATTGATGCAAGTCAAAGGGTAATGTCAATGCCGATTCCATTATATTCCATGTAAATATGAAAGCCAATATATGTTCACATGCCCTCTAAACAATGTCTTCACTTGTGTTTATGTGTTGCAGGGTACATTGGTTATGCCTTAAAATTGATATAGTCGCCAGTGTAGTCTACCTATTTGACTCGTTCCCATCCACCAGACTGAACAAAAGGAAGCAAAATGTGGCAAAAATTTTGGTATGTCCTTTTGGTGGATTTCTCAACACTACAACAAACTTTAACATCCTTAACATAAACCAACTTTCACTTTCTGCAACAGGTTCAAACTATGCACGAGTTACTGCAACTACAATTTCGAAATGAATATGTTGCAGACGTGCGTAACTTTGACGTCCACATGTTATATGAAAGGCCATTACAACAACTGGATGAATAATCCAAAATACCTCCATCACATTTATGTGTCTCCTGAATGAATCATTTAATGAACCTACTTACATTGTTGACAAATTTAATGTTAAATTATTTTTGTAGCACTTTTGACTGTGAGATGTTCATCATCAAGTACATGCAGCGATTTGATTTCCCTGCCAGTCCACACAAGGTACATTCTACCGCTTCATTTCCAATTGTGAATCAAATCCTTACTTGTATTTGCTATAATTGGAACTGATTTGTGATATGATCTTTCTGTACAAAGTTCCATCCCGCTATGCGTCATAAGTTGTTAGTTTACTTCCTTATGGATGTTAATAATTCAAAGATCGTAGAGTATCTTCAATGCCTTGATATCAACAATACCACAAAATAGGGCAGTGATGGGAATGGGCTGGTAGTGCGACACTAATTTGGGTGGCAGTAGGACTTCACCAATTTTTCATTCATTGATTTCAAGACGGATGTTAAATATGGCTTCACAGTATTTTTTTATTGAAGGATGTAAAGATGGGCATATTGTTTTGTTGAACTCATATGCAAAGATTGATCAATCAGCTGTTGGCTATTATTTCAATGTGGCTGCTATGTTATTAATATTTGGTTTACGCATGTGTTTTGTACAAAAAAATTCAGATGATTGCGACTGAAACAAATATAATTTACGACCGTTTTCTTTTTACTCATATTTTGAGGAATGTACTTGTCAAGCAAATTCTGAGCATAACTTCGATGTGGCAATTATAATGTTAGTATTAACATATCTATGTTTAGGTGGAATGATGTACACTATCTTCATGATGTTACCAAACCAAGCCAAGCCTTAAGTCCCATCAAATGGGGTCGGCTACATGAATCCTTCTTCTCCACCCGGCCCTAACAAAGGCCGGGTGGAGAAGAAAATCCATATCTCTATTTACAACGCTAACCAACGTTAATCTAGGCCTACCTCATCCCTTAACACTTCCGTCTATCGTTACAACATCGCATCTCTTCACTACTACCTCTGTTAGTCTCCGTTGAATATGACCAAACCATCTCAATCGATTTTCTCTCAACTTATCTTCTATCGGTGCTAGTCCTACCCATTCCCGAATACACTCATTCCTAATTCTGTCTTGCCTAGTCTTGTCACACATCCACTTTAGCATTCTCATCTCAACCACACTCATCTTATCTATATGTTGTTTCTTGGTTGCCCAACACTCCATCCTATACAACATTGCTGGTTTAATAGCCGTTCTATAGAACTTAACTGTAACTTTACTGGGTATTCGTTTATCGCACAGTACCCCAGACGCACTTCTCTACTTACACCATCCCACCTTAATCTTATGGGCCACATCCGTATTAATCTCTGCTGCTGTTGTGATAATCGACCCTAAATAATGAAAATGTTCACTCTTAGACAGTTCTTGGTTTTCAATCTTCACTTCTCATCTACCTTCATTGTTACTGTTACTAAATTTACACTCCATGTACTCGGTCTTAGTTCTGCTTATCCGGAATCCTTTAGATTCAAGAGCTTTTTTCCAAATCTCCAACTTTGTATTAACTCCTTCTCTTGTCTCATTCACTAGCACTATATTGCCTGCAAAAAGCATACACCATGGCACGTCATCCTGGATATTTCTCGTCAACTCATCCATAACTGAAGCATAAAGATAAGGACTTAAGGTAGATCCTTGGTGTAACCCTACAGTGATAGAAAATTCATTTGTCTCTCCAGCAGGCGATCTAATATTGGTCACCACCCCTTCATACATGTCCCTAATCACATAAATGTAACCTTGTGTCACCCTTTTCTTCGCTAACACCCACCACATTATATCCCAAGACACTCTATCATATGCTTTCTCAAGGTCAATAAACACCATATGAATGTCTCTTTTCTTTTCTCTATATTTTTCTATTACTCTTCTCAAAAGATAGATCGCTTCCATTGTTGACGTGCTTGGCATAAACCCAAATTGATTCTCTGACACCTCTGTTTTATCTCGCAACCGGTGTTCTATCACCGTCTCCCACACTTTCATTATATGACACATTAGCTTGATTCCTCTATAGTTGTTGCAATTCTGGACATCTCCTTTATTCTTATAGAATGGCACTAAAATACTCTTCCTCCACTTATTTGGCATGTTCTTAGTCAACAAAATTTTTCTAAACAACCTAGTCAACCAAGCAATTCCCTTTTTACCCAAACACTTCCAAGCTTCAATAGGGATATCATCTGGTCTTAAAGCCTTATTTGATTTCATCTTCTTAAGTGCAAACTCCACTTCAAAGTTCCTAATCCTGCGATAGCACCTATAGTCTTGGTTTATCAAATTATTGGTTATTTCTTCCTCTATTGCCATACCTCCATGTTCCTCATTTAATAGTTTCTCAAAACAGTTCTTCCATCATTCCTTAATCTCTTTATCCCTCACCAATGCCTTAGAATCCTCACTCTTGATGCACTTAACTTAATTAAAATCTCTTGTTTTCCTATTCCGTATCTTAGCAGGTTTGTTTACCCTCTTCTCTCCGTCCTACTATCTAGTCTAGTGTATAGGTTATCATAAGCTTTCAGCTTAGCTCTCTCATTACTTTCTTGACCTCCTTATTAGCCAATCTATAGGTCTTAAGGTTTTCCTCAGTTCTATCATTTTGCCACTTTTTAAAGCACTATTTTTTTGCCTTAACTACCACTTGAACCTTTTCCCTTCACCACTAAGTTTCCCTAGAGCTGGGTCCCATTCCTTTTGACTCTCCAAGCATTTCTCTGGAGATTCTCCTTATACAATTGGCCATCGAGTTCTACATAGTGTTAGCATCATCTTCCAAGTCCCAAGTACCTTCCTTATCCATTCTATTCTTAAATATTTCTAATTTATCCCCTTTTAGGTCCCACCATCTCGTCCTACGACACCCACCATCCTTCCTAGCTTGGTATTGCTCTCTAAAACATAAATCTAGCATCAAAATCCTATGTTGAGAGGTCAGGCTCTCTTCAGGAGTCACCTTACAATCATTGCATTTTAGGCAGTCCACTTTTCTCACTAAGAAGTAATCTATTTGGCTCTTAACTGACCCACTCTTAAAGGTTATCAAATGCTCCTCCTTTTTATTATACATAGTATTGGCCATCACCTGGTCAGAAGCCAACACAAAATTTAAAATACTCTCTACAGCCTCATTTCTGTCACCAAAATCATATCCACCATGCACCCTTTCATAGCCAAGCTTATCTATGCCTACATGGCCATTAAAATCTCCACCTATAACCAGATTCTCTCCTACGGGTATCTCCTGTAAGATCTCATCCATTTGCTCCAAAAAAATCCTCTTAGTCTGATCATCTAATCCTACTTGAAGGGCGTATCCACTAATAACGTTCACTATATTCCCTCCAATAACTAGTTTAACTAACATAATTTTATCCCTTTCCTAATGACCGCTATTACATTCTCCACAAGACCCTTGAGAATTAAGATTCCGACCCCATTCCTGCTCCTTACCACTATAATACAGTTTAAAACCGATATCCTCAATTTCCCCAACTTTCTAATCATAACAAAGGCATGTTTTCCCTTGTTGATAAGAAAATATCTGCCAGTTGTGGTGGCCCATTCTGGCTTTTCCAAGCATGGTTGTATGCCTATTTTCCTGAAATACGACCTCCCAAACTAAACACTATGATCGCCAAACATTACTCTTATGCAGAATGTTTCTTAGCCTTTATTGACACGCCTAAACTTAGCTTCTTTGAATGCCTTTCTACACTCTTCAACCTTTCATCTAACAGAGACCTGCCTACTGTTCATGCTATTTCAATCATGTCGATTCTCATCTTCTAGACTACAACATCCCTTCATGGATCCCTCAAACCTGACAGATAAAGAAAAGATTTGTCAAGTTGAAACATGGAAACATATTCTCACCTGCAGACATATCCTGGTGGGATGTTCTATCTCCTCGACCAAAATGTCTAGCTGTAGTATTGAAAACTATTGCCCTAATCAATGGGTTAGACAATTTGAACTTACTCAAGGCGCACCTTGCCCTTACTTTCACTCCACCATTGAAGAAGAAATATGAACAAGGATCAATATCAAAGAATCTTCCGATGTAAAACTAATTGGAGTGGAGAATGAAAAACTTCTACAAGGCTTTAGCACCCTATTACTTCAAGCATGTTCTTGACCTCACCCAGGGTTTTCAACACTGGTGAACCCTTATAGCAACAGTAATTTTCTAAACCTCTTCAGGCCTGTCGGAGAGATGTGTTTATTGACAATGAAGGCTCTAAACCACCCACTTTAAGCCTGAAGACTTCAAGTAAGTTTATCATAGCTGTCAACCCACTTCTACATTACAGCGGTGGTAAGACACATGAGGCAACCAAAGGTACACTCACTAACTCGCCAAGTTCATATGCTTTAGCAACTACATTAGCAGCAATGTGGGTAGAGATCTTTCTGATATTAGAGAATGGTGGATAGATCAAACCCTTGTCAATGTTCTCTTTTGTTACTTGCTTAGCCAAAGCGTCCCTTGTTATAAAGGAAAGTTGATGATTTAGATACAAGGGTGAACCATTCTATCTATTTGTCGTGTCTGTCGTCTAGAATTGCAATTTAATAGGTTTTGCCAAAAGTTTTACATAGTGCTTCACACATGATTATGGGTAACCAGTGTAAAAAACTTCTGTTAAAAGGATATCTAGAGAGGGCAAGATGTACAGAGACTATTTCAATGACTTGAACTTGCGCCGCCAAGGACAGTAATATGGCAAATCACCCTTACAGAACCAGATCACACATCAAGGGAATAAAACAAACACAATGTGTTTTTTGAGTTTACGTTCTATTGGAATTTAAGTAAACATCTCAAAACTTTTTCTAAAGACAGTCTATTCATTATGTACAACATGCATAGCCTAGTTGGCCACCATGCCTTCCTTAGGGCTTACTCCCAAAGAGGTCATGAGTTCAATTATTCTTAGAGGAGTTGAATTAAGGGAGCGCAAGCACTTAGATGCTTTGCCAAGGGTGGGGAGATTTTCTTCCATATATGTTAATCTAATAACTTACAACTAACATTTGCCGATTAAAAAAAAAATGTGCGACTTGCATAGATATGTGACCAGAGTAAAGGAAAAAAAATAATGATAAAGCGAAGTAAAATGAAATAAATAAAGGAATGAATTCCTTTCTCTTCAATTATCAAGTAAATTGTATTCAACTTATAATGTGTGTAGTTATGTAATATGTAGCACACTTATAGGCTTCCAGAAGTGTTTCATCGTGTACACGAATTGCACCAGAGATGACCAAACCCAAACCAAATCTAGGGAAAATATATGTATTATTTGCCTGAATTGATCACCAAAAAAAAGAAAAAGAAAAAAGAAAAGAAAAGGTGCCATCAAAATCAGTTTTTAGTATCCATATCAGATGCATTAAGGATATAACACCAAAAAACTAGAAGTATAAAGTTATAGAACCTAGCCAGGTACATAGAGTTTGCCATTGTATTCTACAAGGTCAAATGGACTTCCACTGGCAAAAATTGCATGTCCCTTTTTTTAGAAAAGAGAAATTTATTAGTTTTGTATTTAAATCCAATTAGACATTACTTTGCATTAAAGCATCAAATTTTAAGATAATAAAAAATGCGTAATTTATTTTTAACTGACTCCAGGTATAAGCTTCTTCAGTTATGCACTCAGATTGCGAGGTTGGGTTGGAGAGAGCCATAATGAGAGGTTTTTGCATGCCATTCATTTAGAGTCATATTGTAAAATTTTGTAGAGAGAGAGAGAGAGAGAGTACCTCATTGAAGGAGGCCATGGCCTCAATCACCTCTTTTGTGAATGTTCTTCCTACTCCAGATGAACCAATTAGAACCGTCAACTTGATAGCTTGATGACATCTAAAAATGAAATAGAGACCAACAATCTCTGAAAACTACCTTCTTATAATAAAATATAGACATAACGGGAATGCATCAAACCTTGACAGCATCTAAAAGATCCTTGACATGTTAATGTTAGTGAGCCCAAGGTTTCTTGAAGTGTTGAAAGGAATTCTTACGAGAACTAACGATTAGTCCCTACAAGAGAAATCACATGTTTTTTGATTAATGCAAGACACAAGTGCCGAAAAGGGTAAAAATGGAAACAAAATAAAAATATGATCAATCATGATTAACTAAATATCCATCATTTATGAAGAAACTATTAAGTATTAGTGTGTAAGGATAGTTATGTCATTTACTCCTTTAGTCTTTTATTATAAGAATGTGTAGCCCTAATATGTTTAGGAGTGAGAAATAAAACTCAGCAGCAGTGATCTCTCTTTTCTTCCTCTCATTCTGTTCTTTCTTTTATGCAAATCTAACATGGTATCAGAGCTTCATCTTCCTCCTTGAAGATTCTTCTCTTGTTCCTTGTTTCATTCGTTCTTCCATGTACACAAAAAATAAAATAAAATAAAATAAATCCAAAAATAAAAAATAAAAAATTCCTTCATGGTCAAAATTTGATGGGTTTTCACTTTGGATTTTTATTTTAATTTTTTGATGAGTGTTTGAGTGTTTTTCCAATTTTTGTTGATTTTTGAAAAAATTGATTGATTTTTCGAAAGTCCCTGGTGAGCTTGTTTTTGGCTGAGTTTTTCCTTCCTCCCTCTACCTTGGGAGCCGACTGGGATTGTACTAGGGTTGGGAGACTTGGTTTTGATGATTTGGCAAGGTTCCACTCTATTTTTGTCAGTTTTCCTTAGTTTCAACACAGTTTCTCTCAGTTTCTGATTGTTTTTTGCCTCACTAGCCTATGTTTTGGCTCTGTTTTTGTCTATAGAGGTAACTTTTGTCCCTAAGTTGAGTTTGTGAATTTGCCTCTGTTTGTTTTTGCTGGTTTTGGGCTGGTATTTATTTTTCTATTGTGGGGATTTAATCTTCAATGGCTGAGGGTGAGACTAAGGATACAATTAGTGATGAGGGTGGCCTACGTTGTATTATTACTCTTACCGACAGTCCTTCTCTTCAAATTAGTCCCATTAAATTGGATGGTTCCAACTATTTGATTTGGTCATGCTCCTGTTGTCTTGCTATTGTTACTCGTCTTTTGACTGGTTACATTACTGTTTTCTTCCCCTATCGAATGGTGATGACTCACTCCATACTCAACGAATTTCTGAAAATGCTCTTGTTATGACTTGGATATTCAACTTTATGTAACCCACCATTAGTCGGAGTTTCCTCTTATTAGATACTGCTCATAAGATTTGGAATGTTGCAGCCCAAACGTACTCCCACCAAGGTAATAATGCATAGGCATATGAGTTGAGGAAGAAGTTTCAGAGCTTAGATCAGAAAGATAGATCATTCGCAGTATACTATGCTGAATTGAGTAGTTAGTGGCAGGAACTAGACTATTACCAAAGCTTCCAGGCTATTTGTTGTCGGGATGCCACTTTATTTCAACAAACCGTGGAGAAGGAGTGCGTGTATGACTTTCTTGCTGGCTTGAACTTGGAGTATGATCAGATTCGCGTCCAAGTGTTGGGTCGTTCACTTTTTCCTACCCTACACGAGGCATATTCCCTAGTCCAGCAAGAGGAGAGTCAACGTAATGCTATGGTTCATTCCTCTATTCAGGATCATTCTGCTTTAGTTGTTGCTCCTCCTGCTTGAGCTCCTCGACCTAGTCCAGTTCAGTCTGGGAGTCAGGGTACACTAGTTGATTGAGATCGCTTGAAGTGTGATTATTGTGGAAAAGACAGACATGATTGAGAGCATTGTTGGAAACTGAATGGTCGCCCTACTCGAGGTCGAGGCTGTGGTAGTATAGCTCGTCTCCAAGCACATGTGTCTGAGATTGCTGTGAGTTTTTCTGAGCCTAGCACTCTTTCCCAGGATGAGTTACACACTCTCAGGCATTTTGATGGCTCAACTTGACTCTCTTTCTACCATAGCTTCTTCCACTTCCACTTCTTCCAATTTTGCCAACACAGATATTCTTGCCAGTGCTCTTAGTACCTTCTTATCGCCTTCTTGGATTATTGATTCAGATGTCACCGACCACACAACAGGTGCCTCTAGTCTTTTTTATTCTTATTCTCCTTGTTACAACCGAGACAAGGTTCAAGTGGCTGATGGCACTTTATCCTTTGTCTCTGGCAAGGGTTCAGTTCATTGTTCATCTTTGCTTTCTCTTTCATTTGTGCTTCGTGTTCCTACTTTTTCCACTAACTTGATTTCTATTAGTAGTCTTAGGCCTCATTTGGGAACAAGCTATTTTAGTAACTTTTTAGCTTTTTGGCTAAAATATGAGGTAAAAAAAACTTGTATGTTTGGAATGACTTTTTGATTTTTTATGAAACAAATGTACAAAAAGTAAAGAGAAAAGGGAATCTTTGACTTTTTGACATAGGTTAAAAAGAATGAAAAGAATTATTTGGCTTGCCTATGAACAAGGTAGAGCCTTGTATTTATAATAAAACAATATTACAAAATAGGAAACAAACAAAATAGGAAACGAAGATAAAAAAAGGTATTAAATTTGTGATTCACGCAATCACAGATTTTATATACACTACCATAATTACAATATCACTCTTTCTTAATTCCAACACTACCATAATTATAACATCACTATTTCCTAATTCCAACACTCCCTCTCAAGCTAGTGTGAAGATATTCAATAAACTCAGCTTGCTGATAGACGACTGGAGTAATGTTGGGCCAATAGACTTGGTGAACATATCTGCTAATTGCTGAGAAGAAAAGACAAAGGATGGTCTCACAATACCAATCTGAACCTTCTCTCGAATGAAATGTATATCAACCTCTATATGCCTAGTACGCTCATGTAGGACAGAATCAGAAGACAACATAATAGCAGACTTGTTGTCACAAAATAAAGAAGTAAGGGCAGTCTCCTCAAATCCTAACTCTACTAAAATAGAACGCAACCATAGAATCTTACAAGTGCCTTCTGCCATAGCCCTATACTCAGCTTCTGCAGAAGACTTAGAAATAACTACTTGCTTCTTACTTTTCCATGATATAAGATGATCACTATAGAAAGTACAGAAGCCAGAAGTAGAACACCTATCCGTTCTAGATCCTACATAATCAGCATCAGTAAAACAAAAAGAGTCCAGATTGAGGATCAGCTGTGAAGAACAATCCCAAGCCGGGAGAGGTCTTCAAATATCTCAAGATATGATGAACCCCATCAAGATGTTTTGTATGAGGTGCTTGCATGAATTGGCTAACCACACTAACTGCAAATGTCAAGTCAGGTCTAGTATTGGTCAGATAGATGAGACGCCCAACAAGACGTTGATACATACCTAAATCCTCTAGTAATTTTCCGGACTATGATGTGAGCTTGACATTGGGATCCATAGGAGTAGAAGCAGGTTTACACCCCAACATACCGGTATCCTTAAGTAAGTCAAGAGTGTACTTTTTTTGAGATAAGAAAATCCCTTACTGTGAGCGAGCCACCTCAATCCCTAAAAAATACTTGACATTTCCCAAATCCTTTATATCAAAGATGTGTCCCAAATCCCTTTTGACTTGACCAATACCTATAGAGTCATCACCCTTGAGAATGATATCATCCACATACACCAACAAGACTATACACTGACCTACAGAATTACGACGGATGAAGCAAGTATGGTCTAAATAGCACTGAACAAAGCCCATAGAGATGATGACTGAACTGAAACAACCAAACCAAGCTCGTGGAGACTGCTTTAAGCCATACAAAGACTTGCGCAGTCGACATACTTTTCCCGAATACTCCCACGTAACTTAAAAACGAGGAGGAGGGCCCGTATAAATCGTCTCAAGAAGATCCCCATACAGAAAGGCATTCCTGACATCAAGCTGATAAAGGAGCCAAGAATGGGATGCTGCAAGAGAGATGAGTAGACGAACAGAGGTAAGCTTGGCAACTGGGGCAAAGGCAGCACCAAAATCCTTGCCAAGAACTTGAGTGAAGCCCTTGGCCACTAAGGCGGCATTATAATGGTCAACGGAGCCATCAGGTAGGTACTTAATAGCAAAGACCCATTTGTAACCCACGATACTCACGCTAGATGGTAAAGAAACCAAATCCTAAGTATAATTCTGTTCTAAAGCTGCCATTGCCACCCATTTTGGATTGTGAAGGACCTCTGACACAGACCGTGGAATAGACTCGGACTCAAGCTTGCCAAGGAAAGAATGATATGAGTCAAAAACCCTATCATATGAGAGATACTGGGAAATAGGATGACTAGTTCTACATAGATAACCCCAACGATTGGAGGGATGGCAATCCTGAGGAGGATTACGGCGAGGAAGGGAAGGAGAGGCATGTACATGGGAAGAAGTACCTAACCCAAGATCCGGAGAGGAAGTAGGAGGGGGCTGAGCATGAGGGCAACGAGAGTATACTTACAGGGAAATGGCGAATGAGGCGAAGGTGGAGGGTGGGAGGGGGGTAACCTCATCCGCAACTGCATCCAAAATGAGGATCGGGCGAACACTTTAAATAGCTGAAGGGGAAACCTGCAACGAGGGGTTAGGACTAACAAAAGAAAGATCCTTACAAAAAGTAACATCTAGTGTATGGTGAAAATGACAAGACACAGGATCAAAATATTTATACCCCTTAGATATAAAAGAATACCCCAAAAAAGACAGAACGAATAGAATTGTCATCTAACTTAGTGCGAGTGGGACGCCGGTCTTGAACAAAACATGTACACCCAAAAACACGAGGCAAAAGAGGAAAAAGGGAAGCATTTGGCATAAGAATATGGAATGGAGTAAGGCCATAAAACACACGACTAGGAGTCCTATTAATGAGATAGACAGCAGTAAGAACATCCATGTGCCAATAAGACTTGGGCACACTCATACCATGAAGAAGACAACGCACGACAGACATAATATGACGGTTTTTACATTTAGCCACACCATTTTGTTCAGGGGTCTGAGGACATGTAAGTTGTTAAAGAATACCCATTCAATTAAGGTGAGAATGAAACTTGTTAGAGATGTATTCCCCACCATTATCAGAGCGAATGTTCCTAACAATGGTGCGAAATTGTGTTTTAATCATTTGCAAAAACTAAACAAAGATGGGAAACACATCAAACTTGCGGCGAAGTAAATAGACCCAAGTGCACCTAGTATGATAATCAATAAAAGTCACATAATAACGATGACCTGAAAAAGCAAGAACAGGAGAGGGACCCCAAACATTAGAATGAATAAGGTCAAAAGCACTAGGGGCACGTGTCATATGTGGTATATAACTAGTACAGATATGTTAAGACAACTCACAAGTAACACAATGGAATTTAGAATCCTTGCAAGCTTCATTTAAAAGCGAAAAAAGTTGACATAAATATTGAAAGTTAACATGACCCATACGGGCGTGCCAAAACTCTAAAGTTTGAATAGAAAAAACACAAGATATAGAAGCAGGCAAAACAGACGTCTGAAAACTAGTTAAAGGCAAAGAAGGTTGGTCCGGTGGATCCTCAAAGTAGTATAGCCCATCGCACTCATATCCCCTACCAAAAATCCTCTTCAAATTCAGGTCCTGTAGAAGACACGAAGAAAGTAAGAAGATGACAGTACAATTGAAGGTTTTGTCAAGATGACTAACAGATAAGAGATTATAAGCAAACTTGGGAACATGCAACACAGAAAATAAAGTGATATTAGGGGATAAAGACACAACACCCTTATGTTGAACAGAAAAAGCAAGAACCATCAGCAAGACACAGATTGGGCAACAATGGTGGGTGTAGGAGAGGAAAGAAAAGAAAAGTCACCAGTCATATGATCATTAGCCCCAGAATCCATAATCTAGGAAGGATTAGCAGACCGAACATGGAAAACAGTAGAAATACCTGTAGCAAAGATGGCGGTAGAGGATGATGGACCAAGAGAACCGGTGGTGAGAGACCTAAGTTGGGCCTGAAGCTGACCAAGACTACTGTAGATTAGGGACATTAGGAGGCTCAGAAGCAGGAGTAACTTCCACCAAAGTAGCAGTGTGAGCAGAGCCAAAACTACGTGTAGCAGGACCACGAGGTCAGGAAGGGCGTTGCCTTAACTCAGGATGAAGTTTGAAGCAATGAGCTTTGACATGTCCAGGATCACCACAATGATGAGAAGTAACAGAACTGGTAGAACTTCGAGAACCAGAACTTGCAGCAAGAACCATCTGATCTGCTAAAACTGGAGGTACTGAAGGAACACTAGGTTGAACCAATCACTGACGGCGCTCATCACTGTCAATAGTGGCAAAAGCCTCATAAAGAGATGGTATGGGTGATGTGTTGTGAATCTAAATTTGAAGAGATTCAAATTCAAAGTTTAAACCCATGAGAAACTGATAAGTGTGTTGTCGGGCAAGCCTCTTGGACATAAGGGAGGCGGCTTCTGGTGGAAGGTTAGTCAAAAGCTCATATTGAGCAAGTTCCTCCCAACGAGCCTGAAGATAGCCAAAGAATTCAGCTACAAAAAGGCCAAGAGAGGACTGAGAGGCTCGGGTTATATCTTTGTAAAGCTTGAAGATACGGGCATCATTGTGTGCATGAGCGTACATCTGTGACAATGTCTGCCACAAACTCGGAACTGTATCGCAATAAAGGAACATATGATAAATTTGATCTTCCATGAAATTGAACATCCATCCCAATATAGTGCAATTATTGATATCCCACTGACCACGTATAGGGTTTGTCGCAGCTGGCGGGGTAATAGTAGATAAAAGCTAATAGGCCTTTCCCTTTCCTATAAGGTAGAGTTTAAGGGAACGACTCTAAGCAGTAAATTTTTTCCCATTCAACACCACACTCGTAATACAATGAATAGGAGTAATGGAAAAGAGAAAAATCAATACTTGGGACAGGCACGGATTTGGTGGAGACCGTAGTAGATACCTCAGTAGGAATGGTAAAAGATAAGTTATCCATGGGGAGATGATGAGGGCTGAAATAGACAGCAATAAAGCAACACATCAACATAGTCCGAGTAAACAACTAGAAAAGCCAGAAAAACTCAATGGCTAAAGTGCTTAAAGCATCAGCACTACACTCTATAAAAGGGAGAAAAAGGATTCAAATCACCCTAAAGAGGGTATCGAGCCGATCTAAGCTAGGGGAAGACCTAGTCGAAGTGCTCTAGGCCAGGATGAGACCTGGTTGGCAGCAGCAAGGCCCTCGACAGGTGTAATACAGTCCTACCGAGGGGTATAGCAGGGTGGGTAAGTGGTTTCGGGTGGTCTAGGAGTGGTGGCTTAGGTTGTCGGGTGGTCTAGAGGGGAGAAGAGGTCTGTTGGCTGCTGGAGGAAGAAGAAATAAGATGAAGAAACTGCTGGGCAGTAAAGAACATGGGCCAATAGGGAGGAGGGGATGGTCTAGGGTTTTTTTGTTTTGGCTCTGATACCAAAAAGAATGAAAAAAATTATTTGGCTTACCTATGAATGAGGTAGAGCCTTGCATTTATAATGAAACAATATTACAAAATAGGAAACAAACAAAATAGGAAACAAAGAAAAAAAATGTATTAAATTTGTAATTGACACAATCACAGATTTTATATACACTACCATAATTACAATATCACTCTTTCCTAATTCCAACACTACCATAATTATAATATCACTATTTCCTAATTCCAACAGGTTATAGGCTTTTTGGTTTTTTTAGTAACTTTTTGACTTTTAGGCTAAAACTATTATTTCCCAAATGAGGCCTTAGTATTTCTCTAAATTGCTCAGTGTCATTTTTTCCTACTCATTGTGTCTTTCAGGACCTAACTACGGGGAAAACAATTGGCAATGGTAGAGCACAAGATGGGCTGTATTTTCTAGATGTTATTCCTCTTGTCATCCCATCTCAGGCTCTCAAGTGCACTACTGCTCTCCTCTTTATCTCCTTCATCAGTGGCATCGCCGTTTGGGTCATCCTTCCTTTAGTGTTTTGGAGAAACTTTTTCCTTCTTTAGTTCATGATTGTCGTAGGAGTTTTTTTGGTTGTGATGCTTGTGAACTTGCAAAGCATAAACGTACTTGTTACCCTTCAAATAATAAAAAAAGTACTTTCCTTTTTATGCTTATTCATATCGATGTCTAGGGCCCTTTCCCTGTGGTTTCTACTTCTGGTGTCTATGGTTTGTTACATTTAATGATTGTTATTTTCGTGTGACTTAGATTTACTTGCTTTGAACTAGGAGTGAAGTTTTTTTTTCTTGTTTCCAAACTTTTCATAAAATGGTGACCAATCTTTTTAATGCTCAAATCAAAATTCTTCGTAGTGATAATGGGACTGAGTATGTTGATGGAGTTTTTCGAGCATACCTAGAGGAGCATGGCATCCTTTATCAAACTAGTTATGTCGGTACTCCTCAGTAGAATGGGGTTACCGAACGCAAGCATGGCCATCTCGAAGTTGCTTTCTCTCTCTTGTTTACCATGAATATCCCTAAGTCATTTTGGGGTGATACTATTCTTATCGCTACTTACCTTATCAACCTTATGCCTTCTAGTGTCCCCAATTCCAGATTCCTTTTCAACTGCTTCCTGGAGCATATCCCACCTTTTCTTGTCCTCCTCAGTTGTTTAGGTGTGTCCGTTTTGTTCATTTGCAACCTCGTACTCATGGGAAACGCGATCCTAAGGCTGTGCATTGTGTCTTTGTTGGTTATTCTGCTGCTCAAAAGGGTTACAAATACTATGATCCTCACACTCGCAAAGTGTATATTAGTATGGATGTCACTTTCCGGGAATCTACGTCCTTCTTTCCTTCTCCCCCGCCATCTCCTCAGAGGGAGAGTAGTAGTGGTATGGATGAGATTGCGAATGAGGAGATGGCCTGTCAGCACGAGTTGTCTTTTTTCCTTCCTAGTCAGTAGACTGTTATTTGTGGTGAGGGGAAGCCTAATAGTTCTCTTGATGTGGAGCTTAACATTGGTGGTCATTTGGACAAGGTTGATCTTAAGACTTATTCTCGGCGTCCAAAAGAGCAAGCTTTCCTTGTGCCACCAGACCCATCATCATCCCTCATGCCAATTCCAGATAATGCATCTCAGTCTATTCCTCTACCTATAGTTGAGAGTCCTGTTGTCAATGATTCAAGTTTTCCTATTGCTCTTAGAAAGGGGGTTAGGGCTTGTACTCAACACCTCATTTCAAAATTTGTGTCACATGATTCATTGTCTTCTACAAATCATGCTTTGGTTTCATCTTTGTCTTCATGTATTTCCCAAGATTGAAAGGAAGCTATCAATGATCCTAAGTGGAAAGTAGCTATGGTAGAAGAGATGCAGCTTCAAGAAAGAATAACACTTGGGAGTTAGTTCCTTTTCCTAGTGGAAAATGGCCTGTAGGGCGTAAGTGGGTGTTCACCATCAAGCAGAAAGCAGATGGAACAATTGAACGATACAAAGCACAATTAGTGGCCAAGGGGTTTACTCAAACATATGGAATTGATTTCCAAAAAACCTTTGCTCCTGTGGCAAAGATGAATTTCATTCGAGCTATTCTCTCATATGCAGCTAATTTGGGATAGCTTTTACTGCAGTTAGACATGAAGACTGCATTTCTCCATCGTGATTTGGAGGAAGAGGTATATATGGATGTACCACTAGGATTCTCATCTCAGTCTACAGTTAGGAAAGTTTAGAGGTTGAAAAAGGCGTTATATGGTTTGAAACAGTCTCCTCAAGCTTGGTTTGATAGATTCTTAAAGGCTATGTTAAGATTCGGCTATAAGCAAAACAATGCAGATCACACAATGTTTGTCAAACGTTATGCAAATAAGGTAACTGTGCTTATAGTATATGTGGATGACATAGTTGTGATAGGTAATGAAGAGGAAGAAGTGACACATCTTAAGATATTGTTGGTCAAGGAATTTGAGATCAAAGACCTTGGTTTGTTGAGGTACTTTATTGGGATTGAAGTTTCCAGATCTGACAAAGGCATATTTATTTCTCAGCGGAAGTATATCCTAGATCTTCTTGAGGATACTGGTATGTTAGGCTGCCAACCTACTAATTTGCCAATTGAAGCTAATCACCATCTTTGTAGTGGTGTTGGTGATCTTGTGGTACCAGTGACTTGTGGGAAGACTTATATATTTATCCCACACTCGTCCAGATATTGCTCATACGGTTGGGATAGTGAGTCAATTTATGCATGAGCCTCGTGTCCCTTATTTGGATGCAGTGTATCACATTTTGAGGTTTCTTAAATCTACTCCTGGAAAAGGGATTTTATTTTCCAATCATGGTCATTTAAGGTTGGAGCCATTCACAGATACTGATTGGGCTGATTCTATAGATGACAGACGATCTACCTTCGGTTACTGGGCATTTGTAGGGGGGAATTTAATCACATAGCATAGTAAGAAACAAACAATGGTGTCCAGATCTAGTGCAGAGGCAGAATACAGGGCTATGGAGTATGGCACATGTGAATTGATGTGGCTCTAATCCTTATTGAATGATACTGGATTTGTTTGCAGTGAACCATTAACACGGTACTGTGACAACAAAGCTGCCATTAGTATTGCTCATAATCATGCTCAGCATGACAGAACAAAGCATATTGAGACCGACAGACATTTCATCAAGGAGAAATTGAATAAGGGTTTCATATGTATGTCTTTTGTGAAGTCTGAAGATCAATTATCTGATGTCTTTACTAGAGGTCTTAGTAGTAAGGTTTTCCATCCCATTTGCTGCAAGTTGTGCATGAGAGATATCTTTGCACCAACTTGAAGGGGAGTGTTAAGTATTAGTGTGTAAGGGTAGCTATTTAGTCTTTTATTATAAGTATGTGTAACCTTAATATGTTTAGGTGTGAGAAATAAAGCATAGCAGCAGTGCTCTGTCTTTTCTTCCTCTCATTATTTTCTTTCCTTTATGCAAATCTAATAGAAACTTTCACTAACTTTGAGTCCACAAGCCAGATCTTCTTACGCGTCTCTTCCAAAGGAGCTTTGGTCTATAACAGATGAACATAAGAAGACAAACACCAAGCAACCACTTGGAGAGTTTCTCTAGATGTACTTTAAGAAATAACCCGAAGACAACGTCCACATGGAAGTAAATGATTACCTATTTTGAAATCTCAAGAGCTATAAGTTCTGCTATTCTAGTTCCAGCCTACAATTCAGAGGACTAGAGTGAGATACATAAAAAGAATTTGACTATGCATTCTTCTGTTGATGGCCGATGCTTGATGATCTAGAAGCAGGCTCCTGGAAAAGGATGACACAATAAGAATTTAAAAATTAAAATGCCCAACCAAAAACATCATCCCTCCCTCTAAAAAAAAATAAATAAATAATGCCCAATTAGTACACATTAATGTGTGTTTGGGAGGGAAAAGATAGGGTACACACCTAACTTTTGACATAGTGCACAAAATGGTTGCCCAGAGACTTGAACCCATAACCTCAAGGTTGTTAGGCCAAGGTTTTACCACTGAACCAATGGTCACCCCTCCCTCTCAAATTTTTTTTTTTTTTTTTTGGGGGGGGGGAGACTATCACTATGCTCAAAAGTGGGACTGCTGTAAAACAATCATAATGAATTAGGCCCCAATATGAGTAAGAGAGAGAATTCTTCTGCAGGAGTGTGTAGAGAGAAAATAGGTCTAGAGTGTGAACACATAAATAGGTTTCCACTGAAGTCATTGGGTGCCCAATATTTCGACCTACGCTTTCCCATGGTCATTATATATTTAGTTTGTGATTTTCCTCAAACTGCCAAAATATAGATGAGATGAAAGAAGTAAAACAACAATTAGACTCTTACTTTCCCCAGCATCAAAAAATAAAAATGTGTGCTCAGCCAAGGTACTGCCAAGTAACTTCAATGCTGCAATTAGATTCTATCTATCTATCACTCTCTTTTTTATTTTTCTTTTTTTTTGGGGGGGGGGGGATTTAGACAACACAGGATTCCAAAACAGTCAGTAACCAGATCCACCACCATGTTGCCATATACCTGGATATCATCATTGAAGACAAGATGAGTAGAACCATATTTCTCTAGTAGCTCAAAAGCATTATGGTTTGCAAAATCTTCAAACCGTAAAATGATGGGAAGAAATCAAACAAATATTAGAACTGTATTAACAAGATTAGGCTTCGAAAATATTCAAACTAAAGCTACAACCGAGCTGGTGTGCACCTGTACGAGCACTTTTCACCATAATTCTGCTTGACAACAACCATGAATTCATGAAGAAGGTCAGCATATTCCTGAAGATCAATTTTCTAAAACTAGCTCAGTACCAAATAGAATGCTTTTCATGACTGTAAGCAAGCAATAAAATACCAAAACCAATGGACCTTTCCAGTTGCCCTCCTTTGTCAGAGCCCAATGTAGAACTCATCCTTCAACAACTGCTCGTTGTTTGTCCCCACATCAATCGTTATGGGTAAACACTGCACAATCAAGCAAAAAGACATTGATCAAGATTATATGATCAAGCTGAGAAGTAAACCATGTTATGTACTTTTTCTTGAAACATAATGGTAGTGGAATAAATACACACATTATAATCAAAGAGGTTCATGAGTAATTAAGTAAAGGTTTCAAAGCAGGTGAGAATGTACATAGAGAATACTGTATATTATTTGCTAGTGAAGCTTACCGCAGAAGGTCTAACTCCTCCAAGTGCTGTATACAGAGCCAGTTTTCCAACAGGTATCTCCATCCCCTAATAATGATTTAACATGTTATTAGCTACAAATGCTTTTATAAAAGAATTTTCAATGATCGAACCAATACTTGAAAATAGAAATATGTATCTAATTAGCACTAGTAACAAATGTCAATATGGAAGTTTTGAAAAAAACTGTCCTGTAAATATTCTCATATGCTGATTGTAAGTAAGAATTGTAACGTAAGGTAAAATATTTATATAATTAAGAAAGAAAACACGAACCTGACAACCAAGATCCCCAAGTCCCAAAATTCACTCACCATCAGTGACGACAATAACTTGAATGCTCCTCTCAGGCCAATTTTTCAGTACCTCTAGAATCTTTCCTCTGTGAAAGCAAGAAACTTTTTTTTTAAGTTGAAATTGAAATTATCAGAACTAGTAAGCCTCATAAATATAGGTGAAACAAAATCATACTTCTCTTTCAATCTAATGTAAATATCCTGAGGGCGCCTGAAAATGCTCCCATACTTCGGGCAAGCCTCTCCAACAGCTGGAGTGTAGACAATTGGGAGAAGTTCCTCAACATTGTCAATGAGAAGCTTGTAAAACAGCCTCTCATTCCTCTCATGTAAACCAAAATAGTTAAAAATGCATAAATTAAAGAATTATACATTTACTATTTTGTTTTTAACCATTTTGAACTCTTTAAAAGGCTACAATAAATGAAGTAATCTGTCATGCTTTTCTTGTCTCTAGTATCTCAAGTACACTGGCATTGGAATGAAGAATGAAGGGGTAAATGCTAATAATCCCAGATTCCATATTGTTATGTGAGTTGAAAATGAATTATTTATAACCAAGCAGCATCTAAGCACGCTCAAATCAACAAGTTGCAGTTGTTGTTGTGAGTTAAAGAGGCACCTAAAGGTCCATCATGGCCATGTAATTCTGAAGTGGAACTTGATATTGGTGAATATTGTGCATCATTTTCTTCACCTGATATAGAGCCCCAATAGGACAAGTTCAACAGGAATCATATTAACTAGTGATAAGATAGAAAACACAGATGGTACTTGAAGTTGTTGAGTACTTAAAGATATACAATGACATAACCTTTATCTGTGTTTTTAATATAAACACATTTGTCACACTCATTAATTTTAAATCCATTTGACATTATTATCTCGTCAAAATTTTCATGTCATTGTTTTGGCGCTTGTTTTAAACCATATAATGATTTAACCAATTTACAAACTTTCTTTTCTTTTCCTGGAACAGAAAATCCTTCTGGTTGTTCTATGTAAATTTCTTCATCTAACTCACCATTTAAGAAAGCGATTTTCACATCCATTTGATGAATTTCTAGATTGTATAGAGATGTAATGGCAATTAGCATTCTAATGGAAGTTATTCTAGTAACCGGTGAGTATGTGTCAAAGTAATCAAGACCTTCTTTTTGTCTAAAACCTTTGACCACAAGTCTTGCCTTGTATTTGTCAATTGATCCATCTGCTTTCATTTTTCTTTTGAAAATCCACTTGTACCCAAGTGGATTACAACCTGGTGGTAAGTCCACTAATTCCCAAGTGTGATTTTGTAAAATGGATTCAACTTCACTGTTTACAGCTTCTTTTCGTAAAGGAGCTTCAGGACTGGACATAGCCTCTTTAAAAGTTAAAGGCTCATTTTCTAACAAAAATGTTAGAAAATCTGGACCAAGGATTTTGAGGTTCTAGCATGTTTACTACGCCTAGGTTCCTCTTCCTCATTTTGATCTATCTCTTGCTCTTGCTCTTGTTCTTGACCTTGTTCTTCATCATGACTAATAATAGCATCATAAGATCTTTTCTTATTACTAGTCTCTTGTCCAATCTTATTCGGAAACACATGTTCAAAGAAAGATGCATTTCGAGATTCAATAATAGTATTTACATGCATTTCAGAATGTTCTGATTCATGAATCAAAAACTGATATGTACTACTATTCTTGGCATAATCAATGAAAATGCAATCAATGGTTTTAGGACCTATCTTAGTCTTTTTAGGACTAGGAATAGCCACTTTAGCCAAACACCCCCCCCCACTCTTAAGTATTTGTAGGATGGTACTCTTCCATGCCACATTTCATAAGGTGTTTGATTCATTTTCTTTTGAGGTACTTTATTAAGTATATAATTAGCAGAAAGTATTGCTTTCCCTCAAAAATTCTGAGGTAATCCGTAATTGATTAACATGGCATTCATCATTTCTTTTAAAGTCCTATTTTTCCTTTCAGCAATTCCATTTTGCTGAGGTGAGGAAGGAGCGGTGGTTTGATGAATTATTCCATGTTCTTTACAAAACTCACCAAAAAGTGATTCATATTCACCACCTCTATCACTTCTAAGTTTCTTAATTTTCTTACTAAGTTGATTTTCAACTTCATTCTTATATTGAATGAAAGTTTCTAAAGCTTCATCGTTGGTTCGAATTAAATAAACATAACTATATCTAGTATAGTCATCTATAAAAGTGATAAAATACTTTTTCCCACCTCTAGTTTGAATTGATTTAAAATCACAAATGTCACTATGAATTAATTCAAGTGGTTCCGTACTTCTTTCAATTGAATGAAAATGAGTTTTGGATAATTTTGCCTCAATGCAAATTTCACATTTATGATTTGAATCCATGTCAAATTTAGGTAAACATTCCATATTAATTAATCTACGCAAAGATCCATAATTAACATGTCCAAGTCTACCATGCCATAAATTTGAAGACTCAAGCAAGTAAGAAGAAGATATATTTTTATTAATAATAGAGAGTACAACAACCATTACATTCATTTTGAAAAGGCCATCAAACATGTAACATTTTCCTATATACATCCCGTTTTTGGTAAGTACAAACTTATCACTTTCAAAAACTAGCATAAACCTATTTTTACTCAACAAAGATCCGAAAACAAGATTCTTGCGAATGTCTGGTACATGCAGCACATTGTTGAGAGTGAGTTCCTTTTTAGATGTCATCTTCAGAATAATCTTTCCTTGTCCTTCAACTTTAGAAGTCGAAGAGTTGCCTATAAAAAGTTGTTCACCGTTGTCCACTGTAGAATAAGATGTGAACATCTTTTTGTCAGCACAAATGTGGCGAGTAGCACCAGTGTCCACCCACCATTCTTTAGGATTTCTGACAAAGTTTGTCTCAGAAACAACTGCAGAAAGATTTATGTCATCAACACCATTGAAAATTTTGTCCGCTTCGGTCATATGGGCTTGAGCAGGTTTATTACTTGTTCTTCTTTTGCTTTTGCCGTTGCTAGGGCAATCTTTGGATCGATGTCGCTCTTCGTCACAAATGTAACATTTGCCATTAAACTTGTACTTCTTATTTTCCCTCCCTTTAGAGCCTTGTGAGGAACTTTCTCCATAAAACTTTCGTTTATTTCCTTTTGGAGCATGTTCCACCACATTTTCCTTAGACTCTATTGGATGCTTACCAGCCCGCTTTTCAGAATTGTGGTTGTCCTCTTCAATCCTCAAACGTACAATCAATTCTTCTAAGACATTTCTTTGCGCTCGTGTTTGAGGTAATTCTTGAATTCCTTCTAGCCTTGTGGTAATTTTTCAATTAAGGTTGCGACTTGAAAGGATTCACTGAGAGACATGCCTTCTGCGTGAATGTCATGCAGAATGAGTTGGAGATCTTGAACTTGGCTGATCACAGTCTTAGAATCAACCATCACAAAGTCCAGAAATTTGCCAACCACAAATTTCTTTGAGCCAGCGTCCTCTATTTTGTACTTTTTCTCCAAAGACTTCCAAAGTTCCTTTGCCGTTTTGATAAGACTGTGGATGTTTTATAATGTGTTGTCAAGTCCGTTCAAGATGTAGTTCCGGCAAAGGAAATCAGCATGTTTCCAGGCATCGACCGCAGCAACCACTTACCGGTCAGTTTCATCCTCGTTCAGAGTAGGAGCATTCTCACGAAGAAAATGAGCCAGGTTCAGAGTTGTAAGATAGAACAGCATTTTCTACTGCCATCTTTTAATATCAGTTTCAGAGAACTTCTCTAGCTTCTCACCGTGATTTACTGGTACTATCACAATATGAGAGGGGGTTGGCGCAATTGCAGCCACCATACCAGTACTCGTTTGAGCATTTGTTTCAGTAGCCATGAATTCTAAATTATAAAACAAAATTATACTTAGAATTTTATACTACACAGAAAATTAATCCAAATTTACAGAATTAAATTCTGTAAAAATAAAATAAACAAGATTGTAACTTTTATTTCCAATTAATTTGAAAATAAAATAAATTTATTTAACGAAATTAATTCCACACAGAAATTAAATTTCTATAACACTTCAATAATTAAAATACTGAAACAGAATTTTAATTAATGAACACTCAGAAATTATTTATGAAAACCAAAATTAATTTCTGATAAACTTCATAAATAAATATTCTGAATTGTTAATGACACAAGTATATTACTACTAGTTGTCAAAGAAAATAGACAGTATATTACTACTATCTGGCAAACAATATATTACTACTATTTGTTTTCCAACCAGAATATTATTTTGTAAAAGCACAGAAAATAATTTCTGTAAGAAGAAGAAAGAAGAAAGGAAATAAACAAAAAATTCTATATAAACAAAATAATGCGAATTTGTCTTAAGATTATTGGAACAACCTTCTGTGTACAATAAATAAATTGAAACAAAATCAAACAAATAAAATAAATAACGTACTGAATTTATTTTATTGAACCGAATGAATGTTTAAAAGATCAAGTCGAGTGTGTGACACTCTGTCCTTAAGATAGATCTGCCCCGCTACGGTGCTTACGGACTAATGGCGTCTATCTCCCAGGATATAATGATCTTCACAAATTTGTAGTAACACTCCAAACAAATTTGTCCGACGAACTAGAACCTGTATTCTATACTTTCTAAATTTTTTCCTAAAAAAAATATATATGAAGAATATATGCAACAAAGCAAAGATTGGACAGCAAGAAAATGGATTTTCAGACTATTTTTGGATTGAATGACTACTGGAAAATGGCCTGCTATTTATAGACCTGAACAGGTCTGAAAATCAAACTGAACAGGGGGATTTCTTTGAATGAACAGGTACAATAGATAACTGCTGGGCAGTTTCTATTTGTTGGGGAACTGCAACAGATTTGAATCTGTCTAGGAAGAAACTGAATATGTCCGGGTTTCAACAGATTGGCAACCTATTTGGACTGTTTAAACCTGTTGTGGAATTTGGACTGAAATAGGCACAATTTTTGGACACAAAATTTGAATTCAATTTGAAATTCAAATAATTTCCTATAAGAATTTGGAAAAATTCAAATAAAGTTTGTCCAAAAAATTAATGTTAGAACAGACCCGATCTGACCCACAACCGCACCCGCGCGTGTGGTGGTTTGAGCCAAGGTTCCATTTGTCCATAACTCCTCCCTTCTACAACCTTGGGGGCCAACCCAAGTTAGTACACCAAGAACTCATATACACACATAAGTTCTCTTCAAGTTTTAATTTGGGACAAGCCTTACAAGGAAACCCACATTTAATTTCTTAAATGTCTATTCCACAAACCCGAAAATAGCGTCAAGTTCCCATTCACTCATAAATGGTTTTGACGAACCGTCTTCATCATGTGACTTGCCATGCGACAAGGAACACGTCACCTCTTCAGACCTACCCCAAAAGACGTTTGGGGCCCACTCAATTGTGGGCTCAAAATAGGCCCAAAATAAGCCTTATAAAACCAAATTTTCCAACAACTTTATTAGACAATCACTTTCAATTGAATTAAAGACTTTGCGAATTAAATAGATAAAATTGATAATTTAATGATACAATATACAAAAAGGAGGATAATTTATAAGATAAAGATATTAATTCAAAAAAATTTAAAGCGTAAAGATAAAATTAAACTTAATTATTGAGATACACACAAACTCACTTAAACACTAATTAAAAAAATAATAATTTAAAAGCAAGAGAAAACCTCCTAGAGGACAAATCAAACATGGCCAAATGAGCTACATAGGTATGGGCGAGATCTTCCACAAGTCTGGGGGGTAGGAATTGGGTTTATGAAATGACTTAATTGGCCTCTTGAGTAAGAGTTATTTGAAAGACCGGGCACCTTTTTTGTCAAATGGCAAACGTGACTTATAAGTAGTGTTTGGTGGCGGAATTAGTGTTGTCTTTAATAATATATATAGAAGGTAGAAATCTTTTCTATAGGAAAAGTGAGGTGAAATGCTCTTTTTTTTACTCTACAAAGAGAACCAATTCGTCAGTGATCACTTCGGACCAGGGATGGTCGAGAGGATCCTCCGATGATCAAGTCAGAATGATGACCGGTCATATAGTACTCTTTTGGATATCATTCACATAAATGATGTTATTTTATTTTTTCTCATAAAAAATAGTGCAGTTCTAATCATACATTGCATTTTTGTGGTGTCATTTTTTACCAGTTGAAAGTCGATAATTATAAAATTAAAAAAAAAAACACACAAACATCTTCCTTAATAATAATTTTTTTTCTCAACTTATTTAAGTTATTTAAATTAGCCCTACAACTTTAGCATATGATAAAAATAAAAAATAAATTATAAGCAACTCCATAACATGCATTACACATTCTTATATGCCAGATATCATACATTATATGAAAATACTTGCAAACTCCACTTGAACAATGATGTGTAGAAGGTGAAAATCTTCTTTTGATTAGCATATCATCTAAGGGTAATTTTGTCATTTTAACTTACAAGTTTGTTGGTTGTTTAATTTATCAGTTCCGTTTTGTAGCTCGAATTTATTTTGGCCCGAGCGGCTCGACTGCCCAAAACGTCGTTTTGGGCAGTATATATATATATATATATATTTTTTGTGTTTTTCCTTTTCTCTCTGCAGATGAAGAGGAAGAAGAAGAAGAATAAAAATGAGGAGGAGGAGGAGGAGGAGGAGGAGAGAAAAGGGAGCTGTGTAAGAGAGAGAGCATATCATCATCATCATCATCAACAACAACAAACAGAACAGAGAGAGAGAGAGAGAGAGAGAGAGATCTATACACGCACACAGAACACACAGAGAGAGAGAGAGAGAGAGAGAGATCTATACACACACACACATAGATCTATACACACAAATAGAGAAAGACATACACAGATCTGTGTATCTGTGTATACATAGATCTGTTGATGATGGTGCAGGTGATGGTTCCTCTCTCTCGCCTCTTCTCTCTTCTCTTTTTTTCTTCTCCACCTCTCTTCCTATTTTCTCCTTCTCTCTCTCTTTTCTGCCTCTCTGTATTCGAAAAGCAAGAAAAAGGAGAAAAAAAACCCAAAACGATGTCATTTTGGGTTTCGAGCCAATTCGAGCCAGTGAATTTCGAGCTACCAAGGATTATTCTTAATTTATTTCCGTAGTTCCAAGTTTCGACACTTTACTGCGTGCTACTTTATTGGATGTTAAGATATGAAAATCACAACATGATTTGGTTGATTAGGTTAATCATAAGAGCAAGCATGATTATTAGTGCCCAATTATGGTAGAATATTAGGTGAAGTATGCACTTGCATGCTTTGCTAAGCTGTAAAGTCATTATTTTAGTACCTTGTTATAATAGTACTTAGGTAATACCATGTGTTGCACTATTATGTAAGAAATGATTCTAATGCGGATAAATATTTAATTAATAATAATTTAAGGCAATTTAATTTTGACTAGAACACTATCAAAAACGTGTCGTGTTGACAACCTTATATATTGGAATTATCAAAACACGTATACGGCTCTCAATGTATACCATTCATGAAAAATAAATTAGCTCGATCTGATAATCGTAACTTTTTCCTTTTATCGCATTTGTCTCAAAAAAATAGATAACAAATATATTTTTGAAAATAGACCATTTAAATTTTTACAAACAAACACAACAAAATGAAAATGTTACAATTATCTGATCGACTTAATTTTTGTATAGATAATATACATTAAGTATCTTACAAAATGAATGGTCTGTAGTGGCCTTCATAGGCCCTCAAGTTTCCCCTATTTAAGATGTGAATTTAAGAGAAACCCAACCCTTTTTGATATGTCTCAAGTGTGTTTCAATGTGACTTTTTGTGTATCTTTTAATTATGACTGAAAGTTATGACAATTATAGTATCAACACCATAAATTATCATAATTTGTATGTAATATACACGTCAAAAAGGAATGTGTATTATAGAAGGATCATAAAATGCTACTATATATAAATTAATACAATAAAATATGCAAATATCAAACAAATTAATAATACATACAATTTAAATAAAACAAAAATATTAGCATGCGAGATTGTGAGGTCTATAATCAAGTTGTGTAGTCCATGTGCCTCTCTAAGTGAAGGTTATACATACTAGATGAAAATGATTTTAAAATCCAACCCAATGCTCATGGCCAAATATTTTTAGGAGTCATGTTTATCTAGAGATGAATGAACTGTCCTAATGGAGGTTGCCTCTAACACATGTATTACACACACACACACACACACACACACACAAACACTAAAAATTATATGTGCGATCATAAAATCTGATCACGTGTTGAAGAGATTTAACGAAAAGATGAGCTCGATCCATAGATTTACAAAATAAAGCACCATTAATGCCATATAATCAGTGGATTCTAGTGGAGGAGACTTCAATGATGAAATTAGGAATAGTTCTTTGAAATAGGCAAAGAACAACCGTGTGGTATTTTGTTTGAAGAAATGAGACATAATGGTCTCTATTATATAGTGGTTGTTGTCCTACCCTAATTATTTTGTTTGGTGAGTTTCTTGGTTGATTGGACCATTTATGTTTCTTTAGTTGGTTCAAGCCCAAACATATTGTTGTGTGTGATTTGATCCCCACACATGCATATTAATATATGTTTCCCTCATCAAACAAGGTCATCATATAAAGCCCTCTATATAAAAGTTCTTGAAAGTTTGTCCTTTCATTTATCAATGGAGTGAGATTCTAATTTCTCAAGATTTGTTCTTCCTTCTTCCTTCTTCTTATTTTATTTTATTTTAAAATTATTTTGTGATGCAGGTATTGCCAAATTGTGTTTCCCAGGAACACTATAATGAATGATTTTGAATCTAAGAAGTGTTGATAACCATGATGCATGTCAAATAGCAGCCAAATGGCAGGTGTCTCATGGTGATTTTTTTATTTTTATTTATTTATTTTTGGGTTCAACGATAAGGGATGTTCGGGCTAGCTTACAAGCATCTCAACTAATCCCCTCTCTAGTCCCGTCAAAGGCATGGCATTCATGCTGGGACTAAGGAATTTACAAGAAATTTCTTTTTTTGTAACCTAGCCCTAAGAGTCGAACCCTGAACAATTGTATGAGGAGCATACCCACCAACCATTCAGGACAACCTTCAAGATTGTCTTATGGTGATTTACAGCTGGACTATTTCAACCCTTTTTGACAGAATCTCTAAATTCATTTATTTAATTTCTTTGGGACTGTTTGTTTGGGCTTTTTTTAGCCAACTTATAGCTTCTAGCTTTGGAAAAGCTATTTTGGACTGTTTGATTAAACTTATTTCAAACAACCTCTGATTCTAACAACTTATTTTAACTCAAAAAAGCTGATTCTGATAAGCTGCTCACCCCATGCTTCTGATTATCAGTTTCTGTTGTGGACATGTTAATTTACGGTTATACTCTTGGATTTTTTTAAAAAAAAAATAGAAAAAGACCCAAATGGACTATAGATTATTATTATTATTATTTATGAGAAATGTAGACAAGTAGTGAATACAAAAAATAAAAGTTAATTGAAAAAGTTACTTCACAGCCTATTTAACAAACACTACTCAGCAACTTAAATCTATAATCCAACAGCTACACCAAACAGATTAACAGCTTATGATTAAAGTCATAACCTATAATCTGTTAAGCTATAATCTATAATCTGTTTTAACAGCTACACCAAACGGGCCATATACAGATTGGTTTTATACACATCCCAATTTAACAATGGTCTTTATAAATATACTTCAGTGGCTAAAACAATTCACTCAACCTGATTCTTTGTTATTATTCATAAAGCTATGCAGCATATTTGATGCTAATTTGCATCACAGAAAATGTATCAAAATACGTAAGCTCTTGCGTAAAGATCTTACAATGTTTGGTAAAACATGCAAGAATTTAAGTTGAAAGTGTGAACAATTTAGATAAAAAAAAGTAATACCCCCCAAGTATTCATAATGAATATATATATATATATATATATGAATCTTCATGGTCTTAGAATATTATTATCATGAGCTCATAAAATTACAAGGGACAAACTCTTCAACCAAGCTTTGCAAGACCCAGACTGTGCCGTCAAGACCAGATCGGATAAATGCATGAGCTCTCTCCTGAACTTATTGAGTCTATGCTCCTAGCTCACATCCCTAAGCCTTTCATTAGTATATATAGAACTTCCAATATTTGATATGAAGTTATCCTCGCACAATGTGATACTTTCCAAGATTTATCAGTCTATTTCAATATTTTTAAATTGCCAATAGGGTATTCATATTAGATAATAATGAGAAAATGATATGATGCAGCGTTTCTACTTATACACCGAAACAAGACAAGATAATTCAATTTGCTACATGAAGAGTTATAATGTCTGATACGAAGCAGCACATACATCTGCCAGTAATGTATGAAGTTTGTTACAAAAAGTACAAGTTTGAACAAAACTTACAGTGCCTCTCTGTGATAATTCTCCATAGTTTCCCTCCATCCAGGCAAGATATCTTTCAAACGGCCAAAAAGACCAAAGCGGTTAATACTGACTACAAAGCCAATACCATGTAGACTGCTCAAATGCTTAAATCAGTTCAAGTTAAATTAAGCTATAATTTGTGTGTGTGTGTGTGTGTGTATGAAAGAGAGAGAGAGAGAGTTGATTGAGACATGGCATGAACTACTCATACTTTGACTTTTAAGACTTGAACGGATTTTGTAACTTACCAACAGTGGGCCAGACGTTTGGTCCATATAATGGCTTTTCTAAGTTAGGATCGTTTTCAGGTACTTCTATTCCAATGTAATATCCCTCCTTATAATCTCCTATATCCATAAAATAGGATTATCAATATTTTTTATTTTTTATGAAACATGGATCTTTCTGTTATAATTAGTTTAAATTTAAACAACCATAAATCAAGACAAATAGATCAACAAGAAGAAGAAAAGAATGGGGCAATATAAAAAATAAAACAATGTGGGTGGCATCTCAAAGTAGGAAGGCAACGATGCAAACAAGCAAGCATATAAACACATATATAGGCTCAAGTTTGTTAGAGGCCTAAGGCGTTAAAATCATAAATGAGGCCTTTTTAAGATTTATATTTGAAATATATTTTTATTTTCTGTTCAAATGCAAAATCACTAATTACGTTCAAGTATTTCTAGCATGTCATTTTTAATTGATAATGTTTCTTATGACTTGATCAATCTTAGGTTGAACTTTCTCAATTTTAATTTATTTTTATTTTTATTTTTTTGCAATGCAATTGTTATAGATATTGTTAATATAATAATATTCTATAATCATGGATGCATTTGGAAAATTTAAATTTTTTTTTTAAATTATCCAGTATATCAATTTGAAGTGCTCCCTTTAGCTAGCAAAACTTAATTTAAAACTTTCAATTCCCAAAACAAATTTAAACCATCGATATCATCTTTTACAAAACATTCAAGATTAAGACAGCTATTCCTACTTTTTTAACAGTTAGTGTGATTGCAAATTTATATTTATCGTATTAAAATATATAAAGTGTGGCCTCTTATTGTGTATGGATGTTAGGCAAAAGTCTTATTTTCCTAGCATTGAAGCCACTTCTAGGCACACATGATCATACAAGCACAGTATATACATATGTGTACATGTCATGCACATAGCAAGCTATACAATAGATGTCAACTTGTATTAAAGCAAGCATTATATTGATCCAATATCAACTTTTGTGCTTATTGCTAAAAACTTGTGTAATATTAGAAAAATGATAGCAGAACAAACCATTTATTTGATTGACAGGATCCAAATCTTCATCAAATAAGAGAGTGTAACCTCGATGTTGCTTGTTCCTAAGAACCTTCATTTTCTCACTTACTGGTAGATCAAAAAACCTTTTACTTTGGTAAAAAACCTCATCCATAAATTCTTGGCTGATCCCATGATTGATCACATAGAAAAACCCAGAATCCAAACATGCCTGTACAAAAGAGAGGAAGCAAAGGATAAGCCAGGATATAAGAACCAATTAACAAACGGGGTGAGAGAGAGAGAGATTAAAATAAAACAATATGATAATTTAGTTCAATGACTAACTCATACAAAGAAAGAGTAACACAATTAAGTAACTAAATACTAACAAACATAATAGAGAGGAAGGCTTCTCTCTCTAGAGTTCTCCCAAGGTCCCTCACCATGGGAGAAGAGGGATGTTTTCAAGCTTATCTTATCCTTAGAGAACCCACTGCTCCTCCCCTTGAGGTTCATTGAATATCTTTTGGAAGGTATTATTTTTGTGTTTACCCTCAGAATTTTAGATCTATCTTTTTATGGTGTTTTGTTTTTTTGTTATCCCTTCTCTTTTGGATCTCTTCATGGCTGGAGGTAGGGTATATTGTTCCTAGAGGATTGTTTGTTAAGTTGATAGTCAGTGATTCCTACATCTACCTTCATCATGTTCTCCTAATTTATGGTGTTGAGGCTATTTATAGTAGCGTATCATGTGTGGCACCATCATAGTTCAATATGGTGCTTGGATTAGATGAAAAGTGGGTGGTAGTGTTGATTGCAACTTCATTTCTGGGCTACTAAACCCTTCCGGTGGTGTTAGGTCTTTGGAGATCTGCTGTAACTTGAGCTATATTGAGATTTTCTACCTGAGTGACAATGGTTGGCGTTAGTAGAAGGTGAACCATGTTCTAGTTTGGGGGCTGGGACGTGATGGACCAGCGATAACTTTTAACCGTTTGAGCTATGGTGGATGTTTCTAGTGTACTTTGGTTATGGCTTTTTTCAGTGAGGAGAGGGATTTTTATAGTGTCTTATTCGTCGGAGGTTTTTGCCAAAGAAGATGTCAACTATGCAATGCCAAAGCTCCGATGAGCCGTTGTTGCGCTGCTGTTGTGTTGTAGCTGTGCTAAGTGCTAGCAAAACCATAGGCTGGTTTTGTAAAACCTTGCCTGGTTTTATTTGAGTAAATGAGTGATTGGACAGTGCATTATATAACAAATATTTTGTCCAAGTGTTGTATTCTAGCTCTGAACTTATGATCTACTCAGTAGATTATGTTGTGCATTAGTTGCTAGGAGTGTTGTCCCTCTCTTTAAGGGTGTGTTGCCTTTTAGGCATGTAATGAGCTTCACTATAATATTTAATTTTTTGGTATAAAATTTATGACTTACCCTCCAAAAAAAATACTAACAAACCTAATGAGATTGCAGTCAAAAGCTCTTGATCATCCACATTCCACAGCACATAAAATTGACTAATTTTTGTAAATGTGAAGTTTAAAAGAGATGCATAAAAAATGACATTTTTTCCCAAATTCAATTCACAAAATGGGATTTCAATATTTGATTCAATAGGTTGATCAAAAGTCAAATTTAACATCCTTTTCTTTTTTTTTCTTTTTTTGTCCATTACAACTATTTGGTTTGGTTAAAATAAGTCTTTCTATTTTTTTTTATTTTTTTTCTATTGTTCAAAACCTATAAAAATTCTGAAATTTTACTTTGATTTCCTATCATCCAAACAAATAGTGGCATAAGAGTAAACTACACTTTGTACCCCTAAACTTTACATTCAATCTCACTTTACCCCGAACCTTCCCTAGACTTTGAGTCAAGTTACAATTTGATCCGTTGTTTCGAAAATGAACAGAGAACAATCACATAAAAATATTAAAGGAAATGCTACAGAGCTCTAAATCTAGAGCTTTGATGTGGCAAAGAAAAAAAAAATAAATATACAAGGCACAAACATCACATGAGGTGGGAGGCAGCTCATCAGAGGCCAACTCATTAGAGCTCCAACCTTTTTTCAAATATTAAATAACTCTAATTTTGGAACTATAAAGAAAGTTCTAGTTATGCGGTAAGAAATAGAACCTAATGTGATGTGTGTTTCTATATTTTTGTTTTTGCTTTTGCTTTTATTTTTTATTTTTGCTTGCCATAGAGCTCCTTTAGAGTCTAAAATTAAAATTCTCTTTCGAGCTCTAAAATTAAAATTAGAGCTCTTCTATCATTGTTGTATTAATCACACTTAGCATACTAGAATTTCACTTTTGTCCTTCGAAAATTCCTACTCAAATCCATGATACCAAAACATCCTAAGTTAATTTTTTACTTAATTTTTTAAACAATGTTATAAGATTGACTCAAAATCTAGAAGTTGAGTGTGATAATCGATCCATATATAATCGAATTACATCAATCGATCAAAAAACCAGATATACACACACACACACACACACACACAGAGAGAGAGAGTACATGTTTGAGTAAAGAAATAGAGTTAAGAATTTAAGGGCTTGAAAGATCGATACAATTGAGTACAGAGAAGTTCTTAGGATCTCCAGAAGCATCAAGAGCTCCGGTCGTCAAATTCTCCATTTCTAAACAGATGAGATTCAGACACTAGTTTTTCATTGTTGGAACGATTCAAACACTAGTTAGATCACACATTTTTTATTAGATTTTTTATCTATTTGACTTTTCGTTGACTATTTGTTGAAATTATTTTTATTTGCTGGAATTTGTTATCTGTTCAAATTCCTATCTATTCAAATTTTTTAATCTGTTGAATTTTTTTAATCTGTTCAAATTTTTTATCTATTGAAAATTTCTGAATGTGTTGAAATCTTTGCTTCTCTCTCTCTCTCTCTCTCTCTCTCTCTCTCTCTCTTCTTAACCCTTCTCAATAATGGCCACCATCAAAAATTTTTATCTGTTCAATTCCTATCTATTTTTTTTTCTATTTGTTTATTTTTTTATCTGTGAAAAGACATTTGATATTTTTTTTATCTGTTGAAATTTAAATCTTTGTGATTGAAATTCACAATGAACTTCATACGACTCAAAACCAGAATCAAAATGCAATAAACCAAAACTTCAATCAAAAGCGAACTAATTACAATAACACCTTCAAGAACTACCCAGCACATTTCGATTGAATTTTGAAAATCATTCGAGAAACATAGAGGTTACGAATCGCATTACAGTTAATCTGTTGAAAAGATCAAAGAACCAAAAAAAAAAAAGAACTAGATTTGGAGTTGCAAATCTAATAACACAATCACAAAATCACAAACAAATTTTAACATAGAGAGAGATATTCAAAATATCAAAGACCAAGATCTCATTTAAGTACCAAACACAAACACAAAAACAAACACCATATATATATATAGAGGAGAGCTAATGGGCTTTAGCCTATTTGGTTAGTCTTTTGGCCACAAAGTCTCTCCTAAGGAGAGGTCTTGGGTTCTACTCCTAGGAGTGGAATTGAAAGGCAAGATTTTCTTACGAAGTGTATTGGTGTAGGTTTCAACTCCCCCAAGGTACTAATCTAACAACTAATTATTGAATTTCACGAATCAAAATGTACATACAGAGAGAGATTCAGAAAGAGATGGAGACTAAGGAGGAAGCAGACCAAAAGGAATGTACTGGTACGAAACCCTAACCCTCTGTGAATTTTTTTAATTTGTTGAATTTGTTTTATTTGTTCAAATTTTTTATTCGTTGAAATTTTTTTAATCTGTTGAAATCTTTGCTTCTCTCTCTCACTCTCTCTCTCTCTTAACCCTTCTCAACAATGGCCACCTCCAAAAAATTTTATCTGTTCAATTCCTATCTATTTTTTCTATCTATTTATTTTTTTATCTGTGAAAAGTCATTTGATATTTTTTATCTATTGAAATTTAAATGATTGTGATTGAAATTCACATTAAACTTCATGCAACTCAAAACCAAAATCAAAATTCAATAAACCAAAGCTTCAATAAGAAGCGAGCTAATTACAGTAGCACCTTCAAGAACTACCAAACACATTCCGATTAAAATTTGAAAATCATTCGAGAAACATAGAGGTTACGAATTACTTTGAAGTTAATTTAATTTGCTAAAAAGATCAAATAACCAAAAAAAAAAAAAACAAAACAAAGTAGAACTAGATTTTGAGTTGCAGATCTAACAATATAATCACAAAATCACAAAAAAAAAAAAAAATACTTGAACAATAAGAGAGAGATTCAACATATCAAAGAACAAACAGATCAAAAACCAAGATCTTATTTAAGTACCAAACACAAACATAAACACAACATATATATATATATATATATATAGACAGACAGGCAGATAGACAGATAACCAAGGGGCTTTAGCCTAGTTGGCTAGTCTTTTGGCCACAAAGTCTCTCATAAAGGGAGGCCTTGGGTTCCACTTCTAGGAGTGGAATAAGAAGGCAAGATTTTCCTGCAAGGGATATAAGTGTGAGTTTCAACTCCTCCAATGTGCTAATCTAACAACTAACTATTGACTTTCGTCGATCAAAATATATATGTATAGATAGATTCAAGAGAGATGGAGACTAAGAAGAGAGCAAACCAGAATGAATGAGCTAGTATGAAACCCTAACCCTCTGTGAATTTTTTTAATCTGTTGAATTATTTTTATCTGTTCAAATTTTTTTAATCTGTTGAAATCTTTACTTCTCTCTCTCTCTCTCTCTCTCTCTCTCTCTTAACCCTTCTCAACAATGGCCACCACCAAATTTTTTATCTGTTCAATTTCTATTTATTTTTTTCTATCTGTTTATTTTTCTATCTGTGAAAAGTCATTTGATATTTTTTTTTTATCTATTGAAATTTAAATCTTTGTGTTTGAAATTCCCATTGAACTTCATGCGAATCAAAACCAAAATCAAAATGCAATAAACCAGTGCTTCAATCAGAAGCGAACTAATTACAATAGCACATTCAAGAACTACCAAACACATTCTGATTGAAATTTGAAAATCATTCAAGAAACATAGAGGTTATGAATCGCATTACAGTTAATCTGTTGAAAGATCAAAGAACCAAAAAAAAAAAAAAAAAGAACCAGATTTGGAGTTGCAGATCTAACAACACAATCACAAAATCACACACACACACATACACAAAAAAAAACTTCAACAAAGAGAGGGAGATTCAACTTATGAAAGAACAAACATATCAAAAACTAAGATCTCATTTATGTATCAAACACAAACACAACAAATATATATATATATATATATAGAGAGAGAGAGAGAGAGAGAACCAAGGGGCTTTAGCCTAGTTGGTTAGTCTTTTGGTCACCAAGTCTCTCCTACGGAGAGGTCTTGGGTTCCACTCCTAGAAGTGGAATAGGAGGGCAAGATTTTCTTGCAAGGTGTATGGGTATGAGTTTTAACTTTCCCAAGGTATTAATCTAACAACTAACTATTGACTTTCGTTGATCAAAATATATATATATATATATATTTATTTAGAGAGAGATGTAGACTATAGCGATCCCGGGTTTACCCTTGTTGTACAGTGATCCGGAGACGTGTCCGTGGATGTTAGTAGTTGTTTATTCTCTAGTTTGCATCCTCTTTACTTTGTATATTGAGTTATAGGATGTGTTGGGCAGGTTTGTTACAGGTTGGTTGTGCTTGGGAGCCTAGTGTTGCTGCCCAGATTTCTGGACCTTCGCACGAGCGAGGAGTTGGTCGCTCGAGCGAGAGTTGAGTTCATGTCTGGTGGGTCGAGCTAGAGTGGCTTCGCTCGAGCGAGAGCTTGCACCTGGTTCTGGACCTGAGAGTTGTGTTTCTTGGCTCGAGCGAGCTTTTCTTGGCTCGAGCGGTCTGGTTTGTTCTTCGCTCGAGTGAGAGGTCTTTCGCTCGAGCGTGCTTCGGGTTGCAGACCTGAAGGTTTGAGTTGTTGGCTCGAGCGAGCATTCTTTCGCTCGAGCGCACTTTTGAGTTTTTGGCTCGAGCAAGGGCTTCTTGGCTCGAGCGAGAGTTTTCTGTGTCTGGTCACTCGAGCGACCAAGTCTTCGCTCGAGCGAGCGTGTTTTATATCAGCGGACAGTAGCGATTTTTGGACTTCACTTTTTCACTTCTTTTTTATCAAAACCTAGATCCGAGACCCTGTCTCTCTAAACTTACACTCTCTCTAAGATTTGATCTCCCTAGGGTGTGAATCTAGCCTAGAGCCTTTGTTAAAAAGATAGAGGGCGTTGAGGGCTTTGATTTAATCTGAAAAAGTTTGGATTTGGAGCACGTTGGTCTTCAAGTCTTCATCTCCTTTTTGGCTCAAACTTCGAGGTAGGGATATCCTACTCCTCTCTATGGGTTTTGTCTTTAAATTTTGGCATTTTGAGATGTTGGGGTTGGTTTGGCAATTTTGTGAAAGTTTGGGGGCTTTTGTGTAATTTGACAAAAGTTGGGGTTTTATTAATAATAAACCTGAATGCATGTTTGGCATAGAGAAATGGAATTAATGTTAAGTCATTGATGAAAATGGGACCTAAGGGTTGAAATGTTAATTATGGGAATTGACCTAATTACGTTGTTTAATTAATTGGGATAATTAATTGTGAGGAATGAGGAAATGAAATGTTGATTGAATATCCATTGTGCATTTATTTTCTGTTTAGAAATAACTGCTTTGGGCTATCGGTGGAGGATAGTCGTGATTGTTGTAGACAATGCATGATGATTAGGCAAACTGAAACTAATCAATGAAGTGTGTCATGGAACTTGACGGTTGATAGAATACATTAACTATATGTATTGTGTGATTGTATATAGAACCATTGTATTTGTATACGTTATGTGTAGAGGAGGAGATGTGGGATGTACTCCGCGGTTTAGGGGAAGATGGGGGATGTACCTCTAAACCGGATAGTGTTGGGAGAAGATAGGGGATGAACTCCGTAGATACAGCTCATATGCTTGTCTAGAGAAGTGAAGATAGAGCTTATATGCTTATCTTTGAGAAGTATGGATATAGCTTATATGCTTATCTGTGGATATTGTAGTTATACATATCTATTGTAGAATGTGGATATAGCTTATGTGCTTATTTGTGGATATTGTTGTTATACATATCTGTTGTAGAATGTGGATATAGCTTATGTGCTTATCTGTGGATATTGTTGTTATACATATTTGTTGAGAATGTGGGTAGTGCTTATATGCCTATCCGTTGAAAAAGGGAAAAATGAAAGGAAACTTGGACTCATAAGTCGTATGACATAAATATGTGATTTATGTGAATGTATCAGTGTTGGCCATCTATCAATTGCTAATATTTTAGTCATTGTTCATGGTTGGTTTAGTGTATTTCTACTGGGCTGTGGCTCACCCTATATGGGAAAATCATTTTCAGGTACAGGAAGCATGCCACCTCCAAGGACATAGCTTAGGAGGCTAGAGGCGGACATAATGTTGTCGTTTTACTTTTGATGTATTACATGTAAATACAAGCCAAGGGCTTAATGTGTACGCTTTAGTACTCTTTTGATGTAACCAAGTGTTAACTTGGAAAGCTGTAAGCCTGTAGGGCATTTGCTTTTGTTGTTAACATGTAATACTTTTGTAATGGAATTCTGATGAAATGAAAGAATGTGGAACTTTTAAATATCAATGCATGTCTTATTTGTTGGGATTAATGTTATTATTTTGAGGGCGTTACAGATGTAGACTAAGGAGGGGGTAGACTGGAAGGAATGGATTGGTACAAAACCCTAACCCTCTATTCCGTCGTCGGTCGAGCCGTCGGACTCTAACATCATCTGTCGGTTAGCGTCCTTTGTCGCTCCAGAGTCTTCAATCGTGTTGCCACCGCAAAGTCGTGACAGGAGCAAGGGAGCAGTGGTGAGCGACTTAATCACCATCATGGAAGGATTGGAATCCGCCATGGAGGCAGCGGTTATGATTGGAGCAGATCGGAGCTAGAGAGATCGAAAACACTGGTCTCCTCGCCGAAATGATCGTGGTGTTGGTGGTTGCGATGTGGTAAACGGCGGCGACGAAGGAGTTGGGACAGTAGTGGTTGTCAATAAAGAAAGAGAGTGAAAGTAACAGAGAGATAGTAGAGAGAAGGGGCTCAAAAACATGTGTGAATGACCGTATGTACTAACAGATATATAATGTGTAGTTTGGTTTTTTTACATTAATTTGTCCTTATGGACAAAAGGCCTGTTTGGTAGAGCTTAGAAGTCGCTTATTTCAGCTTTTAGTTTAATTTAAGCAAAAATATTGTGTTTGGTATAGCTTATAACTTAAATCAAGCTATTTTTCAGCTTATCTCAAAAGCTGGTCAGGGGGTGCTTAAATTTTTGACTTAATGTGGGGGGCTAAAATTACTTAAATGCCCTCGTCAATACTCAAATATTAATATTAATATTAATATTAATTAAAAAATAAAAAATTGTATATTTCTGATGAAATAGAAAAAAATCGATATTAATTAAAAAATCAATATTAATTGGTCTTAATTATTAATAAATTTATATTGTATACTTTTGTAATGAATTAATTATTAATTGATACTAATTAATAATAATTGTTAATTATTAATATTAATTGATACTAATAAAAATTAAATATTAATATTAATTTATACTAATTAATAATTTTAGTATTAATTGAGACTAATTAAGTCATTAATTGATACTAATTAAGCAATTAATTAATACTAATTAATTTATAATGGAAAATAATTGTGACAATAATACTTCCATTCATTTTTAGCAAATGTATCAATTTTTATATTAATTGATACTAATTAATACTAATTATATTAACTTTTATTAATGAAATTTAAAACTGAAAAAAATGACAAAATATTCATTTTTATATCATGTAAGGATAGAAAGGACAATTATACAGTAAAAAGCTATTTTACAGCTTATTAACTAAATACTACTCTGTTGCTTAAATCTATAATCCCGCAGCTGCACCAAACAGGCTAACAGCTTATGGTCACAGTTATAAGTCATAATCTGTTAAGTTATAATCTAAAATCATCACTTTTCTCCAGCTCTACCAAACGAGACAAAAATGTTTTAGTGCTTGGGCTTACAGACAACAAAAACTCAAATTTGGATTTTTGGCCTGAGCGACCTTGATTTTACTATATTCCTCTAATTCTCCTCCAGTCTGGTTCCCTTCTTTGTAAAATAAATTTGGAAAAATTACAAAAAAAAAAAAAAAAAATCCCAAAGTTTTACCTTTCTAACAAAATAAATTTTAAATTTTTTATTTTGTCAATTTAAATCATAAACTTTTGATTTATTTTTAATCTAAACCATTTGTCTATTTTCGTTAAGTAAAAATCAATGGAAAAATAGATATTTCAATCATTAAACTCAATGAAAATGGTATTTTAGACATTTCATGTATATGTACATTGCGTTCAATAATTAAAATATTGTCAATTTTATTTAATAAAAATAGACAAATGGTTCATATTGAAAACAAATCAAAAGTTAAGTATTTAAATTGATAAGATTAAAAATTCAGGATTTATTTTATTAAAAGAGTCAAACTTTGAGTTTTTTTTTTTTTTTTTTTGTAATTTTCCCAATAAATTATATATTTAATGTATTAGTAGGGAACAAATACCATACACACCCCTTCAAAAGACATATTATAGCTTATTTTGGGTATGTGTTATACCTATTGTAAAAAGACGTGTAAAAAAATAGAGAGATGATATAATAGTTTTAAGTAAATAATGAGTCTATTTAGGTTGTCCCCAAAAGAGACTTATATATTTGTCGGTTCATACTAATGCTTATTTTAGGAAATCATAAGTTTAATAAAAAAAAAATTAATTATTTTGTTAATATTTTTGTTTGTAAAAAATCAATAAATTAATTATTTTTTTAAAAAAGTCAATTTTCAAAACAACCCTAAGTCTATAAATTTAAATAAATATATAAAGGTGGGTAAATTTTACTTTGCTCATTTTATGTTTGTCAATTTTTATGTTTTAATCTTTGAAGTTTTTTTTTGTCATTTTGATCTTTCATATTTTAAATTTTTTTCAACTTACTCTTTTGACTAATTTATGTTCAAAATTAAATAAAAAATAATGTATTAACTACTACATCACATAAAAAAATATATTATAATATTAGAGTTTGGGTATAAAGGGTGTGGGTTATATATAATAAAATATTTTATATCACATGACAATCAATGTGTACCATTTTTTGTCTAATTTTGAAAATAAGTTAATTTTTTAAGTAAATTAGGAGAAATTTGAAACATAAAAAGTCAAAGTGGAAAATTTGTTTAGGGAAAATTACAAATAAACCCCAAGGTTTAGCGTGTTTTGCAAATTAAACCCTAGGTTTTTAATTTTGACAATTAGAACCCCGTAATTCATTCTGTGTCACAATGTAAGCCCCTCGTCCATCTCCGTTTCATGAAGTAACAAAGAAAGCCATTTTTGGCGCATAAACCAACCCAAAACGACGTCGTTCCTTATTTGACCCATATAAAAGCCCCCAAATCCTAAATTTCACCAATTAGGGCTACAATTTGCCCCAATTCCTTCGATTGCATAGATTTAGGGCAATACGAACGACGAATCCTCTGTTGAACAAAGCTCCATTTCAACCATTACAAAATATGAGAGAAGGAAATAGCTGGGGTGGAAACAATTGGGGTAAATCGACTCGTTGCAGTTGTAGAATGAGAGCATGAATCCGAACTTCATTGACCCATGCAAACCCAGCTAGGAGGTTTCTTGGTTGTCCAAATTATGGAGTAAGTTTCCCAGTCTCGTGAATAATATGAAATTTGTAATTTATGTACTTTATTTATTTAATTTATTTTTTCGCTTCTTTTTTTTTTCTAGAAAAACGGGGCTTGTGGCTTCTTCTATTGGTATGATCTACCTACTTGTCCTCGTGATAGACAAGTGTTGCCGAAGTTGGTGGACAAGGTTGCAAGCTTAGAGGAAATGGTAACTGAGATTGCAAGATTGAAGGAGAATGTTCAAACTTATTGCCGCAGACAAAAATGGATTATAGGTGGATTGATTGTTGTAGTGATTGTAATTCGAATGTTAATAGTGAACAGTTAGGGAATGTAGATTAGTTAGTTAGTTAGTTAGTTAGTTAGTTAGTTAGCATTTCTGGTTTAGGAAATGTAATGCAACTATGCACTTGCCAATGTGAACTTAATGTATAATTTTGAATGAAATGATAAATCCTTGTTTTGTTTGTAATGTGTGTTTGGATTGTGGTAATGTTTGGTTGTATACAATTTGTAATGAATTTGATGCATTTGCAAAGCCAGTACTCTGAATGTGTTTGACAAAATGTCCAAGTGAAGGGAAAACATATTACAAGCTTGTAGAAAACAGATTAAAAGCCATTGTTGAACCTGTTTCAAACTAATAAACAGCACAATCCAAGCATGTATAATAACCATCCAATTGGTCAACCTATTCCACCTATTCAAGGTATTCCAAGCATGTAAAAAACCAAGCATCTCAAAAACAGATTAGTAAGCATTGTTTAACCTGCTCCAAACCCATATACAGCACATTCGAAGCATATATAATAACCATCCAATTGGGTACATCATCGATGTCAACCATGTATAATAAGCATGTATAATAACCATTCATATATTGCTCCAAACCAATATACATCTCACCATTACAAAAAGAAGTAGTTCACCATCCATAATCTGTCTTCAGGTCACATAACCATTACAAAAAATAAAAAAATAAAAAAATTCATAATTAAAACATTCAGTTCACTATGTCTCAATTCACACTAGCCTGACTACCTAAGACTTATTCAACTTCATCACTTCTCATGGTTGCTGCTGGTGTTGATTTCCTCCTCGTTGATGCCCTCTGTGGTGGCTACTGCTGTTGTCCATGTTGTCCACCAGTTGATGCTTCCCCAAATATTGCATCTAATCTGAATCCCATGAAAGTTTGTCGAGTCCTCACCTGTGAACAAAAAATTGTTAAACCACAGTTTGAGCATATATGGAGATCAATTACAAGTAGAGCATACCAATACATTACTTACATTCTTTAATGAACTTGCAGCTCCATCCTTTTTACCCTTGATAGGCCCCTTGCATGTTCTTTGATTATGACCATGTACACCATACTTGGAGCATTTCAGGTTGGTACACTTCCTCTGCAACTTAAATGAGTTTTGAGGCTCATTTGGGTCTCTAATTCTCTGCTTTTGAGGCCTACCAATTAGCCTTTTCAACTTAGGAGGAAGTAAAGGCTCACAACCTGTCTTAGGGCACTGATCTTGGCCATTAAGTGGATTTATCAGTGCCTCGTAAGTTCTCAAGTAGGTCTTTTTTTGAAAGCCACATGCACATAATCCTCAACTCTCTTTTTTTGAAAGAAAATGACAGCCACAACATGAGAACAAGGGATTCCAGTTAGATCCCACTTGAAACAAGTGCATGTCCTATTCTCTAAGTTGACAACATAACCACTTACTCCATATCTAACTTCAAATAGAGCACCCCTAACCAAGCAGGTATCCGTACTCTAGATTTTATCTTTGACCTCTCAATCTTAGTTTGTATATTTGCACATATTGGCCCTTAACACTTTATCATTTTGTCTCTACATTCATGTAGCCTCACCATCAAAGCCCTTCTGATCCACTCTAACATGGTGAGGATGAATCTATCTCTAGCTGGTAAGACTCAATTGTTAAAAGACTCTAAAATATTGTTCAACAATCTATTACACTTTGTTTTGGGGTTGAATGCATGCCTACACCACTGAGCTGGATTAAGTCTCATCATCCAATCATATGCTCTACTGTCTATACTATGCAGCTTAGTCATATGCTTCTCCCAATCAACCCTTGTATATGCCTTTGCAGCTTTCCATACACAACTCTTTAGCTCCTTCCCTCTAAACTTCTTTTTAAAATTTACGTAAAGATGTCTGACACAAAACCTATAATGGCCTTCAAGGCATAATTCTTTAAGAGTTGGAACCAGTCCCTACAAAACATAAATGTCAAAATCATGAATAATGAAAAACATTAAGGAACGTAACCGAATGATGAAAAACCATTAAATATAAATATACCTTTTGTTGATTAGTGATGAAGGTCCATCCATGCTCTGCACTTGTGCCAATACATTTAAACAAATTCTCTACAAACCAAGTCCAACTTTCTTTATTCTCACTCTCAGCCATTCCATAAGCAATTGGATACATCATGTTGTTTCCATCCCATCCCACAATAGCAAACAATTGTCCTGGACAAGGTCCTTTCAAATGACAAGCATCCAAGCCAATCAATGGCCTCACACCAGCTAAAAACACTCTTCTAATTCCATCAAGGCACAAAAACATTCTCTGGAACCTAGGCTTAATTTGAAGTTGAGGCCTTCATACATTGATGTCAACTCTTGAACCTGGATTGGTCCTTATCAACTCAGCAGCATAATCCCACAGTTTTGTATATTGTTCAACATTTGTTCCCTCAAGTTGCACCAATGCTTGTTTCCTAGCTTTGTAACAATTCATTTTGGATACTTCTACAACATAGTCATCTTTCACAGTGTCCTTAAATTCAGGTAGGGGTGGTCCTGAATTTGTTCACATACTTAGATCCAAAAATGCACTAGTTACTTGTCTGTTCTTGTAACTTCTGTTGCAAGTGTGTGTAGGTTTGTATGTCTTAATTTGTAACATGTTCTCTCCACTCATGTTAGAGGCATACAGCCTCCACTCACACCCATCACTACAGTTGAGTTGAACCTTCCATGTCTCACTTTTAGTGAATTTGACATCACAGCCCCCTTTCACTGCATTTTCCCTCACAGTATCTTTAAATTCAATGGTATTATTGAATAACATTCCAATTTTAAATTAGAAATTAGCCTTATCAACCTCAGGCCTAAATTCAGGGTACTTTGGCTTCCCATTACCCTCCTCATCAGATCCTTCATGGGTTAATAATTCCTCCTCAAATGAATCCTCATCATTCACAACATATTCCTCAAATGCATTACCTCCTTCTCCATTTGGTTCCTTCTCTACATTACCATCAAACATGATATCATTATCAGTAGGGTCATCTTCACCCTCAGTACTAGCTAAGAAATCACTATCTGATGAGTCATTATTTTTCTCATCTTCACTGTTTGCTTTATCTTTATAGTCATGAGACTGAGGATGTTGAGCATTTTCATCATCATTTATAGGGACATTAGTAAGGAACAAAACAAGGTGAGGGGTGTCTATATTGTGTGGCACATGATGCTCAACAAATAATTCTAATATGTTTGTAGAGCCTAGATATTGAAACATTTCTAAAACATCTTGGTCAGTACCTAATCTTCTTAACCCTTTAACCAGATCTTCTGTGGGAATCCTATAAAAAAAAAAAAAAACTATTTGTAATCACATATCCCCAACTTCTTCACCATATATATCAACTCAGGCACATAAAATGTATCAACATCAACAGTATCAAACACATGTACTTTACCCCCAAAGTAACTCCTAGGCCCACCATCACTATCTATAAAATACCCACTATGATGTAAAACCAATTTCATATTTATATCATCCATTGCTGCATTCACAAATAAACAAATATATCACAAAAATAAAAAAAAAAATGCATCAAAAATCAGTGGACTGAACAAGTGGCATGGGACAAAAAATGGAGATAAAAAATTTGATAAATCAGTAGTCCATCACTCAGTCAATGCAGTGGTCCAACCACTCAGTTAATGTAGTGGTCCATCAATGGAGATAAAAAATTTCATAAAGCATCCAAGACATTAAAGTAACCAACATACACACATACCCATGCAATAAAGTAAGATACAAACACAGAGTTTGCCATTACTTTATTCACAGAATCAGAAAAAGAAAAAACAAAACTTCATATACAAATTACAAGAAGAAAGAAACAAAACAAATTGTATAAATCACTTACCAACACTCCAAATAATAGCAACCAGCAGTACTTCAAACTTTGGTCCAGATTTTCTTCTAAATCGCAACAACCCCTTTGCCCTAAATCGACGAAATCGAAGAAATTAAGGCAAATTGTAGCCCTAATTGGTGAAATTTAGGATTTGAGGGTTTTTATATGGGTCAACTAAGGAACGACGTCGTTTTGGGTTGGACTAGGCGCCAAAAATGGCTTTTTTTGTTACTTCATGAAACGGAGATGGACGGGGGGCTAACTTTGTGACACAGAATGAATTACAGGGTTTTAATTGTCAAAATTAAAAACCTGGGGTTTAATTTGCAAAACACGCTAAACCTTGGGGTTTTATTTGTAATTTGCCCAAAAATTTAAGGATCAAAGAGACAAAATACCAAATCATAAAAAGGACATATTTGATACATAGTTGAAATGAAATAGAGGCAGAAGCGGAGGGAGTGAGGGACCAGGGAGATCACATGCCCCTTCTATATTTTGGGATTTTTTAATTTTTTAATTTTGCAAACATAAAGAAAATATTTTAAATAAAAAAAATACAAAAATATTATTAGAGTGAAATGTCAATGACATTTTAAAAATTATGAGAACAATAATTGTTATTTTGATTGAAAATGAAGATACTACTATAAACCATACTATCTATGAAAATTTTTGAGTGTAACGGTGATGTCATTATCATTAACATGCAAGTATAATTAATCTCACTATAAAGATATGAAATTTATTGGATTATTAGTTACATTTGACATGTGAGGTTCACTCTCTATGTGTTTATTTAATATTAGTTGGTGATATCATATACCAATGATGACGTGGTATTACCATTATCTTGAATTTTTAATCAAATTTTGTATAAAAAAATAATTTATTATTATATAATTTATTTTAAGACTTATATCCATATTTTTTTGTATTGTCCATATACACTATTTACAAATAGTATAATGTTTTTCATATTTCTCGAAATCAATCGTAAAAACTTACTTGAAATATTTTTATAAAAATTTTCGATATTATAATTAATAAGTGTCCCCTCTAATTTAATTTTCTAACTCCGCCACTGAACAGAGTTGATCGATGTTACAAAAAATCAAGAGTATATAATATATATACTTGGGCTAAGGGGAGACTCGTTCTTAAGAATTTTTTTTTTTGGTAAATTAAATTTTATTCAAACCAAAGAGCAAAGTACAAAGAACTATGGGAAATACTCCAAAAAATCATTCTAGTTTCTAGTTATTGGGAGCTACTGCCTTTATGTTTGTTTTTCTTCATGCAGATGCAACAGTGTTTGTCCCTGTTTATGCTATCTTCATTGCTGTTGCTTCGTGTTTTTGTTTTGTTTTGTTTTGTTTTGTTTTGGGTGTTTGTTTCAAGTGCGGATCATCTTCAGTCACTCTTTCGAGTGGCTTCTGCTCGGACGGCCCAGATAGAGCCACGTCACCGACAAGGAGATGAGTGACTCAAATTTATTTCTTTAAACAAAAAAATTTCAGAACACACACTCACACTGAATTTCATCACCTTTTTCTCTGAGCCATTCATTTCCTTGTGGGTGACGTGGTCTCATCTGGGCCGTCCCTTGCATGAGCCACTGAAGAGAGTGATTGGAGAGGATCCAGACTCGTTTGTTTTAGTTTGGACTCTTTTTTTGTTTTTTTTTTTTTAATATATTTTGTTTCTGTTTATGTTCTTTGTTCATTGTTGTTCTTTTTTTTGGCCACTTGCCAACAATTTGGTTTTATTTTTTTATTTTTTTTCTCCATGTTTGCACATGATTTGTTCTCGGTAAGTTGCTGGTCACGTCCCAACAATTTGGTTTTTTTTCTTTGTTTTTCTCAGTGTTTACAAATGAATTTGCAAAGGTTCATATGCCAACTTAATCGGGATATGTTGTTTTGTTGTTTTATTATTATGCTGTTTCAACACCTCAATGGATCTATTTGTCAATCAGATTATATTTCTTTTCTTTAATAATTATTTCCTTTTGATAAAAGAAAACCAAATAAGACTAATGCATTAGTTATACGTTTATGTACTTGGAAAAAGAGTGCTCACAAAAATTTAATTTATGTTGTAAAGTTATATCTAGTGTAGTGTAAATCACATTTAAAATGAATTTGATTTACACATTCTAAATTTTGTATATTTTCTATTACAATTCTGCGGTCACCTATATAATGTGCGTGTATTTTAAATGTAATTGAAAATATAATTATCAAAATTAAATTATGAATTTAATGCTTACAACGTTTTAAAATTGCAAAACTTTAAATTGAGGCTTGTGTTAAATACAATCTCCTTAAAGTAAATTTCGTCCTCGCTTCGATACTTCGAGATTTACCGGCGTCTACTTCTCAGGATGGAACGATTATATCTTGAATTTGCAGCACTACAAATCCAAGCCTGGCGAACCAAACCAGTGTTGTAACTCTCTCTTTTCCATAGACCCCCCCTAAAACCATTTGCAGGAAAATGCAGAAAGCAATGAGGAGTGAAAACTAGATATGGAAGAACAAGGACAGAAAGTGAAAAAAATCGAAATCAACAAATGAATGAATTGCTGAAATAAAGAGGCTATTTATAGACTGAAAGGTGCCTATTTGGATAGGCCTTCATGGCTAGAAAGGTATGATCTGAAAAGGCAACCGGTCAGAAGAGAGGTGACTGAAAAATTTGACAAGAAATTTTGAAAAAATTCAAACGAATTTTATCCAAAAAAATATAGTAGTATGGATTGACTCAACCTCGGTTAATAGTGATGTGTTTGCGTGATGGATTTGGGTCAACCCCACCTTGTTCATAACTCCCCTTCTTACAAAATTTGAGGTGCCGTTTGGGACCCATCCCAAGTGTGTCTACTTAAAGTTTATATACTCATAAAAACCTCAAGCCTTTCTTGTATGGGACAAGCACATTTCACAAATGTGTAGGAATCAACTTCCATCTTTACGAAGTTCAAATTGTAACGCCCTCAAAATAATAACATTAAACCCATCAGATAATACAAGCATTTACATATAAACTAACCACATTCCTTTATTTCATTGAGTTTCATTACATAAGTATCACATGTTAACATCAAAACAAAATGCCCTACGGGCTTACAGCTTTCCAAGTTAACACTTGGTTTCAACAAAAGAGTACTAACTCGTTTACACCTTTAAGCCCTTGGCTTGATGTTACATGTAATACATCAAAAGTAAAACAACTACACTATGTCCGCCTCTAGCCTCCCAAGCTATGTCCTTGGAGGTGGCATGCTTCCTGTACCTGAAAATGATATTCCCATATAGGGTGAGCCACAGCCCAGTAGAAATACACTAAACCAACCATGGACAATGACTAAAACATTAGCAATTGAAAGTTGGTCAACACTGATACAATCACATAAATTACATATTTATGTCAACGACTTACAAGTCCCAATTACTTTTCATTTTCCCTTTTTCAACAGATAAGCTTGCTAGCTCTATCATCATTTCCACAGATATGTATAAAAACTATATCTCACATTCAGATAAGCATAAAAGCTATATCCACATTCTCAACAGATATGTATATCAACAATATCCACAGATAAGCATACAAGCTGTATCCACACTCTACAACAGATATGTATATCAACAATATCCACAGATAAGCATACAAGCTGTATCCACACTTCACAAAGATAAGCATATGAGCTCTATCTTCACTTCTCTAGACAAGCATATGAGCTCTGTCTATGGAGTTCATCCCCTATCTCCTCCCAATACCTATCCGGTTTAGAGGTACATCCCCTATCTCCTCCTCTACACATAACGTATATAAACACATTGGTTCTATACACCATCACACAATACACACAATTAATGTATTCTATCAACCGTCAAGTTCCATGACACATTCCATTGATTAGTTTCCGTTTACCTAATCATCATGCATTGTCTACAACAATCTCGACTATCCTCCACCGATAGCCCAAAGCAGTTATTTCTAAAACAGAAAATAAATGCACAAATGGATATTCAATCAACATTTTATTTCCTCATTTCTCACCAATTAATTATCCCAATTAATTAAACAATGTAATTAGGCCATTTTCCATAATTACTATTTCAACCCTTAGGTCCCATTTTCATCAATGATTCAACAATCATTCCATTTTCTAAGCCAAACATGCATCTAGGTTTATTATGAATAAAACCCCAACTTTTGTAAAATTACACAAAAGCCCCAAACTTTCACAAATTACCAAACCAAGCCCAACATCTCAAAATACCAAAATTTAAAGACAAAACCCATAGAGAGGAGTAGGTTATCCCTACCTCAAATTCGGAGTCCCAAAGGAGAAGACGACAAAACCCAACGTGCTTCAAAACCCGAGATTTTCAGATTAAAATGAAGCCCTCGACGATCAACAACTTTTTTGTAAAGGCCAAAGGTGAGTAAATCACTCCTACTAGATCAAAACCTAGAGAGAAGGTAGAGGCTAGAGTGAGAGGCTCAACAATGGTGATTTTAGAAAAGTAAGAGAGAGAAGAGAAAGTGAAAAAGTGATTTGAAAAGTCACAATTTCGGGACTTTAACCCAGGTCTCCGCTCGAGCGTAAAACACCCCGCTCGAGCGGCCACTCACAGACTTCCGCTCGAGCGGCCAACCTCCCGCTCGAGCGCAGAATGCACTCGCCCAGCACTTTTGCAGAACCAGGCCTCCGCTCGAGCTCCCAACCCTACGCTCGAGCGTACAACGCTGCACAGGAAAAATACTGAAAGGGTGTAATCTCCGCTCGAGCGCCAAAATCCTCGCTCGAGCGTACAGGCCAAAAATCTGGGCAACTAGTTTTGGTTTCTAAACTCAACCAACCTGTAACAAATCCGCCCAACACATCCTATAACTCAAATACGAAGTAAAAAGGATGCAAACAAGATAATAAACAACTACCAACATCCACGGACACATGTCCGGATCACTGTACAACAAGGGTAAACCCGAGATCGCTATAACCTCCCCCCCTTAAAGAATTTCGCCCCCGAAATTAAGCACAAGTTTTCAAAACAAGTTTTCCCCCATTTTAAACAATGTTACATTTTAACATTCAACAATTCGACCCATTACCGGTCATCCCATCTCTTTAACAAGAGACATATCACAATATGTAAACAACATATGTATTTTCAACATGCATCAACATTATGCACTATCTTTCCAATTTCAACAATATATTCAACATGGGTAGTGTCACATACAACTTCCATATGAGGCAAGTTCCAAAACATACTTCCAATAATCAAAACATTCTCAATGTTTCACAACTTAAGACATATATAAAAGCTCTTAAGTTCAACAAAATGTAAAATTTAAATACAAGATTACATATCAATAAACAAGTCCGGATATTTCTCTCGGACTTCCAACTCACGTTCCCAAGTGGCTTCCTCCACTCCATGATGTTTCCACAAGACTTTCACCAAGGGAATGGTCTTGCCACGCAGGACCTGATCCCGCCTATCCAAGACCCGAACCGGTCTCTCCTCATACGAGGCATCCTCATCTACCTCTAAATCAGTCCAATCCAACACATGTGATGGATCTGGCTCATACTTCCGAAGCATACTCACATGAAACACGTCATGTACCCCGGACAACTGCGGCGGTAAGGCTAACCGATAAGCAACCTCACCAATCCTCTCAAGGATCTCAAAAGGACCAATAAACCGAGGGGATAACTTCCCACTCTTCCCAAACCTCATCAGACCTCGCCTAGGTGATATCTTCAGAAAGACATGATCACCTACCTCAAACGCCAAAGGCCTCCTCCTACGATCTGCATAACTCTTTTGTCGACTCTGGGCTGTAACAACCCTCTTACGGATAAGCTCAACTTTTTCCGTCGTCTCCCTAACCAACTCCGGACCCAACAAAGGTGCATCACCCACCTCGGCCCAACACACTGGAGACCTACACGGTCGGCCATACAAGGCCTCAAATGGTGCCATACCAATGCTAGACTGAAAACTGTTGTTGTAGGCAAACTCTACCAATGGCAAGTGCCTCTCCCACGTCCCGCTGAAGTCCAGGACACAACCCCGAAGCATATCCTCGAGGATCTGAATAGTACGCTCGAACTGCCCATCAGTCTGAGGATGATAAGCCGTACTAAAGGTCAACTTAGTGCCCAAGGCACTCTGCAAACTCTGCCACAACCTAGCAGTAAAACGAGGATCTCTATCTGAGACGATCGTCACTGGGACCCCGTGCAATCTCACTACGTCCCGAATATACAGGTCGGCAAGATGATCTACCGAATCTCTCACGCGCATAGGAATAAAGTGCGCCGACTTAGTCAACCGGTCTACAACCACCCAAATAGCATCACTACCCCGCTGAGTCCTCGGAAGACCCACAACGAAGTCCATAGTGACATGCTCCCACTTCCACTCGGCAATAGGCAAGGGTTGCAACAAACCCGCTGGCCTCTGATGCTCGGCCTTCACTTGCTGGCAAGTAAGGCACCTTGATACGAAAACAGCCACATCTCTCTTCATACCCCGCCACCAAAACTGGCGACCCAAATCCTGATACATCTTAGTACCTCCCGGATGCACCGCAAGGCGCGAATGGTGAAACTCTCGGAGTACTTCCTCTCGGCAAGACTCCGGTACAAACAAACGGTTTCGGTATCTCACACTCAGGTCGGGATACACCGTCAAACCCTTCTCAACTTTCCCACTGGAGATCTTCTCTCGGAGGGATTCTACCTCAAGGTCACCTCTCTGTGCCTCTAACACTCTAATCACAAGTGTAGGCTGCGCAACAACAGAAAACAAGGCCGCAGCCTCGACAAATTCGCCCAGTAGCAAATCAAACTCGCCAAGTGCTCCCAACATCTCCCATTCCCGGATGGCTATACAAGCTACATCACTAATGGTTTTCCTACTAAGGGCATCGGCCACAACATTGGCCTTTCCCGGATGATAATGTAACTCAAAATCATAATCCTCGATGAACTCCATCCATCTCCTCTGCCTCAGATTCAAGTCTCTCTGTGTAAACAGATACTTCAAACTCTTATGATCCGAGAATACCTCGAACCTCTCACCAAAAAGGTAGTGCCTCCAGATTTTCAAGGCAAAGATCACTGCTGCTAACTCTAGGTCGTGTGTGGGGTAATTCTTCTCGTGTATTTTCAACTGACGTGAGCCATAAGCTACCACTTTCCCCTCCTGCATCAACACACAACCCAAACCCTCTCGTGAGGCATCACAATAAACCGCATAACCCAACCCTCTCTCCGAAATAATCAACACCGGAGCGGTGGTCAATCTAACTTTCAGCTCTTGAAACGACTTTTCACAAGTCTCACTCCACACAAACTTGACTCCCTTCCGAGTCAGTCTAGTCAACGGTGACGCTAACCTGGAGAAATCTTTCACAAACCGACGGTAATACCCAGCTAATCCCAGAAAACTGCGGATCTCAAACACACTCTTAGGCTGTGCCCAATCTTGCACTGCCTCAACCTTGGATGTATCAACAGACACCCCTTTCCCGGATACCACGTGGCCTAAGAATTTGACTTCCCTCAGCCAGAACTCACACTTCCCAAACTTGGCATACAGCCTATGGGCTCTAAGTAACTCAAGCACCACTCTCAAGTGTGCCTCGTGCTCCTCCTCAGAAGACGAATAGATAAGGATATCGTCCACGAAAACAACCACAAATCGGTCTAAGAACTCCCGGAAAATCCGGTTCATCAAGTCCATAAAGACTGCCGGTGCATTGGTAAGTCCGAATGGCATCACCAAAAACTCATAATGGCCATACCGCGTACGGAATGCCGTCTTAGGAATATCTTCCTCCCTGACCCTCAACTGATGGTAACCCGATCTCAAGTCTATCTTAGAGAAACAACGGGAACCCTTCAACTGGTCAAACAAATCATCTATACGGGGCATAGGATACTTATTCTTAACCGTAGCCCGATTCAACTTCCGGTAGTCTATACACAATCTCAAGGCACCATCTTTCTTTTTAACAAAGAGGGCCGGTGCTCCCCACGGTGAAACACTAGGGCGAACAAAGCCCTTATCTAGCAATTCCTGGAGCTGAACTTTCAACTCAACCAACTCTGCTGGAGCAAAACGGTAAGGTGCCATAGAAATCGGCGCCGTACCAGGCACTAAATCAATAGAGAACTCTATCTCTCGGTGAGGTGGCAAACTAACAAGATCTTCGGGAAAAACATCCGAATACTCACAAGCCACCCTCGGCAATACATGCTGGGTCTCACCACTCTCACCACTCTCAAAGCTAGCAAGTAGACTACTAAGCTCACTTCGCCCTCGCGAATCATACCCCGGTGGTAAAACACTACCAACCCGGTCTCCCAAGAAATGGAACCACTCCCCGCTCAAGGTACACAATGTAACCCTCTGGCGGTAGCAATCAATAACAGCCCGGTATGACGATAACCAGTCCATACCCAAAATAACATCAAAACCCTTCATGGGCATGACAACAAACGGAAAAGGAAGCCTATAGTCGGCGACCTCTATATCACATCCTCTAACACCCTGTTTCAGAATCAACTCACCACCCAAAGGCGATACCACACAAATAGGAGATGCTAACTGTGCTAACTCCAATTCCAAAACAGATGCAAATGCAGCAGATACAAAAGAATGAGATGCACCCGTGTCTATCAACACATTAGCAACTGAGTTGCAAAACAGAAAAGTACCTCTCACTACTGATGGAGCCGGTACTAAATCCTGCGCGGTAACAGCATACACGCGCCCCGTAGGCCCCTGGTCTACCTGCTCACCTCTCGGAGCAAAAGACTGCTGCACAGACTGGGATGACGAAGCCCCCGGATTGGCCCTCGAGGCCTGCACAGACTGAGCTGGCTGAAAACCCTGCGTCTGCCTAGAACCAGACGCTCCCGAAGTGGCACTCAACTGTGGGCAAAACCTCTTCATGTGCCCAGGTTGTCCACACTGATAACAAGTCAAGAGCTGCCCCCTGCCCAAACTCTGACTCTGCGGTCTAGCTGAAGAAGAAGCAGCTTTCTGACCCCCACCCTTCTGCGGGCAAACAGATACCTTGTGACCCAGCTGGCCACACTTGTAACAAGTGAATTCCCCCTGACTGCCTCTCCCCGAGCCTACACTCGGCACTGGAAAGGTCGATCTAGAGACTGCACCCTGAGACTGCTGAGGGTTATAACCCCTCTGCCTCCTACCATCACTCTGACTATCCTGGCTCCTCTTGGAGCCTCTCTGACCCTCATCCTCCTCCTGCATCATAAGCTCCATATGAGCTGCAGCATCTACCAGGTGTCTATACTCTCGAATGTAAGACCCACCAATTCTCAACTTGAGGCCCCGCCTCAACTTCCGCTCGAATTCATAGCAACGGCGTTCCTCAGACGCCACCAGTTCAGGTGCAAACCTAGACAGACTGGTAAAAGTAGCCTCAAACTCGGCCACTGACAAGCCCTGCTGATTAAGCCGGCTGAACTGATCCCTCAGCTTTTCCCTAGCTGCTGCTGATAAAAACCTCTCCTGAAAAGCATTCACAAACACCTCCCAAGTACCACCAACACGAGCTTTCTCGTACTTCCACCATTGACCCGCATCTCCCTTCAGTTGGAAGGACGCCAAGGTCACTTTCAGTGCTTCGTCCTCGATGCCAAGCATCTCAAACGTCTTCGTTGTCTGTTCGAGCCATTCATCTGCCTTAAGCGGCTCTTTAGGATCCCCGATAAACTCGTCCGGATTACACCGAAAGAACTCCCTCTTCAAGAAGGAAGGCCCTGTCTCAGCTGCCTGATTCCCAGCTCTAAGAATACCTAAAGCTCCTGCTATCTCTCTGGCCAAGGCACCCATAGCCTGCTGACCTACTGGCTCGGCCACATTGGCCTGCCCAACTCCCTCCTGCACTGCCGGAATCTCACCCTGTAACGGTACTTCCTGCCTCGCAGGTCTACCACGCCTAGCACCTCTTCCTCGTCCTGACATCCTAATAAAGGCAACACAGAACGTTAGCACATTCATAAATGTGCCGAAACTAAACACTCACGACCTAATGCATGGACAACTGTAATTCACTCCACATAAGCACATAAACACATAAGCACTTACGAACTTCATTTCCGGATAATGATAGTCCCGAGGCGTTACTAGAGTTCCGGTTAGAAACAGCGTTGATCAAGTGCTTTTCCAACAAGACTCCCAGAAACTCAAGGATCCAATCAACATCCTAGAAATTAAATCCCATACCCACATAGTCACATAAGCATGTTATCAATTAAGCACATAGCATATGATACTACATCTAGGTCTCTATCAAGCGAGACAAACCCATTGTGATCCTAATCACTTCCCACGTACCCAAAGTATTCGAACCCGGTACGCTCTGATACCAAGTTGTAACGCCCTCAAAATAATAACATTAAACCCATCAGATAATACAAGCATTTACATATAAACTAACCACATTCCTTTATTTCATTGAGTTTCATTACATAAGTATCACATGTTAACATCAAAACAAAATGCCCTACGGGCTTACAGCTTTCCAAGTTAACACTTGGTTTCAACAAAAGAGTACTAACTCGTTTACACCTTTAAGCCCTTGGCTTGAAGTTACATGTAATACATCAAAAGTAAAACAACTACACTATGTCCGCCTCTAGCCTCCCAAGCTATGTCCTTGGAGGTGGCATGCTTCCTGTACCTGAAAATGATATTCCCATATAGGGTGAGCCACAGCCCAGTAGAAATACACTAAACCAACCATGGACAATGACTAAAACATTAGCAATTGATAGTTGGTCAACACTGATACAATCACATAAATTACATATTTATGTCAACGACTTACAAGTCCCAATTACTTTTCATTTTCCCTTTTTCAACAGATAAGCTTGCTAGCTCTATCATCATTTCCACAGATATGTATAAAAACTATATCTCACATTCAGATAAGCATAAAAGCTATATCCACATTCTCAACAGATATGTATATCAACAATATCCACAGATAAGCATACAAGCTGTATCCACACTCTACAACAGATATGTATATCAACAATATCCACAGATAAGCATACAAGCTGTATCCACACTTCACAAAGATAAGCATATGAGCTCTATCTTCACTTCTCTAGACAAGCATATGAGCTCTGTCTACGGAGTTCATCCCCTATCTCCTCCCAATACCTATCCGGTTTAGAGGTACATCCCCTATCTTCCCCTAAACCGCGGAGTACATCCCCTATCTCCTCCTCTACACATAACGTATATAAACACATTGGTTCTATACACCATCACACAATACACACAATTAATGTATTCTATCAACCGTCAAGTTCCATGACACATTCCATTGATTAGTTTCCGTTTACCTAATCATCATGCATTGTCTACAACAATCTCGACTATCCTCCACCGATAGCCCAAAGCAGTTATTTCTAAAACAGAAAATAAATGCACAAATGGATATTCAATCAACATTTTATTTCCTCATTTCTCACCAATTAATTATCCCAATTAATTAAACAATGTAATTAGGCCATTTTCCATAATTACTATTTCAACCCTTAGGTCCCATTTTCATCAATGATTCAACAATCATTCCATTTTCTAAGCCAAACATGCATCTAGGTTTATTATGAATAAAACCCCAACTTTTGTAAAATTACACAAAAGCCCCAAACTTTCACAAATTACCAAACCAAGCCCAACATCTCAAAATACCAAAATTTAAAGACAAAACCCATAGAGAGGAGTAGGTTATCCCTACCTCAAATTCGGAGTCCCAAAGGAGAAGACGACAAAACCCAACGTGCTTCAAAACCCGAGATTTTCAGATTAAAATGAAGCCCTCGACGATCAACAACTTTTTTGTAAAGGCCAAAGGTGAGTAAATCACTCCTACTAGATCAAAACCTAGAGAGAATGTAGAGGCTAGAGTGAGAGGCTCAACAATGGTGATTTTAGAAAAGTAAGAGAGAGAAGAGAAAGTGAAAAAGTGATTTGAAAAGTCACAATTTCGGGACTTTAACCCAGGTCTCCGCTCGAGCGTAAAACACCCCGCTCGAGCGGCCACTCACAGACTTCCGCTCGAGCGGCCAACCTCCCGCTCGAGCGCAGAATGCACTCGCCCAGCACTTTTGCAGAACCAGGCCTCCGCTCGAGCTCCCAACCCTACGCTCGAGCGTACAACGCTGCACAGGAAAAATACTGAAAGGGTGTAATCTCCGCTCGAGCGCCAAAATCCCCGCTCGAGCGTACAGGCCAAAAATCTGGGCAACTAGTTTTGGTTTCTAAACTCAACCAACCTGTAACAAATCCGCCCAACACATCCTATAACTCAAATACGAAGTAAAAAGGATGCAAACAAGATAATAAACAACTACCAACATCCACGGACACATGTCCGGATCACTGTACAACAAGGGTAAACCCGAGATCGCTATACAAATGCTTTTTGAAATCTCATTCATCCAAAAATGTTTTAAGCAACCAAATATATGATGTTATTCACTACGCGACATTAAACATGAACCCACTTGGACCCATCAAAATTAGCGCTTGGGTCCTACCTTAATTAATGCTCAAAAATAGCAAAAAATAAGATTTATAAAACCATTTTTCAACACTTTTCACAATATTTATTTTAGACACAACATTATTGATTCACTTAATGTGTTTTTTAGCCATTTATATGTCGATCTATCATATTGAATTGATTTAAAAAATAATAAAACCTATCATGTGTGACAGAATGCGAGATGTAGAAGGTAAAAGAATTTTGGAAAAACAATTCGATAATATAAACCATCTCACCTTTTCTTTGGGTTACGCATATCAATGAATCATCCAAAGATTGCATTCAAACTATCTTCAGCCTACTACCTCACTAAGAGAAAAGAAAAGAAAAACATCACTGGTCATCAGAGATTTGGCATCGGCAGAGAGGGCAAGAATTATGGTTAGAGAGCCAATTGGCAATACAAGTTTTATGGTAGACATGGCCACATGATGGGACTCGTTCACCAGTTGTGCCTCTTTTGAACCCTTCCATACACACCATACAAACTCCGGTGGCTGAAGCGGCAATGGTTGCTAAACAGCTCATTTTCTGGGCTTGTGTTGGTGGTGAAGGATCTGTAACTTTGGTCTCATGGATTGAATTGCCCTCTATTGTCAAAGCTTGGTTGAGGTCGAAAGCATTCTCGTATGCCATTGTTGTGTATGTGAAAGATGATTTTAGAAGAATTTTTTATGTGTGCATGCCTTCTTCGATTTTTGGTTGGTTTATTTGGTGAAATTCATTATATTTAATGATGGTTTTGTGTAATAATACGAGAGATATATTATTTTGTGATTGATTTACCACATCACGTGATTATGTTACATGTACATGGTATCCAATAATTATTGTAAACTTGTCTCTATTTGAGAGATTTAGGGGTTGTTTGGTTTTTGTGTTGGACTAAATAATCACAAAATGTAAAAAAATTACAAAAAGCCAAAAATCACAAAAGGACAAAAAAAATTCTACCATTCCAAAGCTAAAAAGTCAAAAAAGCCAATCAAGAATACCAAACGAACAAAAAAGTCTCAGGCTAAAGAAGTCAAAAAGCTAACTAAAAAAGTCATTGTCAAACGAAGGCTTAATTGGGCCGTATTATTAAGTCTTGATAAACTTATCATTGGACTTATTTTGGTAATCAAAATCGTTTAACTTGTAAGATCTTTCGAGCAAATTATTCATCTAAAAAATCATCGGATAACCATAGTTACATGATCAAATTAGATTTAGTTTCAAAAAAATAAAAATAAAAACTAATAAATATGATTTTGTGAATAAATCGTCTATTATTTTGAAGGTTACGTTAATGATTAACTACAATTATCTGATCAATCTGATGTTTTAGATAAATAATCTGCTAATTTTTTTTTTTTTTTTAAAAGATATATATTTCAGTGAGTCAAAATGAGTCTTCATAATAAGCTGATGGAATCTGAGAGCACCATGCAATTGCGACACTCATTTAGAGACAATCCTGTTCCTTATGAATGACAATGGATTACACTTGGCCATCTTTTTACTAATGAAAGCTTGCCACTTAAATGTTGCTGATTCGTACCAAATTCAAATTCTCTGATCAGATTATGAAATTAATTTTGAATTAAATTAATATTTCAGCGAGTCACATGCGTAGTTGTAATTTATGTTAAATGAATCATTTGTTATATGATTTATTATTATTATTATTATTATTATTATTATTATTATTATTATTATTATTATTATTATTATTATTTTGAAGTTTGAGAAAAGAAAATTAGAATACTTTAATTATTTTGAAAATTATTATTAAGGTTGGTTTGCCAACTAATTAAAACAGTTAAAAAATTAAAGACTCTCTGATTTACAAATTAATTTCATAATTTAATTATAAAGGATCTCAATTCCTTTCTTTCTTCTGCTCCTATATATATGGTTTCTTTTTTTTTTTCTTTTTTGGTGAAAATCACAAGAGCTAATAAGATAAGAATTGAGTTGATAATTTGCATGCCAATGAGATAACTTCTAAATGTATGGCACCCATTATTATTATTATTATTATCATTATTATTATTTTTTTATGATTACTCATATTTTATATTTAATACAGCTATTTCTCTTCAAAATATACAAGATTAACAATATATAAATGTATAAAGAAATTAAATAAATGAATTTAGAGATTCTATCAAAAAGGGTTGAAATAGTCCAGCTGTAAATCACCATAAGACAATCTTGAAGGTTGTCCTGAATGGTTGGTGGGTATGCTCCTCATACAATTGTTCAGGGTTCAACTCTTAGGGCTAGGTTACAAAAAAGAAATTTCTTGTAAATTCCTTAGTCCCAGCATGAATGCCATGCCTTTGACGGGACTAGAGAGGGGATTAGTTGAGATGCTTGTAAGCTAGCCCGAACATCCCTTATCATTGAACCCAAAAATAAATAAATAAAAATAAAAAAATCACCATGAGACACCTGCCATTTGGCTGCTATTTGACATGCATCATGGTTATCAACACTCCGTAGATTCAAAATCATTCATTATAATGTTCCTGGGAAACACAATTTGGCAATACCTGCATCACAAAATAATTTTAAAATAAAATAAAATAAAATAAGAAGAAGGAAGAAGGAAGAACAAATCTTGAGAAATTAGAATCTCACTCCATTGATAAATGAAAGGACAAACTTTCAAGAACTTCTATATAAAGGACTTTATATGATGACCTTGTTTGATGAGGGAAACATATACTAATATGCGTGTGTGGGGATCAAATCACACACAACAATATGTTTGGGCTTGACCCAACTAAAGAAACATAAATGGTCCAATCAACCAAGAAACTCACCAAACAAAATAATTAGGGTAAGACAGCAACCACTATATAATAGAGACCATTATGTCTCATTTCTTCAAACAAAATACCACACGGTTGTTCTTTGCCTATTTCAAAGAACCATTCCTAATTTCATCATTGAAGTCTCCTCCACAGGAATCCATCGATTATATGGCATTAATGGTGCTTTATTTTGTAAATCTATGGATCAAGCTCACCTTTTCGTTAAATCTCTTCAACACGTGATCAAATTTTATGATCGCACATATAATTTTTAGTGTTTGTGTGTGTGTATGTGTGTGTGTGTGTGTGTGTGTGTGTACTACATGTGTTAGAGGCAACCTCCATTAGGACAGTTCATTCATCTCTAGATAAACATGACTCCTAAAAATATTTGGCCATGAGCATTGGGTTGGATTTTAAAATCACTTTCATCCAGTATGTATAACCTTCACTTAGAGAGGCACATGGACTACACAACTCGATTACAGACCTCACAATCTTGCACGCTAATATTTTTGTTTTATTTAAATTGTATATATTATTAATTTGTTTGATATTTGCATATTTTGTTTTATTAATTTATATATAGTAGCATTTTATGGTCCTTCTATACTACACATTCCTTTTTGACGTGTATATTACATACAAATTATGATAATTTATGGTGTTGATACTATAATTGTCATAACTTTCAGTCATAATTAAAAGATACCCAAAAAGTCACAATGAAACACACACTACAACAAAATACACTTTTGGCGACTAACATATTAGTCGCCAAAAGTATTGATTTTAGTCGCCGAAACACATTGCCGACTAAATAATTTAGTCGCTGGCTTTGTCGGGGATACATAGTCGTCGAAGGAATTAGCGACTAAAATACATTTAGTCACCATAAGTAGTACAAAAATACCGACTAACCTTTTAGTCGGCAAAAATAATAGGTATTAGCGACGAAAAGAGCCTTAGTCGTTGATAAGTGACATTAGCGACTAAAACGTTAGTCTCCCAAACGGTTCATTAATTCCTTTAACTCACATATTTAGCTACTAAAAGTTTTTGTTGCCAAAAAGTGAAATATCTTCGGCGACGACATTGTTAGCCGCCAATAGTGAAACTTTCAGCTACTACATGTTTAGTCGGCCATAGTTATTTTATTATGTTTTGGCGACTAAAATGTTAGTCACCAAAAATATGTTGGATTTTAGATACTAACCAGTTTAGTCGACCATAATTATTTTCTTATGTTTTCGAGTTGTTTGCCTACTAAATATTTAGTCGCTAAAAGTTTTTTGATTTTTAGCTATTGCACATTTAGTCGCCATAACTGTTTTCAGGTTGTTTTGGCTACCAAATTATTAGTCGCCAAAAGTCGTTTGAGTTTTAGCTACTAAACATTTAGTCGCCATAACTGTTTTTGATTCATTTTGGCTACTAAATATTTAGTCGCCAAAAAACTTATTTCTTTTTAGCTACCAATTGATTTGTCACCAAAAGCGTCATTTTATATTATTGTTTTGTTTGTTTCATTTTACTAAATTTCGTCCGAACCTATATGTATCGACCGCAACCTGTACGTATACAACCTATATATATTATCACCTATTCCGTAATGCATGTTTCACTTAGAACCATGAAACAAAAATGAACACCTACTATATATATTCCAACTACAAATAATAATGTAAACTTATGTACGAACCAACTATATGTATTTCAATTACAAGTAATAACGTCATACATTCCAAATACGTTACCAAAACAATGTCCTCTATACACAACATTTTTACTACATACTATTCATTGTAATGACCATTTGACAAGGTACAAATTACTATGGTAATATGTACCACGACAAAAGTTAATCTATATTAATTAATACTAGAGCCAATAATACAAGCTCCAAAAATACTATGTACCCCACTATAAATTATATGTACGATGCTTCCAAATTCCACGGTTCATTGATGCTATATCACCAGAGCAATTAATATAAGCTCCAAAAATAGTTTGTACCCCGCCAAAAATTATATGTTCGATGCATCCACAGTCCACACAAAAAGTATAAGACGACAAAAAACTTCCCAACTTTGCATAAGTGTGAATTATCTTCCGGGCAAAAAAATGGAAGATCCACATGTCAATGCCAAAAGCCATCTATACAACAAAAATCACATCCATTAGTTCCATTGTAAACAAAAAGTTATAGCCATCTACAAAACACAAATTGCAAGCATGTCAATTGTAATTGCAGTATGTAAATATTGTTTGAATTTAGGAATTTCAATATAGTTTCTTTACACGTTTAGTTGTATTGAAAGTGCAAAGAAATTTCCAAGTCAACCCTAAGTCAAGTTTAGTCTAATGTGTAAACATATATATATTTTATTCATAACTGTACATATATAGAGATGCTTATAGAATATATATATTTGCAAGCTTTAATATATTTGTATAAGCTTTATGCGTTTTTCAGGCCAACTCCCAACGTACACGTGCTAATTACATCCCGTCTGTCCCCACAAGTCGTCTTTCACATGAGGAAGCTACCCGTGCCATTAATGTAGTGGTTCGGGGGCTGCTCTCAATTTTCGGCCCTTGAAGGCCTTTTTTCGGCTAAGTATATGGCGTTTTCACGTCAACTCCCAATGTACACGTGCTAATTACATCCTGTCTGTCCCCACAAGTCCTATTTGACACGAGGAAGCTACCCATGCCATCCCGGCAATGGTTCGGGGGCTACTCTCAATTTTCGGCACTCGAAGGCCTTTTTTCGGCTAAGTTTATGACGTTTTTCACGCCAACTCCCAACGTACAAGTGCTAATTACGTCCCATCTGTCCCCACAGGTCCTATTCAACACGAGGAAGCTACCCATGCCATCCCCGCAGTGGTTCGGGGGCTGCTCTTAATTCCTGGCCCTCAAAGGCCTTTTTCAGCTAAGTTCATGGCGCATTTCACGCCAATACCCAATGTACACGTGCTAATTACATCCCGTCTATCCCCACAGGTCCTACTTGACATGACGAAGCTACCCGTTCCATCCCTACAGTGGTTCGGGGGCTGCTCTCAATTTTCGGCCCTCGAAGGCCTTGTTTCGGCTAAGTTCATGGCGCATTTCACGCCAACACCCAACGTACACGCGCTAATTACGTCCCATCTGTCCCCACAGGTCCTATTTCACACGAGGAAGCTACCCGTGCTATCCCCGCAGTGGTTCAGGGGTTGCTTTCAATTTTCGGCCTTTGAAGGCCTTTTTTCGGCTATGTTTATGGCGTTTTTATATGAGCCATTCCACCACCTGGTTAGCATGTGGGAGAACACGTTTAATTGATTTTAGCCTGAACACAGGCGCATCTGCAATTGTACAGCTGGATGCAAGTGTAGGCAACAAGGTGAGGATTCATGGATTTTTCTCCCTTACTTTAATGAAATTTGGTTGTTTATTTCTATGGCTATATTCTAACCGATTTCCTTGATTTGAATCTCTAGTCTGAATATACTTCTTATGAGTCAATAAGCTCTTGGAAAACAACCAAGAACCAAAGAAATTGATTTGATTCTCTAGTTATATTGTACTAAATCAAAATTCATTCTACTTTCTCTTGGTTTTTTCAATTACTCTTAAATCTGAAATGACATTCAATTGGACGTGGTTACCTTATTGAAATCAAATTATGGTCCTTTGTGTAATGTATCAAAACACCAGGTTGGCCGCTGCAATGTCTACGCACATTATGCCTCAAAACCAATTCAATGCACATCATGAAAAAATATTTGTGTACCAACTTTAGAAAACAATTCTATGCCAATATGATCCATATTTTTTGTAGAAGTTACAGTAGCTTGTTAAGGAAATTCTGTTTACCGAATAGTAGGATGACCATCTGAACCTTGCAAGAGGGTTGTGAGCCGTGACACCACGTCGTTCAGATGATTGAGTTGTACTTGTTGTGCCTCCCGTGCTTTTTTTTCTTCATCGACTTGTTTGATCAATTGCTCTCTTTCCCTCGTAATTCCCTCTCGATCTCTTTGCCGCTCCTCTTTCTCCTTCAATAGCTCCTCCCGATCTCTTTGCCGCTCCTCTTTCTCCTTCAATAGCTCCTCCCGATCTCTTTCACGCTCTTCTTTCTCCTTTGGCAACTCCTCGTGATCACTTTGACGCTGCTCACGAAGAACCTCCAGTTTCGCTCTCATTGACTCCATATTTTTATCACGTGCTCATGCCGCACTAGAAGCTGTGGAAGTGGGTTGTGGGCCTATCCCACATCCACGCAAGTAATTTTTTTTTTCCCCAAGAACTTGCCTTGATATTTCCTCGTGGGTCAATGGCAACCCCGCATCAGTGGCTGTTAGTTGTAGATTCACCATATCATCCTGTAATGGCAAGAAAACAAAAAAGGTCGAGATGGGAGAAAGAATATAAAACAACTTTATTAATTGATATGCATCACACTTGGTTTCAACATTCAATACTCACATGTAGCTCACCACATTTGGGGTCAATCCAATCTCCCGTCTTCTTGGACTTGTGTGCTTTCTTATAAAATTCGGGGAAATCTATATCTCCATCCTCATTTGCCTGTTACGTTTGGAAAAATTCCATTGACGAATTAGTACATGGTAATATTCAAAATCAAGAAGAATCAATCATCCATTACATTACTAAATTAACTTCTCACCATAAGCAACATTGCTATAGGAAATGATCGCGATCCACTTGTATGATTATAGGGGAGCATACCCCTATTTGCTTTACCAGTCGTAGAGCGTTTCTACAAAAATATGAAAAAAGAAACAAAAAAACATGCTTTACTAAGTTTCAGTGAAGAAGTTTTACATATATTAGTGAAGAAGTTTTACATATTAACACATAAACTAATTTCAATAATGGGGTTTCTAATTAATTTGTTACCAAGTGAGATTCATCTTTCCAAGCAACATCAATAAGATATTTCCAGTCCTCCAAGCTCACTCCACTAGGCGGATGACTATAGGGGTCATCAACACCCTTTTCCTCAAGTTCGAGGAACTCTTGCTTTAGATTGTACATCCAATCCTTGTATAGCAAATATGCCTTCCTATCGAGGATCTATTGAGCTTGTTCATCATTATCAAAATCATCGCCGATAGCAAACTTGTCCTACAAACATAGTAAGAGAATTAGTAGAACAATTAATTTAACCAATTACAAATTACATAATAAACACATTATGGCAAGATGAATCTCATACTAGCACTGCTTGGACGACCGCATCTTTGGTACTTTGATCAATTTTTATCCATGACTTCACGCTCTGAAGAGGACACAACCGTCTAATTTGAAGGCCCAACTCATTCGTCGCTGGGGTGGCATTCCCTCCTGTGATTGCGTTCAACACCCGATTGACAAAGACGTGTAATTTCTCCCCTTTTTTCCTAGCAATTTTTTTCTGCACGCCTTTGCCTAATGTAGGTCCCCGAACACAAGTTGACCTTGTTTTCCCTGGTACAAAAGGGGAAGGTAGTCAAAATTACAAACAAAACAAAACCAATTTCTTTTTAAACAACTAAATAGTATGCTCTTATCCACTCCACCTGGTTGCGTCTCCTCCACCATAGTTTGTGTATCATCTGGCGGTTGCGTCTCATCAGAGAACGTCATCGGGGTGCCAATCTCCTGTGCACATGCTTCAGATATTGATAGTACGTAGCCACTTGTTGCTCTCTTCCGTCGCCCCGTCTTGATTCCCGGAACCATTGTACCTACGTTACGTAACAAACGTACATGAGTAATAAACATCGCATACATTAGTACGTTCTTCTGCTGCAATAATGACACAACAATGTCTACTCAATAATAAATTGCTCGTTAATCAATGGTAACTAATAAACTAAGAGAACATGATGATGATACAAAAAGAAACTTCTCAATTGTCCATTGTTCATTTAATATACTCATTACCCCAACAAATTTTGGAATTATTATTAACAACAAAATTTTTAATAAATTGTTGTGGCCTGCAATAACAAACCATTGATAAGAACAACTCAACTACAACATCAATTTGTTTGTATGGCATTACTCTTTTCATTAATATCCATAATTCTTACCTTAGGAATTTATTCAAGGCCCTGGTACTATGAATTCTGATGACTATTCAAAGTGTATTGCACAACATGGTTTTCTATAGTTGTTTACTCTCAACTGCAAAACTGAAACTTTTGCATAAATTTCCAGTATTTATGATGTTCCCTCCTTGTGTTTGTGCACATATTTGTCTCAAATTTGATATTGAACCATCTTGGTGCAATTTTGTGTCTCTGCTTCTTATGTGACTCTGTTATAAGTTTTCCATCTCCATCAGAAACTTTTGTTGCTGGAGTTGGTGCAGGGATGCTGGCAGAAATCTGGATAAACAAGAAGGTCAAACGTATGCCCGTCATTAGCCTAAGGATGTGTTTGGATTTTGGATTTGGGAAGGGATTTGTGGTGGGAAAGGAAATGTGGAGAGAAGCAATAACATTGTAACTGTAATATAGCCAATAATGAACATTACCCTTCCATCTTTAGAACAAGGATCCCGAAATTCTCTGTTAGCCCTCAACTGTGCTCTTTTTCAATAATTCATTATACAATTTAAAAGTGCCCAACTGAGCCAACAATTATACAATATTCTGATTTAAACATCATGGTAATTCAAAATTGAAAGGTTTGTTGACATATTCAAGACAGCCTGTAGTAAGGAAATAACGTAGTTAATGCCTAACAACTTACTGAGGTGAAATGCTTCCCACAGCCAAAACTACTAAAGAAATGCTCCCAATCAAGTATGGCACAAAGAAGCCCCAATCCTATGTGACAATTACATGTGGATAAGAATGTTAGTAGATGTGAAAATGCCTCAATTTCCTTCCATTCTCTCCACAAAAAAATAAAATAAAATGTATTAGTTTGACAGCCTAACCATAATGCACATTAGTGCAAAACAAATATCTTTATTCATTACCCAGATGAGTAGAACATTAAAGACATTAGAATCATTACTCACATTAAAACATATCAAAAGTCACTGAAACAGCCATCTCATAAGAAAGGAATGAAAGAAGCTTCTATGAGCATAATCCATAGCTACAATTGTACTTCCTTTATCCTTTGCTCCTTGAAACTTACAGAAAATAAACAATAGACAGGTTAAAAAAAAAAGAAATTCAGAACTATACATAATATGAATTTGAAATTATTTCTTATGACAGTTTATTAATGTTTATCAACATCTACAGAGAAAGAGGATAGAGGATATTACGTGAAGTTACCAAGGGTACCATAGGCAACCAAACACTTTGAGATGTATAGTCAGGTTTAGTGTGATATAACAATTTAAAATGAGAGCAAATTGATAGAGAGACAATAGGAAGCCTATCAACCATCATAGGGTTGGTAAGAATTCAGATGATGAAGATTATTGGTAACATGTACAGAAGTAGAGCAGCAGAATCTAAGAACCAAGGGCTAGAGACCTGAATGTGGTTGAAAATGAGGATCAAGCCTATGCCAACACTCAAAAGTTGAGTCACTAGCTTTACCACATATCTGACAAATTTTTCTAAAAGGCTGCCTAGTGCGAGGTTGAGTTTGGGATCGACTTCAAGAAGAAGAAAATATGTTATGAGCTAAACAAGTTCCACGAAAATTGCCTCTGAGACTAGAGTGAGATGAGCCACGATCATCTCACTCTGATAAGAAGTAAATCCTTTTGAAGCAGAGGACTCTCTTTGTGTGGCATAAGCTACAGTCAGATCAGACTGTAGTCTCAATACTTCTATGACCCAGGAGACACCAAACTGAAAGTCATAGAACAGGAAAGTAAGACAAATGGTCATTCTGAATTGAATTTCAAGCATTAGCTAGGCCTAAAAAATGGTATCATATCTACTATTGCAAATGAAACACAGATACACCATCCCTCCTACTCACAAAACAACCTCTTTAGCCTTACCCATCAATTTGCCTATAACATCAACCACTAAGGTAAACAGTAAGGGTGACAAAGGGTAACCCTTTGTGAGCATTGATGTATAAAGCTCATTTCATCATTACTTGAAACTTAAAATGAAGGCCATCATTTTAAATGTTTCCACCCTAGTGCAGGGATACATAAAGGAACTCAAAGGCCCACCAAAACCAACAACATTAAAACGAAAGAGAAAACCATGAATATATATACATATCTCAACCAGCTTGAAGTGAATGGCCAAATAAAGTTACAAGAAAAGAAAGTAGCACTTCAGATAATGCATTAACAACAGATAAGCCTACACCATGTAGGTCCCCTGAGACACTGTAACCACTACTTAAACCGCCAAATTTCCCACGGCATGTAAAACCTGCACAATTTAATTGGCATACATTATTCACACAATCTATATACAATTAGAAAGAATCAAAGTGGCGACTAATAATACTATTCCGGGTGAAATTCCATCTTGATGAAACAATATAACATGCTCAAAATTTTGTGCAAACATATAGTAAAAAGAATCAAAGTGGCCCCTTCAAAACTATTCCGAGTGAAATTCCATCTTGATCCCATAGCCACGCAGTCTACTTAGAACGTTAAAATGGAATTGGTAATTTATGCAACAATACCGTCAAGACAGTTTCCAAAGAAGATTTTTTTTGTCACTGGATGCAAGTCGATTGGAATCTGCGATGCACAAGTGAAACATGGAAGTAAGTGAAAAGTTGCAATAGCACATGAATGTTAGCTTAAAAGAATTGACACCAAGCAAAATCTAGCAACATAAAGTAATTGCAAAGTAGTATTTTGAAAGCAAAATCTAACAACCAAACAGCAGCACACAGCATGTTACAGAGACAGAGCAGCACACAGCACACAGCACACAACGACGAACTGTCAAACTCAGCAAACAGAGACAGAGCAGCTGTGCAAATCTGCACAGATTGTGGGAAAAGCAGCCACATAACACAGCTGTCCGAATGGAAAATCTGAACTAAGTATGAATTTGATTTTCAATTTGCTCTAACAGTTCATAGAAATCGTAGAGGAAATTAAAAGTACAAGGTTCAAATTACATGAAATTGAAGAGTAGGCATGAAATTCAAATTACAATTTCATCAATATTCTTAATTGCCCCCATGACATCAACAAAACAAGCCAAACAAAGAAACAAACTGAGTTAAAACTCTAGGTCCGTATCTGTATCAAAATCACTTTCCATCTCATTTTCTTCGTCATCACCCGAGATTGTTAGTTCATCACCGTCATCGCATATGAAAGCATCATCCATAACACCCTCCGGTTGTACACGCTTATTGGACTGAGAAACCTTCATTGAAATAATTTGCGGTTCAATGTCATCCCGATGTAAAACAACAACATCATCAATAGGCTCAGTTGGTACAACAGTACCATTTTCATCATCTTGCAACACTTCATCAAATTCTGGCACATCCAGCTCTCGCACATCCCAAATTCATCGATGTTGAAACTTTTCTACGACTCACCAATTCGGCCCTAACTTCGTATCAGGAACATAGCAAACTTGTTGAACTTGGCTTGGAAACACAAACGAGTCATCTTTATACCATCGACTTCTTACGTCAACAGTTGTCACATGTGGTTCGACGTGCAAAGTTTGACTATTACCGGTGTGATACCATTCACATTGGAACAAAATAACCCGATGTCCAAACAAATATGTCAGTTCTCACACTTTACAAAGGTAACTGTAGAACTTTATCATCTGGCCTTCGTGTTCGCCTTCCACTACCAACCCACTATTTTGACATTTACGACGGTTATCACGGTCAATAGTATGGAATCGAACGCCATTAAAAATGCATCCCGAATATGTATTCACTAAGGCATTAGGTCCATTGGCTAATGATCGCATCTCATCAGTTGCTTTGGGTGAGTTTTCATTTCGCAATTGGTTCATCTACACAAGAAAGTATGTCATGTCAATTCAAACTTAGAATGATTCAACTTTATCTCCACACTTTACAGTAACACGTTACATAATCTTATGCGATGTTTGAACCATTTAGGGAATTCTTTGCATTGTCGCGTTGCAATGTTGCATGAACTTCCATATTTTTGTTGCAACACGAGCTTGTGTTCCCTAGTTAATACAATGTAAGTCATAAGTAATTGGAATAATGAAGACTTTCAAAAATAAAAACCATGTACAAAAGGTATGTTGCATGTATGATGAAGAAGCATACTCTAGATATTCGTCCACTTCCAAACTATTGTGTAGGACAAACCAATGAGCCAATTCGCAGTCAGCTATGGACACATCAATTGCCCTTGGGAGTTGACCAATAGGACGAAGATTTTGAGTGAAAATCGCCAACCCCGAGCCATTGTCACCCCCATCATAGTTCCTTTCTTCCCGATTAAACACCGTTTCAACTCCATGCAAATACATTGAACAAAACATCATACACTCTTTCGATATGTAGGCCTCCGTAATGGATCCTTCTGGACGAGCTTTATTGCCCACAGAGCCTTTAAGAAGACTGAGCATCCTACACATAAACATCGGCGTGATCGTCAGTATGTTCATATTGAACTATAATTACAAGAAAAAAGTTCTGACTCGTTGTTATACCTCTCAATAGGATATATCCATCGATATTGGACAGGCCCTCCAAGCCTAGCCTCGTAAGGCAAATGAATTGCCAAGTGGACCATCACATCAAAAAAAGCAGGAGGAAAAATATTTTCAAGCTTACAAAGTAGAAGTACGATTTGTTCTTGCAAGTTCTCCAAATCATTCACCCTCAATGTCTTTGAGCACAACTGTTTGAAAAAAGTTCCAAACTCAAACAACGTGATCCCAATCTCGGTAGGAAGGTATCCTCGCATCCCAATGGGAAGAAGTCGTTGCAGAAGGACATGACAGTCATGACTCTTGAGGCCAACTAACTTACTACCATTCGCCGTCACACAATTGGATACATTTGCCGCATAGCCATCAGAATACTTAATTGATTGCAAGAAATCATAAAACCCTATTCGTTCTGCCGGGGACAATGTGTACAATGCCGGAGGCTTCTGGGAAGAACCATTCGCATGCCTTATCAAGTGTAACTCCTTTCGTATTCGTATTCACATGTCCTCCAGATCCAAACGTGCTTTGTCGGTGTCCTTGTTCTTGCCATCAATGCTCAATAGTGTCCCAAGCAGATTGTCACATATATTCTTCTCTATGTGCATGACATCAAGGTTATGTCGAAGCTTAAGTGTTTTCCAATAGGGTAGGTCGAACAAAATGCTTCTTTTTGTCTAGTTCGGAGTTGGATTTTCAGTCCGTTGTCCTTTTTGGTTGGTTGGATGCTTTCCATACGGCTTGTACGTCCCCAAATTAATTTGCTGCAGTATTTGTTCTCCCGATAACTCCACAGGTTTGGACCGATTCTCAATTTCACCGTTGAATAGCTTATTTCTACGCCAATTATGGTTCTCAGGTAAGTACCATCGAGCACCCATATACCCAATCTTACTTCGCAAACTCTGAGATGATGCATCGATGTTACAATTTGGGCAGGCTAGGTAACCTTTTGTACTCCAACCAGACAAGGAACCATATGCAGGGAAATTGTTGATGGTCCACATGACTGCTGCATGCATTGTAAATATTTGGTCGTTTGAGGCATCATATGTTTGCACACCATGCTCCCACAGATTAGTTAACTCTTCTACTAATGGTTGCAAGTAAACATCGATGCCTTTCCAGGTGCGGATCGTCCGGGAATAAGCAATGACATCATGACAAATGGATCTTTCATACACTTCCATGGGGGTAGATTGCAAGGCATTAACATTACGGGCCACATGCTATACGATGTACTCATATGTCCGAATGGGTTGAAACCATCCGTGCCAAGCCCTAGCCGTACATTCCGAGGATCCACAGAGAACGTAGGATGCAGCCTATCAAAGTCCTTCCATGCCTCACCATCAGTTGGATGTCGCAAGACTCCATCATCCAGACGCTTAGCTTTGTGCCATCTCATATATGCAGCTGTTTTTTTTGACATATACAATCTCTTCAACCTCGGTGTCAAAGGAAAGTACCTCCGTATTTTGTGTGGAATTTTTTTACCCGTCTTGTCGTTCAACTTGTATCTAGACTCCGTACATGTAGGGCAATTCTTCAATGCGGCGTTGTCCTTCCAAAATAAAGTACAATCATTCTTGCATGCATGAATGGCCTCATATCCCAAACCCAACTCGCGTAAGAACTTTTTCGCTTCATAAAGGGTCCATGGAACATTTTCATCACACTTTGGTAGAATGTCTTTGAAAACTTGCATAACCATATCGAAAGATTTGTTGCTCCATTTATTGTACACCTTCACGTGAAGCATCTTAATTATGAAGGACAAGATGGAGAACTTTTCACACTGTGTATATACTTGACGTTGAGCATCATCGAACAACTTCATGAACTTCAACAAATTGTGCCTCTCCGAACAAGTACGTTCTTCGTTGATATGATCATCCATGAGACCACTCATGTAAATCTCTTATAACATGGTTGGAAGTTCATCCACAGTTTCGTGATTGGTAGTCATTCCAGCTCGGTCGGTTTGAGTATCATCGTTTTGCATAGTAGGATGAGCACGAAACATGGGAACACGTTCCCCGTGGTGGACCCAAGTTCAATAAGAACATGTGATTCCTCTTCGAATCAAGTGCAACCGTACAACATGTCGAGGTAATTTCGTACCGTTCAAGCAATCAACACAAGGACAACAGATTTCATCCTGCGGCCCTAAATTCTTCGTAGCGAACTCAATAAATGACTGAACACCTTGTACATACTCTTTACTTTTTAGCCTATCCGTTATCTTCATCCAACTCTTGTCCTTTATTGGAATAGTAGACATGAAGCGAAGATGAACCTGGGAATGGACGACAACTTAGAAAAATACTCTGTAATGGAAGAGAGCTTAAGTAAGTTTAGGGGTTCGATTAGCATTGCTTTTTGAAATGAACAAAATAGTAATAACAGATCGGTCTCATGGATGATCATAAGAAATCATTAATCTTTTTCAAATTTTCTTCTCACTCTAGCTTCTTGGATTAGTATTTGTATCTTTATTCTATTCCTACCAAATCAAGCTTTAAATCCTAAATATAGATATATCTATATGAAAAACGATTTATAAACAAAAAATTTATATACAAACTAGATCGACAATAATCTATGAATGACATTTATAAAATTATGAAAATAATTATGGATATTTTGATTGAAAATAAAATGATTACAAGAAGTTACATCATTATGAATATTTTTATTTTATTTTATAAAAACATTGTTTATATATCATTATTCTAAGTACATAACGTAGAAGTTCAAAACACACATGATGCACATGTAGAAATGGAGATCCTTGTAAGTATCATCTAACAAAAAAGAAAATTGAAAAAAACGATAATGCATCATGTGTAACGATCAAGATTTTTCTTTAAAGAAACAATAATGCACTAATGTCAAGTACATTTGAGGTGTATCTTGCAAAAAGAAGGCTTGAACCCTTGATACATTTAGATAGGAACATGAACAATGGCCACTGTCACTCTCTTCTCATTATAAAATGGGTTTATTTATTATTGCATAGCACATATTCTCAATTTAGATTACCACAAAAAAATTACAAAAAGATAAAAAACAACAAATTTCATCAATCTCAGAAACACTTTGTCTTTAACTTTTAAAACTCTTTCTCACATATTTTCAAAACATTTTCACTTTGATTTTGATATTAAACAATATCTTAAGAACTAGAGTTTAACATTTTTCACTCTAATTTTGACATTAAACAATATCACAGGAGCACTCAAGAACTAGAGATGGCCCAAGCCTATTGAGGGCCTAGACAAATGAAATGTAGTTAGAATATGGTTTGGTGCCTTACATTGGCCATTGCCATTCTATTATTGTCCCCATTCTACAGTAAGATAGTGCAACTTAGATTGTCAAGTTAGGTGCTTTCAGAATCAACGGTATGGTTGAAAGGGTCAGCTGTCTCAGGAGATCAGAGAGATTATTTTCCATCTATTTTCAACAAATTATGAGTGAAAGGACGACCATGTTCTGTAATCATCATATTGACCAGATTATCCTCTATTGTTTCTACGGAGTTCCAACGGTTTGCGGTAGAAAGATGTGAGAGCATTTAGGCTATTGATTAATCACACTTTGTAATCCTAATTTCTTATGTGGTGGCCACAGATTTCTCAACTGAGGCTGACTTTTAAAGAAATTATTTTCAACTATAGAAATCAACGACAGTGTAAACCTCAAGTTTTTCGTAGTGTTTTGCTTGATTGGTCATCAACACGCCGTGATGGGGTATGTGTTCATAATGTATATGTTTCTCCGTTGCGGTCATCGAAGGTAGTTCTATATTTTTTGAACTATCTTTGTCTTACTCTTCTTGAAATGTGTAGAGAGAAGTATTGAACTATCTGAGTTTTAAATCAAACAATAATGTATGGGTCATGAAGAGTGTAGGCTACAAAAACAAACCAATTTGGATGTGTCTAATTGTTTTAAAAGGAGAATCCAGATAATTTATAATTTTAAACTTGCAATTCTTTATTAAAAAAATATATATATTGAATTGAGATGTTTCAAATGACAACTACCTAACCCAATTTAGATGCAGAGCTTAAGTATATCTCTTGTCTTTCGTCTCTTGAATAAAGAAAATGAAGATAGGGATTGGGATATAGAATGAAACAAGAATTTGGACAGACGATGTCATAAAGTGGTCAGGGGCTTATTCTGAAGTGATTTGGTGGATAGGAATTGGGAAAGATGATCTCATACTATGATCATCAAGCTTATTCTCAACTGATTTAGTGGTTACGATTCGAGTTAGGGGAGAGCAAGGTTGAATTTGGTTTGGTTTTGAAGTAAACTAACATCGAGTTATTAGCTATGGTTTTATGAAATTTGGAATCAAACTGAATCTTGAAAATATTGAAAGTTTTCAACCAAACTATGAAAACGGGATTCATTTCAATTTGGAACTACGATTTCTATAAACAAGTCATCATGCACAATATAATGACAACATTCTCAAATATCAGACAATATATAATCGTTTTACAGATAATATTTATTTGAATCATTGCTTAAAATTAGTCTTATCATTATATAAGAACACAGTTGTAGGAGAAGTGGGTCAAGGACTTATTTGCAAGAGAAGAGGGTTAAAAACTTATGAATATATAAGTGATATTGATAAGATACTTAAGTGTATGAAAAATAAAATATATATATATATATATATATCTTTAAATAAATGGAACTAAATTTCAAATTAAAATCATAACTATAAAATCATGGACCTAAGTGTCAAGAACTAGGATTGAATCGAACCGATTTGTGATTTTTTTTAAAAAACAAATTCTTTTACTTAATTCGAATTTGAGTCACACCATCGGAACATTTGGAACATTTTCGATACAAAATATAGAGGCACATTTATAGATAAGACTAAATCAGGAAAAGCATCCAAAATCAACAAGTGTGTTCAAAAAACAGAGCCACATTTGGAACATTTTCGAACCGATTTGGAACATTTTTGCCGAAACAGAGGCACATTTAAACAATACAAAAAGAATCCAAAATCAACAATCCAAATCCAAAATCCAAATGGACAATCTGCAATTTCAACCACACCCATTCACGAAATCAGGAAAAGCCCTAAAAATTTGTGTACGAAATAAATGGAAAATGAAAGGACAAAAACATGTCAAACCCTAAAATTAATCGTGAGAGAAGGGGATGGGAGAGACATCGACAAGCAGATAGAACCAGATCGACAGAGAGGGGGAGAGACGACAGAAACATACCTGCGATGGTGATGATCGCCGATTTGCAGTAGTGGTGGCGGCAAGCGCCGGTGGCCTGCGATGGTGATGATCGCCGGTGGTGAGCGACGGTTTTGGTAGGGACGGGTTTGGTATGTTGATGTCGGTGTGTGAGACAAAAGAGAACAAAAAACTCTGTGTGTAATATATATGTACTGGGCGCGAAAATTACTTATTTTCCCTCTAAAATTTTTTTTGAACATTTCACGACTAAACGACTATTTGTCGCCAAAAAACCTTAACGGCGACAAACAATTGGTCGCCTAAAGATGCCTCTTCGGCTACTAAATTCAAAAATTCGTCGGCAATGCTGAATATACAATGACTAACCTAGCTTTGGTCGTCAAAAAGTAATCACAAAAATCCCCTTTTTTAGGCGACAAAAAAGTTTAGTCGCCAAATGAAACTATACGGCGACAAAATTAAATGTTGGAAGCCTAAATTGGTAACAAACAGCGACTAAAGGGAAATTTGGTCGCCAATTATACTATATGGCGACTAAAAAAGGTTCAATCAATGCCGACTAAAGCTGATTTTTAGTCGCTCAATGTGGTGTTTTTGGCGACTAAAATTGGTTTAGTCGCCAATTTTAGTCGCCAAACATGCATTTTCTTGTAGTGACACTTGAGACATATCAAAAAGGGTTGGGTTTCTCTTAAATTCACATCTTAAATAAGGGAAACTTGAGGGGCCTATGAAGGCCACTACAGACCATTCATTTTGTAAGATACTTAATGTATATTATCTATACAAAAATTAAGTCGATCAGATAATCGTAACATTTTCATTTTTTTGTGCTTGTTTCTAAAAATTTAAATGGTCTATTTTCAAAAATATATTTGTTATCTATTTTTTTGAGACAAATGCGATAAAATGAAAAAGTTACGATTATCAGATCGAGCTAATTTATTTTTCATGAATGGTATACATTGAGAGCCTTATAAAATGAATAGTTTGAATTATCAAAACAAGACCCATAATGGTCTCAGGGGCCTCTCGAATTGAGATGTAAATTTGAGCTAAGGTCAAACCTAACAAAAAATCTGGTCATAACCACAATAGAACATAACTAACACCATAATGAGTTATAAATAAGTCATGACTAACATCAAAATAGGTTATAACCAAACATCACTTGAGGCATAATTAAAAACCTTTCATAACCAAAACAATAACTACAATAGGTCATAATTAAGAATTATTTTTTATTCATATAACTAACGAATTATTAACGAAAAGGTTACTTATTTGAATTAAATCTTAAGGGAGCGAAATGTAATTATATTGAAACCATAAGATTCGTTGCATGTTTTTCAAAAGTCAGGGAAAGTCATTTCTATATATTCTGCCTCTGGGCTAAGTTGAAACTTAGTTAGGCCTTTTTGGACTGATCTATAGATTCACATGATCTTTTGTGGTTTGGGCTCTAAGAGCTCTGTGCCTTCCATGCTCCTTCTACATACTTCATTGCATTTAAGAGATTGTTATAGTTTCGATTTGAGTAATGCTTAAATTTTTATTTTTATTTTTTCTTTTTGAGAAACATAATTGCCAGAACACAAGTATTTTAAGTAATTCTAATATCATCTTCAAGCAGTAGTTATAATCTTATCATAATTCTTGTAAGATGTTTCAAGCCTAGTAGTAATACGACTACTATTATGAAGCAAATGTCGCAATCTGTTAACTATCAATAAAATTCCTACTCCTCTAAACAACTGTTGAAGATATCATCATTGAAGTATATATGTATATATTATGTATTACTTTGCATTATAATGTATACAAAGATAATTGTATAATTAATTTATCCATCATATACGTGTTTTGATAATTCCAATATATAAGGTTGTCAACACGACACGTTTTTGATAGTGTTCTAGTCAAAATTAAATTGCCTTAAATTATTATTAATTAAATATTTATCTGCATTAGAATCATTTCTTACATAATAGTGCAACACATGGTATTACCTAAGTACTATTATAACAAGGTACTAAAATAATAACTTTACAGCTTAGCAAAGCATGCAAGCGCATACTACACCTAATATTCTACCATAATTAGGCACTAATAATCATGCTTGCTCTTATGATTAACCTAATCAACTAAATCATGTTGTGATTTTCATATCTTAACATCCAATAAAGTAGCATCCAGTAAAGTGTAGAAACTTGGAACTACGGAAATAAATTAAGAATAATCCTTGGTAGCTCGAAATTCACTGGCTCGAATTGGCTCGAAACCCAAAACGACATCGTTTTGGGTTTTTTTTTCTCCTTCTTTTTCTTGCTTTTTGAATACAGAGAGACAGAAAAGAGAGAGAGAATGAGAAAATAGGAAGAGAGTTGGAAAAGAAAAGAAGAGGAAGAGAGAAGAGGCAAGAGAGAGGAACCATCACCGGCGCCATCATGAACAGATCTATGTATACACAGATACATAGATCTGTGTATGTCTTTCTCTATGTGTATGTATAGATCTCTCTCTGTGTGTGTATAGATCTCTCTCTCTCTCTCTCTCTCTGTGTGTGTTATGTGCACGTGTATAGATCTATATATCTCTCTCTCTCTGTTGATGATGATGTGTATAGATCTCTCTCTCCCTCTCTCTCTCTCTGTTCTGTTTGTTGTTGTTGTTGATGATGATGAGGATATGCTCTCTCTCTTACACATCTCCCTTTTCTCTCCTCATCTTCCCTTTTCTTCTTCTTCTTCTTCTTCTTCTTCTTCTTCTTCTTTCTCTTCATCTGCAGAGAGAAAAGGAAAAACACAAAAATAAAAAATAAAAAAATACTGCCCAAAACGACGTTTTGGGCAGTCGAGCCACTCAGGCCTAAATAATTTCGAGCTACAAAACGGAACTGATAAATTAAACAGCCAACAAACTTGTATGTTAAAATGACAAAATTACCCTTAGAAGATATGCTAATCAAAAGGAGATTTTCACCTTCTACACATCATTGTTCAAGTGGAGTTTGACAAGTATTTTCATATAATGTATGATATCTAGCATATAAGAATGTGTAACGCATGTTATGGAGTTGCTTATAATTTATTTTTTATTTTTATCATATGCTAAAGTTGTAGGGGTAATTTAAATAACTTAAATAAGTTGAGAAAAAAAAATTATTATTAAGGAAGATGTGTGTGTGTGTGTGTGTGTGTGTTTTTTTTTTCTTAATTTTATAATTATCGACTTTCAACTGGTAAAAAATGACACCAAAAAAACGCAATGTATGATTAGAACTGCACTATTTTTTATGAGAAAAAATAAAGTAACATCAATTATGTGAATGATATCCAAAAGAGTACTATATGACCGGTCATCATTTTGACTTGATCATTGGAGGATCCTCTTGACCATCCCTGGTCCGGAGTGATCACTAATGAATTGGTTTCTCTTTGTAGAGTAAAGAAAAGAGCATTTCACCTCACTTTTCCTATAGAAAAGATTTCTACCTTCTATATATATTATTAAAGACAACACTAATTTCGGCACCAAACACTACTTATAAGTCACGTTTGCCATTTCACAAAAAAGGTGCCCGGTCTTTCTAATAATTCTTACTCAAGAGGCCAATTAAGTCATTTCATAAACCCAATTCCTACCCCCCCAAACTTGTGGAAGATCTCGTCCATACCTACGTAGATCATTTGGCCATGTTTGATCTGTCCTCTAGGAGGTTCTCTCTTGTTTTTAAATTGTTATTTTTTTAATTAGTGTTTAAGTGAGTTTGTGTGCATCTCAATAATTAAATTTAATTTTATCTTTATGCTTTAAATTTTTTTGAATTAATATCTTTATCTTATAAATTATCCTTCTTTTTGTATATTGTATCATTAAATTATCAATTTTATCTATTTAATTCACAAAGTCTGTAATTGAATTGAAAATGATTGTCTAATAAAGTTGTTGGAAAATTTGGTTTTATAAGGCTTATTTTGGGCCAATTTTGAGCCCACAATTGAGTGGGCCCCAAACGTCATTTGGGGTAGGTCCGAAGAGGTGACGTGTTCCTTGTCGCATGGCAAGTCACACGGTGAAGACGGTTCGTCAAAACCATTTATGAGTGAATGGGAACTTGGCGTTGTTTTCGGGTTCGTGGATTAGACATTTTAAGGAATTAAATGTGGGTTTCCTTGTCCCACATTAAAACTTGAAGAGAACTTATGTGTGTATATGAGCTCTTGGTGTACTAACTTGGGTTGGGCACCAAGGGGCAGCCCAAGGTTGTAGAAGGGAGGAGTTATGGACAAATGGAACCTTGGCTCAAACCTTGGCTCAAGAATACCAAACGAACAAAAAAGTGTTAGACTAAAAAAGTCAAAAAGCTAACTTAAAAAGTCATTGCCAAACGAAGGCTTAATTGGACCGTGTTATTAATTCTTGATAAACTTATTATTGGACTTATTTTGGTAATCAAAATCATTTAACTTGTAAGATCTTTCGAGCAAATTATTCATCTAAAAAATCATCGGATAACCATAGTTACATGATCAAATTAGATTTAGTTTCAAAAAAATAAAAATAAAAACTAATAAATATGATTTTGTGAATAAATCGTCTATTATTTTGAAGGTTATGTTAATGATTAACTATAATTATCTGATCAATCTGATGTTTTAGATAAATAATCTGCTACTTTTTTTTTTAAAAGATATATATTTCAGATCATCAAAATGAGTCTTCATAAATAAGCTGATGGAATCTAAGAGCACCATGCAATTGTGACACTCATTTAGAGACAATCATGTTCCTTATGAATGACAATGGATTACACTTAGCCATCTTTTTACTAATTAAATGTTGCTGATTCGTACCAAATTCAAATTCTCTGATTAGATTATGAAATTAATTTTGAATTAAATTAATATTTCAGTGAGTCACATGCGTAGTTGTAATTTATGTTAAATGAATCATTTGTTATATGATTTATTATTATTATTATTTTGTAGTTTGAGAAAAGAAAATTAGAATACTTTAATTATTTTGAAAATTATTATTAAGGTTGGTTTTCCAACTAATTAAAAAAGTTAAAAAATTAAAGACTCTCTCATTTACAAATTAATTTCATAATTTAATTATAAAGGATCTCAATTCCTTTCTTTCTTCTGTTCCTATATATATGGTTTCTTTTTTTTGTTTTTTTTTTTGGGTGAAAATCACAAGAGCTAATAAGATAAGAATTGAGTTGATAATTTGCATGCTAATGAGATAACTTCTAAATGTATGGCACCTACTCATATTTTATATTTAATACAACTATTTCTCTTCAAAATATACAAGATTAACAACATATAAATGTATAATAGTTATTCTATTAGGAGTTGTTCTCCATTCCCTCTAGAAATTCATTTGTAAAAATAGCAGTTACCTTTTTCTTTTTTTTTTTGATCGGCAAAACAAAAGACTTTATTGATGCTAAAACCAACAAAATGAAGGACACACCAATAAAGAGGAGCTTGGAGCTAATCAAAGCTCCAACCTCCTAGTTGGTGAGAAACTATAGCGATCTCGGGTTTACCCTTGTTGTATAGTGATCCAGACTTGTGTCTGTAGATGTTGGTAGTTGACTATTATCTTGTTTGCATCCTCTTTACTTCATATTTGAGTTATGGGATGTGTTGGGTGGGTTTGTTTCAGGTTGGTTGAGTTTAGAAACCAAAACTAGTTGCCCAGATTTTTGGCCTGTCCGCTCGAGCGTAGATGTTGGCGCTCGAGCGTGGAATACACCCATCCAGTATTTGTTGTGCAGTGTTGTACGCTCGAGCGTAGGGTTGGGAGCTCGAGCGGAGGTCTGGTTCTGCAAAGTGCTGAGCGAGTGCATTCTGCGCTCGAGCGGGAGGTTGGCCGCTCGAGCGTAAGTCTGTGAGTGGCCGCTCGAGCGGGGTGTTTTACGCTCGAGCGGGAGACTGGGTTAAAGTCCCGAAATTGTGACTTTTCAAATCACTTTTTGCTTTCTCTTCTCTCTCTTACTTTTCTAAAAAATCACCATTGTTGAGCCTCTCACTCTAGACTCTACCTTCTCTCTAGGTTTTGATCTAGTAGGAGTGATTTACTCACCTTTGGCCTTTACAAAAAGGTTGTTGATCGTCGAGGGCTTCATTTTAATCTGAAAATCTCGGGTTTTGGAGCACGTTGGGTTTTGTCGTCTTCTCCTTTGGGACTCCGGGTTTGAGGTAGGGATAACCTACTCCTCTCTATGGGTTTTGTCTTTAAATTTTGGTATTTTGAGATGTTGGGCTTGGTTTGGTGATTTTGTGAAAGTTTGGGGCTTTTGTGTAATTTTACAAAAGTTGGGGTTTTATTCATAATAAACCTAGATGCATGTTTGGCATGGAAAATGGAATTAATGTTGAATCATTGATGAAAATGGGACCTAAGGGTTGAAATGTTAATTATGGGAATTGACCTAATTACATTGTTTAATTAATTGGGATAATTAATTGAGAGGAATGAAGGAATGAAATGTTGATTGAATATCCATTGTGCATTTATTTTCTATTTAGAAATAACTGCTTTGGGCTATCGGTGGAGGATAGTCGTGATTGTTGTAGACAATGCTTGATGATTAAGTAAACTGAAACTAATCAATGAAATGTGTCATGGAACTTGACGGTTGATAGAATACATTAATTATATGTATTATGTGATTGTATATAGAACCTTTGTGTTTGTATACGTTATGTGTAGAGGAGGAGATAGGGGATGTACTCCGCGGTTTAGGGGAAGATAGGGGATGTACCTCTAAACCGGATAGGTATTGGGAGGAGATAGGGGATGAACTCCGTAGACAGAGCTCATATGCTTGTCTAGAGAAGTGAAGATAGAGCTCATATGCTTATCTTTGTGAAGTGTGGATACAGCTTGTATGCTTATCTGTGGATATTGTTGATATACATATCTGTTGTAGAATGTGGATACAGCTTGTATGCTTATCTGTGGGTATTGTTGATATACATATCTGTTGAGAATATGGATATAGCTTTTATGCTTATCTGAATGTGAGATATAGTTTTTATACATATCTGTTGAAATGATGATAGAGCTGACATGCTTATCTGTTGAAAAAGGGAAAATGAAAGGTAACTTAGACTCATAAGTTGTAAGACATAAATATGAAATTTATGTGATTGTATCAGTGTTGGCCATCTATCAATTGCTAATGTTTTAGTCATTGTTCATGGTTGGTTTAGTGTATTTCTACTGGGCTGTGGCTCACCCTATATGGGAACATCATTTTCAGGTACAGGAAGCATGCCACCTCCAAGGACTTAGCTGGGAGGCTAAAGGCGGACATGTTTTGTTGTTTTACTTTTGATGTATTACATGTAACTTCAAGCCAAGGGCTTAATGTGTATCGAGTTAGTACTCTTTGTTGTAACCAAGTGTTAACTTGGAAAGCTGTAAGCCCGTAGGGCATTTTGTTATGATGTTAACATGTAATACTTATGTAATGAGACGCTAATGAATAATAGAAGGTGGTTTGTTTATACGTCAACGCATGTCTTGTTTGATGGGTTTAATGTTATTTTTTTCGAGGGCGTTACAGAAACCAATAGAGAAAACAAAAGATTACAACAGAGAAATAAAGTCTAATTTGCAACAGCCAGAACAGAACACATTTGTAGCAAGAAGAGAAGCTCTAACAGAGCAATCAGTAGCAAAACCCTATTAGCAGCAACACAATTGCAACAAGAAGAGAAACTCCAACAGAGCAAAGAACATGCTCCAACCTCAGCAAATCAGCAACCCCAGTTGATCCGCAAGTAGACAAATAAACCAGATAGACAAATAGCCCAGCCAGATGCAAATCAGCCACTGATGGCAATCCACGAGACAAACCAGATACAAATCTAGATTGAACCAGAACAAAACAGATGCAAATCCAGGACAAAGTAGCAGTTCAAACCAGAACAAAACCCTCTGCTATTCCAACCCAGAACAGATTAGCAGTCCAAATTGCAATTGAAAGATGATAAAGCTCTGGAGACAACCAGCCAGCCCATCTAATGATTTGTGAACCCAGCTCTGATTTGTCTCCAATTGAAGGTTAAGTTATCAACTGAGAAAGGAAGGTCCTTAATGGTTGCTTTCAGCCATAGTACAGCTCTGATTTTGATAGATTCACTCATATCTGAAAAATTTAGTTGAGCCTCTTCGAAAATACATTCGTTTCTACATTTCCACAGGGACCAAAGAACAATGAGTGGGATAGCTCTCCAAATTAATCTATCAAAGTGCTTGAAGTTTACACTCATCCACCATTGGAGAAGGCCGTCAACTGAATCTTGAATGCACCAAGAAAGCCACCATTCGCGAATAATTGAAGACCAGATCAGCCAAGAAAAGGGGCAGTAATGCAAGACTTAGGAAGCAAATTCAGAGTCATAGCCACAGAAGGTGCAACTGATGGAGACAGAAGGGTCTAAAATACCAATTCTGTGCATAAATTCTGCTGACTTAATTTTGTTCTTCCAAGCCAACCAATAGAAAAAAAGAAACCTTAGGAGGGACAGCTCTATTCCAAATATGATTACAGATTGGAAGATGAGGACCAAGGATGGAATTACTGAAAGAGTATATTAAAGAAACAGAAAACTCACTAGTGCTTGCAGTAGCACAAGCCCAAAAATAAAAGTCAGCTTTGTGAAGAGACAGAGAAGGGGCTGAAGATAGGGCTCTAAGCAAACTAGATTCTTCATCCAATTCCCAAGTAAACATCACTCTTCTAATGGGAAAATTCCAAATGGTTGGGCTGGTTTTCCTTGCAAAGTATTGATGAAGAGAACCATCTTTATCAGTTGAGAGATTGAAAAGGAGGGGAAAATCATTCTTAAGGCAAGTGTTGCCACACCATTTGTCATGCCAAAACTTAATTCTATTTCCGTCCCCCACTTTAATTTGACAATTATCCACATAAAAATTGAAAATATTACTGCTATGATTCCCGATAGATAAGATGACTCTCCAAACTCTAGAATGTTTGTAAGAGAATCTTATCGGTGGATTCCAACAAGCTTCATCTATCTTGTATTTGCTACATATAGCCCTCCTCCAAAGAGAGTTAATTTGAGTTCCAAATTTCCAGCACTATTTAAGCAATAGGCATGCATTTACATCTCTGATTCTTCTAATGCCTACACCCCCTTGATTAATGCTTTTTGCGGCCTCCCCCCATTTCACTAAATGGACTTTTCTTTTCAGGTCATTACCACCCCATAAAAAAGCTGATTCAATCCTCTCGATTTCTCTAGCCACACCTTCAGGCATCTTAAATAAAGAGAGAAAATAAACTGGTAAACTAGATAAGGTGGACTTTATTAGAGTTAATCTACCTGCAAAAGACAACAGTTTTCTTTTCCACCCCGAGAGTTTGGATCTGAATTTGTCAAGCACAGATTTCCATGTAGATTTTCTCCCGGGGTTGGCACCAAGAGGTAGACCCAGAAATCTCAGAGGTAGGCTATGAACTTGACAGTTGAGGAGCTTTGCAAAGGAGAGCAAGAGAGCATTGTCCACACCAACACCACACACCACACTTTTGTGATAATTTATTCTAAGACTAGATAAAACTTTGAAGCATCTTAGAACTCTTTTAATAAGCACCATCTGATCCCAATCTGCTTCAGAAAAGATAATTGAGTCATCCGCAAATTGCAGATGAGACAAAAGAACATCCTTTGACCCAACGAGCACCCCTCTAAGTATGCCAAGATTAATTGCTCTGTCCAAAAGAATGTTAAGACCTTCAGACACGATATTGAACAGAAAAGGTGAGAGCGGGTCACCCTGTCTAAGACCTCTTTGTGGTGAGAATTCGGTAGTTGGTGAACCGTTCACAAGAATAGAGATTCTAACTGAAGAAACACAAGTTTTTATCCAAGAAATCCATTTATTCCCAAACCCAAAATTGGACAAAAGAGAAAATAGGAATTCCCAGTTCACAGAATCAATGGCTTTCTCGAAGTCTAGCTTTAAGATCAGACCAAGCTTCTTGGACTTTTTCTATCCATCCACCACTTCATTGGCAATGAAAACCCCATCTAGGATGTTCCTTCCACCGATGAATGCAGTTTGTGTTTCACCAATGATGGAGGGTAGAACTGGCTTCAATCTATGTGTTAATACTTTAGCCAGAATTTTGTAAAGGGAACTTACAAGACTGATGGGTCTGAATTCAGACAGGCCAGTGGGATTGTCCACTTTGGGAATTAGACTAATAAAAGTGCTGTTGATGCCATAGGTCAGTTTTCTATTTGAATGGAAGTCTGCAAAAAATTGCATAATCTTAGGCTTCATAACCTTCCAAAATTTCTTATAGCATAGCAAGTTAAAACCATTAGGGCCTGGAGCTTTCTTGCTATTGCAATCCTTAATTGCAGCCAATACCTCAACTTCACTGAACTCTGAGACAAGGTGATGAGAAACATAGTATGTCCCAATGGTCTTGAATACCCCTCCCAAGACAGGTCTTTTAGCCCAATCCTCCGCAAATTGTTTCTTGAAGTGTTGATTGACCTCAAATTTAACACTGTTTGGATCCTCATAAGATACCCCATTAACTTCAATAGAGTTAATCATGTTCCTACTCTGTCTGGCATTGGCAAAAACATGGAAAAACCTAGTATTCTTATCCCCATTTAGTGTCCAGTTCAATCTGGATTTCTGGTGCCAAATCCACTCCACCATTTTGTGCAGCTTCCACATCTCTCCTCTGACCACTCTTCTTCTTGCCATTTCAGCTTGAACCAGAGGTCTTTCTTGTGCCAAGATATCAAATGCATGTAATTCCTCTTCTGAAATTTTGAGTTTGGATGAGACATTGCCAAATACCTCAACATTCCATTTCTTTAATTCTAGCTTTAGATGCTTCAGTTTTTGAACAAGTATGTAGCCAGCTCATCTAGTGACCGAAGTGCTACTCCAGATATCGACAAAGAATTTGGAAAAGCTTGGATGAAGAGTCCAGGCATTTAGAAATCTGAAAGGTCTGGGTCCCCAATCTCTTTCATCTTCCATCATCAATAGAGGACAGTGGTCTGAAATTAATCTAGGCAGTCCACATAGCTTCATTCTGAAATTAATCAGCCACTCAGGGCCAAGCAGAATTCTATCTATATGACTCCATTTCACAGATTCCTAAGCATTACACCAAGTGTATTTCCTTCTATGAAGAGGTAAATCATTGAGCTCACATTTCCCAATAAACTCATTAAGATGATGCATCCCCCTATCCCTCCTGGAGCAGCCTACCCTTTCTCCTATATGCCTAATTTCATTAAAGTCCCCACCCATACACCAAGGAGTAGGGAAATGGTCTTTAAGCTTGAGGATATCAACCCATAGAGTTGATCTAGCAATGATATCATTTGGTGCATATATGTTAATCAAAACACAATCAAAAGAGTTGTACAGGGAGCTAGAAAGCAAGATGTACCTCCTATTACAACAGCAAGCAGAGAGTTGGAAGACAGCAGGGTCCCAAATACATAGAAGCCCACCAGGAGAGCGAAGACATGTATTCCATATTTCTGCATCCCCAGAGCCTTCTAACAGCATTATCAGAAACCACTACTTTCTTAATCTCTTGAAGGAAAACAATATCAACATGCTTGTCTTCTATAAGACTTTTGATTCTACCCTTCTTCTCAGGTTTACCCAAACCCCTAATATTCCAAGAAAGTAGCTTCATAAGTAAACAGAATAATACACTCAAGTCACCCATCTGCAATGTTTTATTTCTGAGCCTTCCCCTCTTTAGTGATTCTGGCTTTATCCTTCAGCTCTAGGTCAATTATCTTGTTTAAAACCATATCCTCCTCACCGTTGTAATTAACACCCAATGATTTCCCCAATTGTATAGTAGCTTTGGCTTTTTCAAGAAGATAGTTGTTCGAAGATGAGCCACTTTCAGATAAATCAGACTGAGCAAAGATAGAAGCTGCCGGTCTAAAAATGACAGACTTGGAGGAATTCTTATGAGATGCTGCAGTTCTGAAGCCATGGAATCTAGCAAAGCTGTTGAATCCCTCTATATAAGCCTTCTTCTTCCCTTTTTTCCTCTTAGTTTGCAGTGGTTCTGGATAAGGAATAAGAGATTAAACTTGGGCTATTTGATTGAGATTTACTAAACTTATTCCATTTGGCCCTAACTTGTTTGAATGCCCAGCAGATTGCAAAAGGGCCATATGACTAGATTCAACGGACCTATTAGAAGAGCCACTGGCTAGGGACCTGTTCGGCACATGGGCCAAATTAACCTCCAAGTTGATACCATGCCCAATGCCAGGCCCAAGGTCTTCAATAAGTTCGTTGGCTAAAATGACACTCAAATTTATATCAGGCCCACATCCATCTTTAGATTTGCCAGATGAAGGGGCTTGCTGAACACACCTTAATCTGCTATCATTATTTTTTGAATTTTGCTCTGACCCTTCCATCAAAGTCCCCTCAACGCATGCTCCCTCTGTCCTGATGGAGCCGCCAGCACAGAGAGTCTCTTCAACCATAGTTCCTATTTCCTTCCCTATGTGACTACAACTAGACTCTTTCCTTTGTTCAATCCCGTTAGTGCAAACCTGGTCAGTACCTAACAAAGCTCTCATTTGTGCCACCTCATCACCATCATTTTTGTCCCTTACAGCTGCCTCTGGAGTGTTTCCAACCTCCTCACTGTTACTGGCTTCTGTGAAGTTAGAGTCTTCCATTCCTGATATCTTCAACCCACCAGAATCGGCTAAATGATCTTCGCATACAAGAATGGAATAAGAGATGCCCTTACACTCCAAAAAAATGGTTTTGTTGATAAGTTCCATGCACGCAGTAGCTACTCTGATTCTAGTGTGAGAAAAAGATTTAGGATGACAGATATCACCATCTAGGCTGAGAATGGTGCCCCATACCTTACCAATGTTGTTAAGTGTATTCCTATTCCAGAGATGCAGGGGTGTATCATAGCACCTCAACCAAATGCACCTCTCTTGCTGCAGATGGAGATTTGGCTTCCAAACCATCACAAACTGGCTCCAGCCCTTGAACCACTCTCTAATCTTGCCAATGTTTGACTGTAGCTCATTGGTAGATTTAAAGGATAGTATTATATCTCGACCTCCCCCTTTCCTGACTTCTACCTGCTCCAACCCTTTCTCTTTCAGAGCTTTCATAATGCTGTGTGTGGTAAACTCTGTGTTAAATCTAACTATTGCACTATCATAGAGCCAACCGTTGCCCTCTCTATTGCCCATCCAAAACAGAGGTATCTCCTTTTAGTACTTCAGCAAAAGATCTGTGGCCCACGTATGCAGCACTGCCCCTGATATTAGTTGTATCCATGCTCCTTTTGGTATCCTGAGACTTTCTCTTGCTCTGTTTAGATCTGTTATTCCTATCGTAGGTAGCCATTTTAACCACAAGCATCATGTCATCCACAAAAAGGCCTTTCACTTTTTGGATGGCAACGGATGCTGATATACGGCAGTCATAACGGACAAACCCGAACCTTGAGTTCATCACTTTCCTTCTTTTGAATGGGATGTAAGCATCCTTCACGATCCCGAACTTGGAGAAAAGTTTGTACAGAGCTTTAGCGTCCATTACTGAAGGGATGTTATCAACAAATACAGTGAAGAAACCATTTTTTCCTTCCTTACTCTGAGCGCCACCGCCTCTCCACTGTCTCGTCACCAGAATCCAACCACTGTTTCTGAGTTGCACCATTTCTTGACTCTCTCAAAAATAGCAGTTACCTATCATTCCATTTGAAGTCTTGTGACTTGTTTGACCATAATTTCTACTTTCAGTTTTTTTATTATATATTATATGACATTGTTTGTATGGTTATTTTAATGATTTTGTTTCTCATTTTCCTCATGTATCTTTTTTATGAGTGTAGTGAGGTGGCAAAAGCAGTTTCAAGGATCATAGCTCTTGCACTTGACCTAGAGGTGGACTTTTTTGATAGACAAGAAATGCTTGGGAAGCCTATTGCAATCTTGCGTCTGATACATTATGAAAGTGAAAATTAAAGTAAAGATCATGGAATACTAATGTAAATGATGTCACTTGTATCATGACAAGTGTTTGGTTACTCATCAGGTAGAGTTTCTGATCCCATGAAGGGAATATACTGAACAGGTGCACATTCTGATTTTGGTTTGATAACACTGTTGGCAACAGATGACGTCTATGGTCTCCAAGTACTGATATAGTTAAAATTTGAAATATATTTCCACTATATTTTGCAAAAAAGGGATTGTAATCTTTTCAATTTATTACAGATATGCAGGGATAAGGATGCTAAACCTCAGAAATGGAAATTTGTAGCACCATGAAAAGGGTTATTGAATAGAATCTTCACAGAATTGACTTGTTTCGAAGGGCCCTGCTAGGATTCGTTCTTAGTTATTAAAAAAAAAGAAAAAAAAAGAAGAAAAAAAGTTTACATAGTTCTAGACAATATTAGACACCTTTATTGGATGTAGTCTAAGTATTGTAACATGCTTTTTGTGATTATGCGCTGAAGTTGCATGAAAGAGACCATATATTACATTTAGCTACTACAATTTGATGTAGAATGAATATTTTACTATATTATTAGTATCTTCTTACTGTCTTGATGATTGAAATCTAACTTTTAGAGCATTTATAGTGAATCTTGGTGACATGCTAGAGCGCTGGAGCAACTGTATTTTTAGGTAATGTGCATTTGTCAAAATGATGGCTTTGTAGCTTCATGACAATCATTCCATAGTTTTTTTTTTAGTTGTTCATTGTGAGATAATATTGAGTATGATATGGGACATTGCCTTCTTTATAGCTTAAATTCCAGAACAATAATTTCTCATTGCCACCAACATGAATGTCAATTTTTCTAGTACATGGTCTGAGTGTTGGGATTATAATTTTATGATACTTGGGTTTCTGTGTGTTATCCAGGTCCACATTGCATCGAGTGTTGGGTAATGGTCAGGAGAGATATTCTGTAAGGCTCCTTTAGAAGCTTTTGAATGTTCTCTAATTGAATTTCCTGCAAGGGATGTTGATTATTGCCTCATTATGCAATATTATCGTCTAATACACAAAATGGCTCTTTTTTGTTTTTGTTTTTTGGTTTGTTGAGCAGATTGCATACTTTGTGGAGCCTAGTCATGATTGTGTCGTGGAATGCTTGCCCACCTGCCAGTCACAAGAGAACCCTCCCAAGTATGAATTGAACATTGATAAACTGTTCATACCTGTATCTGATCTAAGTATGAACATGAATTAACCATTAATAACTGCAACTGATCTGAGTACGTATGATCACAAATTAACCATCACCCACACAATGACACGAGGAAACGTGCAATGTATGCGAACAACTAGGAAGCTCTAAATGTACTCCAAAACAATGGTTGGACCCCCTTCCTTTGGACACTCCAATTCTCAAATTTAAATTTTGTTGATTTTCTTTGAACACCCCAACCTCGGCTAACCACCCAGCCGCCGACGCCACCTCCACCACCCCTTTCTTTCCCTCCCCTTGCTCCTTGACAACCCCTTATTCTTCTTTTTTTTCCGATGCCCCCACACCTCTCCATGAAACCCCCCACCCCTCCCCTTCTCTCCCTCTTAAGGCCAAATCCTAACCATCTCACCCAGCAGAGAGAGAGAGAGAGAGAGAGAGAGAGAGAGAGAGAGAGAGAGAGAGAGAGGTGGGGAAATGAAGTGGGGAGCCTTGGGAAATAGCACAAGTGTGTGTGTGTGTGTGTATTGGGGTTGGGGGGGGGAGAGAGAGAGGGGATGGACGAGACGAGGTGCCAGTGTGGCACTCAAGGTGGGTAAGGGGCTGGGAGCTATGTTACATGGACTCTTTAAAATAGATTAAATACCCGTGTCGGACACCCGACACTTGGACAAGGGTGTGTGTAAGATATATATTCAATATTTTCCATTAGACATCTCTTGTATGTTTATATTTAATGTTATCATTATATGTATATATGGTTGTATAATTACTATAAAATGAGTAAAATGCCTTTTTGACATTATATGTTACGTATAACATTATTTTATCTCATATAATAGACTAAAAATATAAAAATATGATCATTTTTTGTCGAGTCCGTGTACCCTTAAATTTGAGATTTGATAGGTTTAACCTCTAGGTACGCACCCACACCCGACACTCGTACCTGAGTCCATGTAACATACGTTGGGCATGGCACCGGAGGGTGGGGAAGGGCTGAGTTTGACAGGAGGGTCTATTCGGATTTGGGTTTTGTTCCTGTTTTGTAATTTGACTTAGAGGCCAAATGGTATTAGGGAAAAGGGCAAAATTCACTTTACTCCCTTGTGGTTTGAGTCCGGAGCACTTGATTCGCCTGTGATTCAAATATAGGCATATCAATCGTTACTTTTCCTGCTCAAAATAACAGAATTTGTAATGCACGCGCTGATTTGGATTATGCCCCTTTATGGTTTTGGGCTAAATTGCCATTGTTACCCTTTTTGTTCAAACTAACAAAGTTTGATTTGTTAAAAAAAAAAAAAAAAAAAAAAAAAAAATTGACATAATTTGTGATGCACACACCTTTGGAGAGTGAGCATTTGTTTAAACAAAAAATTGAAAAAAATAAGAATGAAAACGACATTTTGGCCCTCATCTTATCCAATTACTTCCAAATTTGTTACATGAGCAACCAAATCCCTACAAACCCTAACCCTAACCAACCACACTTTCGCTCTCTCCCACCACCTCCAACCACCCCATCGCCTCTCTCCGTGCACCCGCCTCTTCTTGCCTTCTTGAACACCAGTGCTGCCATTTCCTCTTACCTACACGGTCCTTGTCCCTGACCCATTTTCCCTTTTCAGCCCCTCGTCAGCACTCCCCTCTCCCCTCTCCGTCCATCGCCATTACTTCAGCTCCCTCCATATATGTAAGTACATGTGTGTATAATTAGGAGTGGAGTTAGGTTAAATAATTAGGTATATAGATTTGTGTACAATTAACAGTTTCAGTAGTTTACATAATTAGGTGTATATATGTGTGTGTGTGTGTGTGTGTATAAATAAATAGTAATTGAAAGCTAATAGATGGTTTAATTAATAAAATATGTGATTAAGTTAAAATTAAGTGTATAATAGTAGAGATAAAGCAAATTATTAGTATTATTTTTTTCACGCAACGGTAAAATAGTCTTTTGACGATAAGCGTTAACAGATGTTAGGTTGCTATTTAGTCCAAAATCACAATGGGACAATATGCCTATATTTAAATCACAAATGGTAAAGTGCTTCGATCTCAAGCTATATGGGGATAAAGTGAATTTTGCCTTACAAAAAATTATGAAAGTTGAGATATCCAACAATAGCTAAGCTGTGGTCTAATTAATCGAAAACCTTTGTGCATTAACAAACATTCTTTAAAAATATGTTGAACTTCTTTGTTTTTATGAAGCTTCGCTTTTTTTATTGCTGCTTTACGACTAGGTTTCCTCCAATCAAATGTGAAACTTACATGCTCCAGCAGTACAAGGATACTCAAGCTGTTCTCGAGTCATACGAAAAATGTTACACCAAACTCAGTCGTCAATATTGCTGGGATTTTCGCTTCATAGAGGTTAGCTTCTTCCTGCCACGGTAGTACACAGAGGTTAGCTCCTTCCTGCCATGGTTTGTATATGTAGACGTCCCCCGAACGCCCCGGGAGGGTGAGTCCCGTTCTGTTCGTTTGGGGTCACTACAGCTCGGACTCGATTTGTGTCACGGTTCTTAATCTTGAACCAAAGAGTCCAAATCTAGCAAATCGTTTTGAGAAAACAGATTTTAAGAAAGAAGTGCCAAACATGGACTGCTTTTCCAGATACAGAGTCGCCACCTAAATATTTTTTTAAGGGGGAATTTAGGAAACCCTGACTCGGTGCCGAAGGCCACGTGTCCGTCATCACCGGAGTTGTCTCAGCTCGGGAGCTTGGGTACGATCGGGGAAGGTCAGCTATGAGATCCCCCTTTCGCCCAGTCTAAAGACCGGCCTCTACTAACCATGATATCCGATTTTGAAAACGTTATGTGTTCTTATTCCAATTATTAGCCTAGAATTACTATGTTATGCTCGCAGCAAACAAGTATAGACTAGATTGCCTAATTTGGAAATAAGTATTGCATATCCGTTTGTTTTGGAAAATGTTTTGGAATTTGCTACTCGCAAGTAGGCTAAAATACGGATTTCAACGAGTTTTTCCAACTCAGACAATCCAACCTTCACCCACAGGCATTCAAACAGTTTATCTCATATAAGCACTTAGCCACATAGTAAGCATGCTATCATGTTAGCATTCACACGCATGCGAGATGTTAAAGCATAAATACTTACATCGTACTCCGTGCCAAAACAATAAACTAGTTAGCAAACATGCGTGATCCTAGTTCATGTCAAATTGACTAATGCAACACATGCAAGATGTAATTAGAGTAGGCTCGGCTAACCTAAACATGGCATGTGGAATGCAACCAATTGATGCACGTATTCAATTTGGAATTTGAAATACAAATGCAGTTAGCATGATGTACCGAGCCCGGTGCATGCAAAGCAAATGTATGGATGCACGCATGCATTGCATAAGGTATGCTAATTTAAACGTGCCCTAATACTAACCATCAAAGCAGGTAAATAAAAGGGAAGAAAGAAGTGGGGTTTGGAAGACATTCACACACTCACCCACACTTATTACAAAATTGCCCTCACTCGGAGGGACCAAATAAATATTACAGATTAATTAACTATGCAAGCTAATTAAATATTACAAATTGGCTAATCAGCTAAGCAAACTAATTTAATCTAGGAAAATCAGATAAACCGCCCCAGGAGAAGAGCTCGATGCAATGCATGCTCGGTCCTGCTCGGAAGTGCACCACCATGCATAGGCTGCCTCTGTTTTCCTTCTTTTACTCCTCTGGAGGCTGCCAAAACCTCTGTATTGCTTCTCTGGATGCTGGGAGACATCACCGGCTGAATAGGATTGTCACCGGCAGTGTCATGTGGCCACCGGCCATTGATGAAGCTATCGGCAGAGACAGGATTGCCGGTCGGCACTTGGCACTGCCGGTCGGCAGAGTGTTCCTGCAGAATCTGCAATTGACAGCAACAGAGGGCAAGGCAGAGCATGGCAGTACAATTCAAGGCATATATGCACCAATCATGTCCCCTATCATGTTTGTGACTCAAGAGGACATGTGTCTCGATTCTCGAACCACCAATCACGCATTTCCATGCATGATGGCCCAAAGAATCAAGTGTGCAACTTTCATGTCAAATGAAATGCAAACCAAACAAACAAACCAAGGCCTAATTCCTATCACCAAGTCAAGGAACAAGGCATGCATGCAAGATGCAATGCAACCTAGACATACAAGCTAAGGATGCAACATGGCATGGCAAGACACTTATGCAAGCATACAAGCAAACATAAGGCAATGTAAATGGATGAAAAGATGGACTTATACATGATTTAGGCAACTCTAAATAGGCCTAAAATAGTGGCCAAAGTGCTATAATAAGGGACCAAATACACATGCACACATACACACGATCAAAGGCCAATACTTAGGCGCAAATGGGACAACTCTCAAGCACACTTGAAAAGGGATATCGTGGACATATAGCATGCAACATAAGCATTGAAAATCATGTTAAAACATGGTGCCAAACCAAACAACAAGTCAAGCCAAACATACAACAAATGGCCCAAGTGCTCGAAGCAAGTCAAAGGGGCTTGAACCATGACCAAGCCAACCAAGCCTCACAAGGCTTAGAGGACTTAAAATAGGTTCAAGGCAGACCTAGACCATGCAAAAGGGCCCCCTAGATGGCATCTAAGTGGCTCAAAATCAAAGGCATGTATGATGGCCAAAACATGGAACATGCTACACAAGCTTTCAAAGCTTCAAAGAGACATCCAAGACGAACATATAGGCATGCAAAAGGGACTGAAATGACATGGTGGATGATTCCAAACCACCAAATCAATGCAAAAATGTCATGCTATACATTCATACACTTAAGGCCAACAAGCCGGAATGCAAAGGAGCTATACTAAGCATGTCAAATCCGACCCAAACAATCTAAGACAGACCTTAAACATGGCAAAATGAGCACAAAACCTTCACAAGGCTAAGCCTAAAACATGCTAGAACAAGGGCTAACAACCTAAGGCATATTAAGGCAATAACATGGCATTACATGGTAGGTGTGCTAAGCATGCATGGTGTACCAAAACCAACACACAACAAGGTTATATCATGGCATAATAAGCATGAAAAACAGCCAAGATATGATCAATACACACTCTAACATGATGCTCTCTCAAAAAGCCAAAAAGGGTCCGTTTCAAGGACAACAAGGAGAGGGGGTGGCCCTCCCCTTTTGGAGACTTCAAGGCACCATCTTCACCACTGAAATCCCTCAAGATTTTAGTGGTGAAGAGGCCCAAACACCAAAGTCTCGAAACTTGCACAAAGTAGCACAAAATGAGGCCTTTCAAGGCCTAAGAGGGGTCAAACACCTCCAAACCACAAAACACTCTAAACAAACAATTAAGAGGGCTAAAAAACAGAACTTTTTTGTATTATACACTAAGCTCAAAAATGATTTTAAGATAGGTAAAAATACAATGAAAAAAAGGGGAATAAAGAGGCTAGTTTCTTACCCTTGAAGACCCCTTCAACAATGATGCTCCAACAGCTCCTTTTAGGTTGAAAACAGCTCCAAAACTTCAAAACCAACCTCTTAGAACCTTAGTAGCTAAGTGAAGGTGAAACACTATGTGTTTGTGTGCAAAAGTAAGACACAAACACAATTTAACACACACATGAGGGAGATATAGAGATAGAAAGTGTATGGTTTCTAACCCTAGAACTTAAAACCCTAAAAAATGGCTGTCTAAACTCTCCAAAATATCTCAAGTGTCTAACCCTTGCAACAAGAGAGAAGACCTCTCTTTATAGAGCTTATTGTCTTGTAAAGCTTACAAGACAAGCTTCTCAAGAGGTAGATCCCTCCATACACGTGTATGGAGGGGAGAAAAATGCAAGACAGCTGTGACAAAATATCTGCAAAAGCAGATGCACAGTAGTCGGCCGGCCAAAGATGTCATTTTGACAAAATTTAGTGCCGACCGGCAACAAAGAGTGCCGATGACAGCAAAAACCAGCCGGTGACCTCTAACCATGGCCGGTGGTGTGTGGGGATGCCTCACAAGGCATTCCCTGCCCCGCCAAGGCAAAACACAAGTGTTTGGTGCAAAATCAGACACTAAACGGTCAAGTTCGGAGATCCTGAGGCAGGGCGCGTAGCCGAGACCTCCGGGAACTCCAAACGAACACAAACATGGATGATCACCGAGTGTTCAAGCGGTGACGTCCAAGTCTTAAGGACGGTCAAAAATGGGGTGTCTACAGTATAGTAACAGGGTTAAATATCATATAATCTTTTCTTTGGTAATATGTGAAACATGAACTAAAAAATTATTTTTTTTAACATTATTTGGTTCGCTATGTTTTTAACAATATTTGATCTTGAACGAATGTCTAGTGTAGGGCTGCAAATGAACCGAGCTGTTCATGAACAGGCTTGGCTTGGCTTGGCTTGGCTTGTTAAGGGCTTGGCTCGGCTCAGCTTGGCTCGTTTAGTAAACAACGAGCTCGGCTCGTCAAGCTCGGCTCGTTTATCTTTATTTAAATTATATAATAAATATATTATTTATATTATTTAATAATATAAATAATTGCATAAATACATTATTTATATATTAAATAATATAAATAATATTAAAAAAAATTATCAAGCCGAGGCGAGCTCGAGTTTCATCAATGTTAACGAGGCGAGTCGAGCTCGAGCCCAGTTTCTTATCGAGCTAAGCTCAAGCTCAATAAATGAGCATGATAAGTAAACAAGCCATGCTCGAGCTCAGCAAAGCTCGGCTCGGCTCTGTTCGTTTGCAGTCCTAGTCCAATGGACGTTCATTAGCAAGATTCTATATTGTATGCTGCATTTACTTCATGTTTCTCCAATCTTGGAAAAAATAGAACTGACATGTCATGCCACTAGTTCATTAGCAAGATTCTATATTGTATGCTACACTTCATGTTTCTCTAACCTTCAAAACAAGAGAACTGACGTGTCATGCCATTAGTAGAACTGCAAATGAACTGATTTGTTCACAAATTCAGCTGGGCTTGACTCAGAAGAGTTTGACTTTGCCGAGTTTGTTTAGATAAGCTCAAACTATATTTTTAGGCTAGTTCAATAAATTCAGTAAGAGTTTGATTCTCCTCAATTTCTTTACATATATATAAACGAGCTCAAAGCAGTCATTTAGGCATTTATTAAAGGAGGCACACTCGAGGTTTGAGTCAAAAAATTTATTCATTGTTGAATTTTGAGCCAAACTAACTTTTCTTTTTTAAGCTCAATAAACAAACAAGTTTGACTCGACTTCGCTCATTTTCAACACTAGCCACTAGGAACTAAAAATTGAGAGAAACAAATCAATGGTGAAGATACCATTTATCTTTAGGGCCACTAGGAACTAACAACTGACAGAAACAAATCAATGGTGAAGATGTCATTCAGCTTTCATGCCAAAGACCACAGGGATTGATTTATTACAAAACACGGGTATTCTATTACAATTACACATTGAAGTAAGGAAGTCAGGCCAAAATTTTTGTCCCATGCTCTCATATCCTTATGTTTCAAGCTATCTCTATCACACAATTAGAGTACAGCTCAACATGAAAAGTTAGTAATACATCTCAAGAATGACAAGCTTGGAATTCCAAATCCTCAAGTGAGGTAAGTGGTTGATTCAAGAAGTACCACCACTTTGGATGCTTCACACGTCAGTCCGTATTTCTCCATATTTCCACAGCTCTTTTGACTTCACAGACTACTAAACTGGTAGTGAGTAGCGGATGAAGTAGACAGTGTTTTCAGCTAAAACTAACCTCTCATCCAACTTGACTATCATGGTCTGAATTTCTCTAAAGCTTACAACACCACAAAAGTTCCGAAACACCATGACTGGAAGGTAGAGGGAAAAAAAGAGACACCAAACAAGAATATATAACAGACATTGAAGAAACACACTACATTACTACTCACCATAGTTTCCACTCACAATTCAACAATTCATCGGAAGCTTTTGTAATTGGTAGTATACATGCAGCTTTCAGCGTACTTCACTAGATTCTCAGGCTGAGGGAGATGCATTGCCACACCTACAAAACATTGTGAAAGCTACAAAATAAGCATGTTTCAAGGGGCAATCACAGCGGTGGTAAGACACATGAAGTAACCAAAGGTACACTCACTAACTCACCAAGTTCATATTCTTTAGCAGCTACATCAGCAGCAAATGTGGGCCGAGATCTTTATGATATTAGAGAATGGTGGATAGATCAAACCCTTGTCGAAGTTCCCTTTTGTTACTTGCCAGCCAAAGCCTCTGCTGTTACAAAGGAAAGTAGATGATGTAGATACAAAGCTGAACCGTTCTATATATTTGTTGTGCCCGTTTGCATAGAAGGAACTTCAATTCAATAGGTTTTGCCAAAAGTTTTCCACTGTGCTTCGCACATGATTACGGGCAGCCTAGTGTACAAAGCTTCTGCTAAAACAGGATCTAGAGAGGATAAGATATATATAGTCTTTCTTTCATTTTTGAAGAGACTGTGTCTATGACTCAAACTTGTGCTACTAGGCGGAGCCAGAAAATTAAATTAGGGGGCACTTATTAATTACAATATCGAAAAATTTTACAAAAATATTTCACGCAAGTTTTTACAATTGATTTCGAGAAATATCGAAAAAATAATGTTATTTATAACTAGTGTACTATGGATAATATAAAAAAATATGGATATAAGTCTTAAAATAAATTATATAATGATAAATTATTTTTTTATACAAAATTTGATTAAAAATTCAATATAATGATAATATCACGTCATCATTAATATGCGATATCACCAACTAATAGTAAAAAAATACATAGAGAGTGAACCTCACATGTTAAATGTAACTAACAATCCAATAAATTTCATATCTTTATAATGAGATTACTTATACTTGCATGTCAATAATAATGACATCATTGTTACATTTAAAATTTTCATAGATAATATGGTTTATAGTAGTCTCTTCATTTTCAATCAAAACAACCATTATTATTTTCATAATTTTTAAAATGTCATTGACATTTCACTCTAACAATATTTTTGTAATTCTTTTTATTTAAAATACTTTATTTATATTTTCCACAAAAAAAAAATCACAAAATTCAGGGGGGCACGTGACCCCCCTAGGCCTTACGTGGCTCCGTCACTACTAGGGATGCTAATGGCAAGCCTTACTTTGCATTATTTTCCTGAATGGATCACAAAAAAGGAAAAAAAAAAAAAAAGGCCATCAAAATCAGTTTTTAGTATCCATCTTAGATGTATTAAGGATATAACACCAAAAAACTAGAAGTATAAAGTAATAGAACCTGGCCAGGTATATAGACTTTGCCACTGTATTCCACAGGGTCAAATGGACTTCCACTGGCAAAAATTGCACGTCTCTTTTTTTAGAATAGAGAAATTTATCAATTTTGTATTAAATCCAATCAGACATTACCTTGCATTAAAGCATCAAATTATAGGATAAGAAAAAATGCATAATTTATTTTTACAGTGTAAGCTTCTCCAGCTGTGCACTCCAATTGTGAGGTTGGGTTGGAGAAAGAGCCATAATGAGAGGTTTCTGCATGCTATTCATTTAGAGTCTTATTGTAATATTTTGGAGAGAGAGAGAAAGAGAGAGAGAGAGTGAGAGAGAGTAGCTCATTGAAGGAGGCCATGGCCTCAATCACCTCTTTTGTGAATGTTCTTCCCACTCTAGATGAACCAATTAGAACCGTCAGCTTGATAGCCTGATGACATTTGAAAATGAAATAAAGACTGAAAATCTCTGAAAACTACCTTCTTATAATAAAATATAGACATAATGGGAATGCATCAAACCTTGACAGCATCTAAAAGATCCTTGATGGGTTCATGTTCGTGAGGCCAATGTTTCTTGAAGTGTTGAAGGGAATTCTTATTAGAACTAACGATTAATCCCTGCAAGAGAAATCACATGCTTTTTGATTAATGCAAGACCCACAAGTGTCGAAAAGGGTAAAAATGGAAAAAAAATTAAAGTATGAACAGTCGTGATCAACAAAATATCCATCATTCAGCAAGGAACCTTCACTAAACTTTTCACTATCTTTGAGTCCACAAGCTAGATCTTGTGCGTCTCTTCCAAGGAGGTTTGGTCTATTGGTCTATAATAGACGAACAAAAGAAGAGAATCACCAAGCAACCACATGACGGGTTGCTCTAGACATACTTTAAGAAACAACCTGAAGACAAAGTCCACATGGGAGTAAATGATTACCTATTTTGACATCTCAAGAGCTATAAGTTCTGCTATTCCAGTTCCTGCCTACAATTCAAGGGACTAGAGTGAGATACATGCATTCTTCTGTTGATGGCCGATGCTTGATGATCTAGAAGCAGGCTGCTGTAAAGGGATGACACAATAAGAACTTACAAATTAAAACTGCCCAACCAAAAAGATCCTCCCTCTCTATCTCTCTCTCTCTCTCTCCCTCCTTTTTTTTTTGGGGGGGGGGGGGAGGGGGTGCTGAAAAACAATTAGAATGAACTAGTCCTCAATATGAGTAAGAGAGGGAATTCTTCTGCAGGAGCGTGTAGAGAGAAAATAGGTCTAGACTGTGAATACATAAATAGGTTTCAACTAAAGTCATTGGATGCCCAATATTTCGGTAATTATTTAGTAATCCCGGAGTATAGATACGTGATATTCTATAGCATTGTGATTTATGGATAAAATGAATAGGTAGGGTATTGTGTTAGGTGATTGAAGAATGTGAGGGACATATTAAATAATGATTGGTTAAGGAGTACAGATACGTGGTACTCTGAAAATATTGAATAATTTCCCCAATATGTTGACCTACGCTTTCCCATGCTCCATATATTTATTTTTTGAGACTGCCAAAATATAGATGAGAAGAAAGAAGTAAAGCAGCAATTAGATTCTTACTTCCCCAGCTCTAAAAAATAAAAATGTGTACTCAGCCAAGGTATCGCCAAGTAACTTCAGTGCTGCAATAAGACCTGCAAAAACACAGGATTCCAAACAGTCAGTAACTAGATCCACCACCATGTATTGGAGACAAGATGAGTAGAATCATATTTCTCTAGCAGCTCAAAAGCATTGTGGTTTGCAAAACCGTCAGATTATAAAGTGATGGTAAGAAATCAAAGCAATATTAGAACTGCATTAGCATGATCAAGCTTCAAAAATATTCAAACTAAAGCTGCAATCCAAACATGGTATAAAATTTTTTCTTAAGACTTTGTCTGGTTGAAATTAGTTTTTTTTTTTTTTTTTTTTTTTTTTTTTTGAACTATCGGATTCATATTTTCTTCTTAGCTTGTGTGTCCAAAGAGAGATATATACACTACGACATGTAAGGGTTTTAGAGACCAAATGCTTTGGTCTCTAAAAGTGAAAATTTTGTTGCAGCAAATATTTAGGGACCAATTTCCATCGTCATGAGGATAGTCACTAAAATGTCATCCCAAAAAGTCAAAAATAAGGCTTTTAGCGACAATTTTGAAAATGTCGTTAATAAATAGATTTTTAGGGACAAAATAATTTGGTCTCAAACTTATTTATTTTTTGTGACAAAAAATTTGGTCCCAAAAGGATAACAATTCATCACTAATGTCTAATTTTTGTTGCCAAAAATATAATGACACTTTTCGCAACAAAATTATTTGGTTCCTAAAAAATAATTTTGTCCCTAAATTTTGGTAACTAAAACCTTAATTTTTTGTAGTGATAGAAGCTCCCACAACCTAATAAAGAAATACAACACTTTTGAGGGCATTTTGGTCATTGAAATGAAGGGTAAAAATGTGAATTTAAATCTTTATAAGGGGGAGGCTCTATTTACACATCGTTTTTCCTCTCAAGGCAAACCATTAATTAGTTTATTTTTTTTTTTACAATTTTAACATTAGGTAAAACGACTACAAAGGACAAGCTATGATACACACCATTTGTATAATGCCATAAAGGACAATAATGAATATAATACTCATCAACAATCAAAGGTGTTACTTACGTGTCTTGTCTTAAGGATCCCAAAATCCTAAAATAAAAACCAAAAACCCTTCAAGAAACAACCAATATACGTATTATTAAACATTTTGATTGGATTCAATGAAGGATTCATCTGGCAATACTAATTCGGAACAATGGAGCAAGGAAAACGTTATTTTTTATTATTATTTTTTTTGTTTTCGTTTTCGTTTACTTGCTGAGTGGTAAACCGTTTGTATTAGTTCGGTTATCCAGAGTCAAATAATATATCAATGTTCGACTACCTAAAACCGAACAAATTGTATTTGTTCGGTTTCATAGTGTCGAACATAATCCAATTCTTCAGTTTGTAACTGTCGAACAATTCCATTTAATTCGACTCTATACTGTCGAACACTTACAACATTTTTTTTCCACCCTAAAATCTATGCCAAACGAGCACTCACCTACTGAATCTCTAATGTGAAGTTCTTTCCAACCATGTTGAGCACCATCGTCTTTGATGAGAAAATTAGTGTTTTCAGCAATGGCTGTTCACCGGTTTAAAAAGAGAATGGAGGGAGAAATGGAATATCATTGGTGAGTAAGTTGTGTGAGTGAGTGAGGGTAAAGATGGAAGTTTGTGGGTACATTGTAGTGGGTGAGGTGAGTGAGTAAGGTTAAATATGGAACATTATGGTGTGTATTGAGCAAAATATATATTTATCAAATTATTAAAGGTGTGCCTTGAATAATAGTTTTCCTTGAGAGGAAAAATGGTGTAAATAGAGCCCCCCTTTATAAGGGGAATTATATATCCGCACACCTATTTACCTCTGTACACACACTAAGGGAAATTCTATTTCCATACACCAAGTTTCCTTACTCCACACACTTAATGAATTTTTTTTCAGAATCACAATTTTATCATTTAACAAAATTACCATCTCACCCACCACCATCTCACCTACACATCTCACAATTTTTCCATAGACATCTCACTCACCACCATCTCACCAGCCACTTCATTGCCTGCCGCCGCTAGCCATCGCCTCCCATGCCCAAACCTCAACCGTACACATCATTTCTTTTCACTTTCCCCACTCCTTTCAGTCCCTAACCTTTCCATTTTATCTTTTTTCTTTCTCTGTAGATCACCGGAGAAATCGCGACGGTTCAAACAACCTGTGTCAAACAGATCGTCGTCGTTCGGATATCAATCTCCAAACCAATTGAGTATGTACAGATATCAATTATCAAATCTATAGGGTTTGTTCGAGCATTAACCATCGAATCTCTCTGTCTCTTTTTCTTTCTCTATTAATCGATCGATCGATCTATCGTGGTGAAGGAGGAAGGTTGCGTTGTGATGGAGGGGGCAGAGAGGATTAAGGAGGGGGCGAAGAAGAATAGGGAAGGGGTGGGGAGGTGGATCACAGAGGTGACGGTGACCAGTGATGATCGCGATGGAGGTGACAACGATCGACAATGATCGTGATAGAGGTAACGACATCGTGAAGGGTTGTGTGAGAATGGCTGAGAGGTGGGAAAGGGGTGGTGGTTGATGTCGTCGCTGCCACCGTCGCCGCTAGCTGGTGTAGTTAGGGTTAAGGTTTTTGGAGTGAGAAATGATGTAATGAGAGGATGTGCACAGAGAATGTGAGAGTATATTTGGAATGTGAAGTATGTGGACTGAGATAAAGAAGTAAAAATCAAATTACTGAATGTATAGATTGATAAAAGATGTACACAGAGATAATTTGATGTGTAGAAATAGAATTTCCCCACACTTAAGGAAACTTTATTTTAATGACAATCATACCCTGAAGTAAAATGGCTATAATGGACATTAAAATACACCTTTAATATTATATTCCAATTTTCTCTATACACATATTTCAAAACAAAAAATAAATAAAAAAATCTCAGTGCACAAAAAAATCTCAAAACAAGGAAGGCAATCCTGCAATACTTGATGGGCCCAGTACAATATTGTCTTGTAATTTCAAAATCCTATTAACATCGCCCAGAACTTTAGTACATATGCATAATAACAAGAACTGAGATTTCCAAACTTGTCCATTTGGGAGAATTTTCTCACCTATGATATCTATTTTACAATGAGAATGATTCTCTGCCAAAAGTACCTGGTTTTCAAAAGGGAAAAATCACTACAACCCACATTCAATAGGTCAAGCCGTTCAAAATACAAAATAATGTCTGGTGGGGACTTTTGAATGAACCTCTTCACAAAGCACAAAATCTTTCGATTTCTTTTGAAAGTATTTATAGAGGAAGGCAGAAGACTTGGTGTGTAAATGAACGATATTTTAATTCCATTAACCATTCCCATAATCTCTCAAAACCGTAGATCTAGAGCTTTTCTCTAAAACTCACTCTCTCTACATAATCACCTAGATCCATTGGTTTCTCTACCATAGTGTCTTTGGGAAAGAGGTAAAGCGTCTCAAGAGCTTCATTTTTGTTCGAACAAAACTTGGTTTCGGTGTCTTTGAAGTTTCTTCCTTGCTTTGCTCGTCTTGTAAACTTGAGGTAGAGACTTTTTACACTTTTTTATGAGTTTTAACTGAGTTATTGGTTGATGTGTAAAGAATATTGGAATTTGGAATGATTTTGAACAAACCTAGGGTTTTGGTTTAAAATCAAAAGAGAGGTTTTCAAATGTATGTATTAAAAATGGTTATGGGGGTATGTGTGAGGTTGTGTTGTGATAAATTTGTTGATTTTGATACCCGGGATGGATTTTGGAAGAAAATGGAGTTTTGCCCTAAAATGTCTCAAATAGTTATTTTGTATAATAAATGAAATTGGTATTGGGAATATAAAATTGGATGGATTTTTATATAAATGGTAGAGTTGGATATGTATACCACTCACTTATGAAAATTTGGATAATTTATCTGTCATGGAGATTGCATATCTGTTTAGAAATATCTATTTTGGGCTATCGGTGGAGGATAGCTATGATTGTTGTAAAAATTGCACGAGGATTAGGTAAATTGCAACTAATCTCTTAGTCGTTGTCATTGAATATGACTATGTCTTTGATGCATTGTAAATGTATGATGTTTGGGAGGAGAAAGGGGATGTACTTCATATTTGGGAGAAAAAATGTGATGGACTCCATTGAATTAAGTTGGCTTGTGTCTCCAGAGTAAAAGTCTCGAAAACTGCGCATATACATGGGTGTCGATTCCTACGGACAAAATATCCGTAAAATGGAAAAATAGAAGTATCTGTATGATGGTTGTACTGGTTAGAAACCCATTGAGTTGTATCCTCAGTTTGGTTGTTTGAATAAAATAGTGAATGACTCATGAATTGAGATAAAATGAATTGAAATATAAAGCTTGGCATGGCATGGTTTTATAAAAGAGTTATAAATGATTTTATCATGGGCATCAGATATGAATATCATACTTATATCTTTGTTAAGATTCATACATTGTGTTAGATTATTTCTACTGGACTACTTGGGAAAATCATTTTCAGGTGCTGATAATATGTCTCCACCAAGGACTTAGCTTGAGAGGATCGTAAAGCTGAAGGCTCAGTTTTGTTTATCTTGTATTTAACTTTTGTACAAGCCTAGGGTTTTATTTGTATTGAACTTATGACTCATTTTTTATGTACCCAAGCCTTGGCTTGGAAAGATGTAAGCCATTAGAGCATATGAACATTTGTTTAGCTTTCATTCCTTATCACTTTTTGTATATTAATTCTAATTAATGAAAGCTTATCATTTCAATTATGTCATCTTGTATTAATTGTTTGGAGTTGGATTATTACAATTATTTTGGGGTGTTACAACTTGGTATCAGAGCATACTGGGTTTGAATACTTTGGATACATGGGAAGTGGTTATTGCCACAATGGGTTTGTTTTTCTTAATAGAGACTTTAGTGATGCTTATATGGTTATATAGGTATGGGATTTAATTTCTAGGATGTTGATTGGGTCTACGGGTTTCTAGAAGTTCAATTAGAAGAGCACTTGATCACTGCTGCTTTTAATTGGAACTCTAGCAACGCCGTGGGATGGTCATTATCTAGAAATGAAATTCGTATATGTTTATGTGACAACGTGCTTATGTGGAGTGAATTACTGTTGTCCACCACTTTTGGCCGCGAGTGAGTTAACTTCGACACATTTGTAAATGTGCTAATCTCTTGTGTTACCTTCATTAAGATGTCTAGACGTGGACGTAGTGGTGGTTGGTATGATAGGCCTAGGAGGCATCAGGCGCCTTTACCGGATGATATTCCGGCGTAAGAAGAAGGGGTTGGCCAGGCCAATGTGACCAAACTAATAGGTCAGTAGGCCATGGGCGCCTTAGCCCGCGAAATAGCCGAAGCATTGCGGGAGTCTGTGGACATTCTCAGGGCTAAGAATCAAGTCGAGGCCCAAGTAGCTGAGGCAAGGCCATCTTTCTTGAAGCGAGAGTTTTTCCAGTCGAATCCTGATGAGTTTTTGGGTGATCCCAAGGAGCCACTGAAGGCAGATAAGTGGCTAGAGAAAATAGTGAAGACGTTTGAGATACTTGGCATCGAGGATGACCAGTTGAGAGTGACCTTGGCATCCTTCCAGCTAAAAGGGGATGCGGGTCAGTGGTGGAAGTATCCGCGTGGGCACATTGAGGTGACCTGAGAGGTTTTTGTCAGCACGTTCCAAGATAAGTTTTTGCCTCCCACTATTAGGGAGAAGTTAAGAGATCAGTTCTCCAAGCTTGTGTAGTTGAACACTATGGCGGCCGAGTTTGAGGCCATATTTACTAGCTTGTAGAGATTTGAACCAGAACTCGTGGCAACTGAGGAGCGCCATTATTTAGAGTTCGAGAAGAGATTGAGGATTGAGTTCATGTTCAAAGTGGTCGGGTCAATGATTAGAGACTATGGATGCCTTGTGGAGGTGGCGACTCACCTAGAGACCGTAATGCAGATGAAGGAATAAAGGATGAGGGGCTCCAGGAGGAGTCAGGATGTTCAGGGGGACAATAAGAGGTAGAGGAGTTGTAACCCACAATAGTCCTAGGAAGCTTAATCGAGGTCCACTTTTCCAGTATCGAGTTTGGGTTCTGAGAGAGGTGGTTAGGGAGATGTCACTTGTTATAAGTGTGGTCAATTAGGCCACAAGTCTCCATCTTGCCCACAGAAAGGAGGAGAGTAGCAATCTGCATCATCTTCTGCTCATTCTCAACACCAGAGTCAGTGGAGAGGCTAGCTGCTCTCTTGTTATCAATGTGGGCAAGCGGGCACATAAAGAGGTTTTGCCCTCAGTTGGGCAGCACACTTGGTGCGTCTGGTTCAAGGCAGACACAGAGCCACCAGCCGGCACAGTCAGCACAGGCCTCAACGGCCAATCAGAGAGCCTCTTTGGCTCAAGCAGTGCATCATGCTTATGCTCCGAGGGTGAGCAGGTTGAGCAGAAACCTATAGGGCGTGTGTATGCTATTACCGTCCCAGATCTTATACCAGCTCCTTCAATAGTGAGAGATAACTTCTTGTTTTTCAATTCAGTTGCTAATGTGTTAATTTTTACGGGTGCATCTCATTCATTTATCTCGTCTGCATTTGCATCAGTTTTGGGGTTAGAGTTGGCTTGATTAGCATATCCTATCTGTGTAGAGTCATCTATTGGTGGTGAGATTGTTTTGAAGCAGGGGTGTCGGGGTTATGACATAGAGGTTGCCGGCCACTGACTTCCTTTTACATTTGTGTTGATTGACATGTCTAGTTTTGATGTTATTTTGGGTATGGACTGGTTGTCATCATATCGGGCTGTCATAGATTATTACCATTAAAGGATTACTGTATGTACCTTGAGCGATGATTGCTTTTATTTCTCAGGGGACCGAGTTGATAGAGTCTTATGACCAGTGTATGATCCGCGTAGGCGGAGTGAACTTAGTTACCTTCTTGCCAACTTCTTAAGTAGGGAGTGTGATGAAGTCCAAGTTGAGTTGTCAAGGGTGGTTTGTGAATACCTGGACGTTTTTCCCGATGATCTTACTAGCTTACCATCTCATCAAGAGATCGAGTTCTCTATTGATTTAGTGCTTGGCATGGCACCAATTTCTATGGCACCATATAGATTTGCACCTAATGAGTTGAGTGAGTTAAAGATTCAACTCCAAGAATTGTTAGATAAGGGTTTTATCCGCCCTAGTATTTCACCATGGAGAGCACCGACTCTTTTTCCCAAAAAGAAAGATGGTGTGTTCCGACTTTGTATGGATTACCGGAACTTGAACTGGGTAACTGTTAAGAACAAGTACCCAATGCCTCAAATAAATGATTTGTTTGATCAGTTAAAGGGGTCTTGTTGTTTCTCTAAGATAGACGTGAGATCGGGTTATCACCAGTTGAGAGTAAGGGAGGAGGATATCCAAAAGACGACATTCTATATGCGGTATGGCCATTATAAGTTCCTAGTGATGCTCTTTGGGCTAACCAATGCACCAGTTGTGTTTATGGATTTGATGAACCGGATCTTCTGTGAGTTCCTAGACCATTTTGTGGTCGTCTTTGTGGACGACATCTTAATTTACTCACCCTCTGAGGAGGAGCATGAGGAACACTTGCAAGTGGTGCTTGAGTTGCTTAGAGCCCATAAACTGTATGCTAAGTTTGGGAAATGTGAATTCTGGCTAAGGAAAGTTAAGTTCTTAGATCATGTGGTATTCGGGGAAGGGGTGACTGCAGATTCATCCAAGATAGAAGCAATGCAAGATTGGGGACAGCCTAAGAATGCTTTTGAGATCCGTAGTTTCTTGGGGTTGGCTGAGTACTATCGTAGATTTGTGAAGGATTTCTCTAAGCTAGCCTTACCATTGACTAGGCTGACAAGGAAAGGGATAAGATTTGAGTGGAGTGAGACTTGTGAGCAGTCTTTTCAAGAGCTTAAGGTTAGAGTTTTGATTATTCCAGAGGGGGGTTTGGGCTACTCTGTGTATTATGATGCTTCACGGGAACGTTTGGGTTGTGTATTGATGCAGGAGGGGAAGGTAGTAACCTATGGTTCACGATAGTTGAAAACACATGAGAGGAACTACTCTACTGGTGACCTAGAGTTAGCAGCGGTGATTTTTGCCCTAAAGATTTGGAGGCATTATTTGTATGGTGAGAAGTTTGAGGTGTTTTTTGATCATAAGAGTCTAAAATATCTGTTTACACAGAAAGACTTGAATCTGAGGCAAATGAGGTGGATGGAGTTCATAGCGGATTATCATTTTGAGTACACTTACTATCTGGGAAAGGCCAATGTTGTGGCTGATGCCTTGAATAGGAAATCTATTAACAGTGTAGCTTGTATCGCCATCTGGGAATGGAAAATGTTGGGTGCTATTGGGGAGTTTGACTTGCATCTTAGCGAGTCCGTAGAGTCTACAACCTTGTTTTCGGTAGTTGTACAACTTGCACTTGTGAACAGAGTGATAGAAGCATAGAAGGGTGACCTTGAGGTAGAATCTCTTCAGGAGAAGATCTCCAGTGGGAAAGTAGAAAGAGGTTTGAACATGCATTCAAACTCGAATGTTAGATACCTTGACCGTCTTTTCGTACCGGAGTCTTGCTGAGAGGAAGTAATTCGAGAGTTTCATCATTCATGCCTTGTGGTGCACCCAGGGGGTACAAAGATGTATTACGACCTTAGCCATTTGGTGGAGAGAAATGAAAAAGAATATGGCTGTGTTTGTGTCAAGGTGCCTTACATGTCAACAAGTGAAGGCCGAACATTAGAGGCCAACGAGTTTGTTGCAACCATTGCCTATAGCCGAGTGGAAGTGGGAGCATGCCACGATGGATTTTGTTGTGGGCCTTCTGAGGACTCAACAGGGTAGTGATGCAATTTGGGTGGTAGTTGACCGGTTGACCAAGTTGGTGTACTTTATACTTATGCATGTGAGTGACTCGGTAGATCATCTTGCCAACCTCTATATTAGGGACATAGTGAGGTTGCACGGGGTCCCTATGACGATTGTCTTGGATAAAAATCCACATTTCACGGCTCGGTTATGGCAGAGCCTACAGGGTGCCTTAGGCACGAGATTGACTTTTAGTACTCGTATTATCCTTAAACTAACGGACAGTTCGAGCGTACTATTCAGATTCTTGAGGATATGCTTTGGGGTTATGTTCTTGACCTTAAGGGGTCATGGGAGAGACACTTGCCTTTAGTGGAGTTTGCCTATAACAATAGCTTCCAATCGAGTATTGGCATGGCACCGTTTGAGGCCTTGTATGGTCGACAGTGTAGATCCCCTGTGTGTTAGGCAGAGGTGGGTGATTCACCTATGTTGGGTCTAGAGTTAGTCCAGGAAATGACAGAGAAAGTTGCACTTATTCGTAAGAGATTGGTTATTGACCAGAGTCGCCAGAAAAGTTATGCTGACCGTAGTAGGAAACCCTTGTCTTTTGAGGTAGGAGACCATGTCTTCTTGAAGATAACACCTAGGAAGGGTTTGATAAGATTTGGAAAGAGTGGGAAGTTATCCCTTCAATTCATTTAGCCTTTTGAGATCCTTAAGGAGATTGGAGAGGTAGCTTATTGTTTGGTTTTGCTACTGTAGACACCTTATTTTTGACCACCCTTACGACTTGGGCGCCACAGATTGATCACTCAATGATGCATGTGTACGCTTGTCAAATGCTTGACTTCTTCAGCAGGAAACCTCAGTTTTGAACCTTCAAACTTTGTGCCTTGTTTTGTAGCAAAACAGTGGTTTTTTAAACCTGTGCCTCCAGGGACCTGCCGTTCACTAGTGTGACTTGCCGCCTACTAAAGTGGTCGGCCATCCACTATTAGTGGCCTGCCGACCACTAGTGCAAAAAATCAGATATTTTTTGCCAGTTGTCCCCTCATGTGCATGCACCATTCCAGCTGTATGTACACATATATTTTTTAGATAGACACATGGTTTTCTATATATAGATGACCTCCCATCTTGGTTTCAAGGTTGGAAAAATTAAGGAGTGAGAAAATATTTTGGAAGAGCAAAATTCTCTTTCTCTACAATTCTCTCTCTGTTGCAACTTACATAGCATTTGCTCAAACACTCTAAACCAAACCTAGAGAGTTCCTTGTTGAGGTGATTTGGGCTTGAATTATAGCTCTTGAGGCACTTGAGAGTGTGAAATTGGTGGTTTGTAACTCAAGGGTTTATTCTTCTTCAAGAGGTATACCTTCTAGTGCTTTTTGTACCATCTTTACACTACTTGTTTTCTATTATTTCTTGCTGTTTTTGAGCTGTTTATTTCATGTGTTTTTGGGATGAAACTTGTGGTTCAAGGCCATTAAAGGTAGAGGGGTTGATAACCTTTCTTTGAACCTTGCTTCTAAGGCCTTTGCCCTTGTGTTTCCCACATTTTCATAAAATTTTGTTGAGCTTTTTACTACTAATTTTCAGAGGTTTTTTAGAGGCAAAAATGATGTTTTGAAGTCCCAAAAGTGGAGGGGTTGCCTCCCCTCCTTGTGCTTGTGTGCTAGATTTAATTCCTCAATATGTTAGCTAGTTGTTCCAGTTGTTTTTGTCTTAATTCCAGCACTTTTTTGGACTAATTTAGGGCTATTTTAGGACTGTTTTTATGTGTTAGCTTCATTCATGCTTTGTATAGTATGCTTGTAGTGTAATAGTCCTCATAGGATTGGTGTTTTAGGCATTAGACACCAACTTGTTTGAGTTGATAGCATTTACTTCAAGCTTTCCACACTTGTGATTACCATTAATCATCTCTGCAACCTCCCCCATTTCTTGGTTTTTCATTTTCTTTGACGGTGGTTTCAAACTGATCGTTTGTTTAAACTTGAGATTGAGGTTGTTCTGCTTAATGGTTTAATCTCTTTGAAAGTTCATTACCAACTGCATGGCACTTCTCTCATGCCTAAAACAACACTTGGTTTGGTACTTCTCTCCATTAGTGGACTTTAAACTCATTATTGGATTCAATTGGTTAACAAATGCAAGGTAATTAAAATGAAGTAATAAAATTGGGACTAAAAGTGATGCAAGATAATAAAAGGTTTTGTGTTCAACCGGACGTTAATTGAACACATGGAGACTTGAGGTTTTCATACTTCTTAAGTGATGAAATGGTTCAAGTTTCCAAGGTCAACCACTTTCCTTGATCAATCCATGATAGGGAGGGGGTTTTGTTGGTCTTTCCTTACCATATATGGAAATTGTGTCCTTTGATTCATAAGTTATCACGCAATGAAATTGCGTCGATTAATGGCTTGCGAATCAATACCCCTTCTTTGACCTATTTGTTGATAAGGAGAGGTAGGGTGGATAAACATCTCTTGAAAATACTCTGGTTTGTGCTCTGTTTGCCCTATGTTGCTGCAGGAGAGAACCAACATCAGTGACCGGCAGGCCACTTTTACTGGATGGCAACCCACTATTAGTGGCCTGTCGGCCACTTTTTCCAGCATAGCAGAGTAGAAGCTGAGGTAAAAAACAGTGCAATGTTTTAACTGTGCAATAGAGGCAATCCATCGAAGAGCATTATCGGGTGGAAATCCGCATCCATGCATGAGTCATCCCTCAATTCTCAGGATCCGTCAAGATGATGTTGTGATGTTAGCATATATGCTTAAAGTAGCGATCTTGTAACTAATTAGTTAGAATAACTAGTTAGTTTTGTGTTGTAATTATTTAATTAGCTAGAATAGTTTGTTAATTTGTCGTTGTAATAATTGGCTAGTGTAGTTAATTTATTCCATTTGGTTTGTAATAGTTAATTAATTAGGTAATTAGCTTAGCTAGTTCATTTATTAGCTGCCAAAGGTTTTGTCGCCGATAATATAATTGTTATGTTTTGGCGACTAAATATATAGTTGCCAAAAGTGTTTTTTTCTTTTTTTGGCTACTAAATTTTTAGTCTCCAAAACATTTAATTCTTTTTTGGCTATTAACTATTTAGTCACGAAAAATATTTAACTCCATTTTTGGCTACCAATTGTTTTGTCACCAAAAACAACATTTTATTTTTTTTTTCATTTTAATTAATTTTTTCATAACCTGTATGTATCCACCGCAACCTGTAATAGATATACAAACAAAACAATATGTATATATTATCACCCATTCCATAACGCAAATTTCACTTACAACCATCAAACAAAAAAGAACACCTTTTAATGTCAACTTATATACAAACCAACTATATATATTCCAATTAGAAATTCAAATGTTTTTTTGTCCAAAAAGATAGGTATTGGGCCGAACAAGTCCAACCCAATCTCACACCATGCACTCGCGCCCAAGCCCAGGCCCAACCTTGGCCGCGCGTGTTTATTTTTTGGTCTAATGGGTTTAGCCCAATTTGCCCATAACCTCCCTCTCTACAAAACTTGGGTGCCCCTTGGGGCCTACCCCAAGTTACAAACCCATGCCTTATAAATCCACACAATTCTTCCCACCAAACCAATGTGGGACAAGTCCTAAAGCATACCTTTAAGAAATTTCCACCAAAACTCCATTTCCATGGAGCTCACTTTAGCTTTAATTTCCCATTCATCCGATAATGGTTTTGAGCAGCCAAATATACCACATTAATCAAAACGCAGCAAAGAATGCGTTACCACTTAGACCCGCCAACTTTGGCGTATGGGTCCCACCCAAAAAAAAGACCAAAGTTAAAGAAAAAAAATCAGATTTTTCCAAAACTTCAAAAACCATTTCTAACAAATCACTCCCCCGAAAAAAAAAGAAAAAAAAAAATCTTACTCCTCAAAACCACACACGTGTGAGGAACTTTATAATCTTTATTACACACGACATAGATATAAGAGAAAGATGAATGGAATGCTCTCACTTGGTGGCATGGGTCTTAGTTTGATGGAGGAGGTGAGAAGAATGGAATACTAGGCATTGTTGTTGGGATGGTTGGGATTGAAGGAATCATTGTTGGAATGTTGGGCAATGAAGTAGCTGGCAGTGGTGGCAAAGTCAACTTAGGAACAGTGGGCATGGTTGGCAGTGTTGGATTGGGCAAAGTGGATGGAATTTGGGTTGTTGGAAGCAGTGGCAATGTGGGCATTAGAAAGCTTGGGATTGTTGGCATTGTGGGCAAATGTGTACTTCGCAATGGTGGCAATGTGGCTTGGGGCACGGTCAGCATTGCAGGCAGTGGAGGAAGTGTGACCTTAGGCATAGATGGAATTGTGGGTACTATTTACAGTAGGTTGCGAGCTGCTAGGCATATGTGGATGCTTGATAATGACAGCATCACAGCCATAGATAGAACAATACTACAATGATAAGAAGCCATTGTTTTTCAGGTCTGGAAGGCTTATGGGTTGGGTTTCTTTGAATATGAGTGATATTGTGCTTAAAGTAGTGCTTTTTTGGATTGAAGAGAATAACATGAATTAGTGGGTATTTATAGAGAAGAAATGCTAGAAAATCAGTCAAACATGTTTGGAAAGCACAATGTGAGTTTGATGAGATGTGGTTGGCCCAAGTGTTGTGAAACACCAGTTTGTTCACCTACAACAAATGCGAATGCCAAGTAACCCAAAAACATAACTAACACGCAAGAAAACTTAGGTAGTTATTATGACTTATAGCTCTCATTTGCACATATGCCCATTTGAAAGGGGTGCCACTGGTTGAGTCAGAATTTTATTCTCAAGGGGCCAATCAACTAGGTCTTATTAAATTTTATTTAATGGGTTGTTCAACTAGTTGCTTTTAATTTTTAATTATACAAAATGGGTGAAAAATTAACTTCAAACCATTGGAATAACAAGTACAATAAAATTAGATCAATTTTCAACACATTCATTAAATAATTTACCCAGAAAGCTCTTCACAAATCTATGAACTAAGTGTGATCAATTTTCAACGCGTTCATCGAATAACTCACCCAATTTTTTCCCCACAAATCTATGAATTTAGTGTGACGTCATACATAACAAATAAGCTTACCAAAAATTATTATGTACTCCGCCAAAAATTATATGTACGATTCATTCAAATTCCATACAAAAGGCAGAGGACGACAAAAAAATTCCCAACTGTTCAAAAGTGTAAATTATCCTCCATACAAAAAAAATGGAAGATCCGCATGTCAAGGCCAAAAGTCATCTACAAAACAAAAAGTACACCCATTTGTTTCATATAGCATTTCAACATAAGATCATGCAAAAAAAAAAAAAGTTAATAGATTTGTAAAGGAATTTTTTTGTTTTTCATTTTGAATTTTTGGCTAAGGTGGTTTCATCCCTCAATCATAATATTTTGAAAATGAAATTAACATTATTGAAATGTTAGGAACCAAAACAACGCAAAGTGCACAGGATTAAAAGTCCATTCGGATCCAAAAAATGACAATCAATGTAAGGTTGTGCAGCATATATATTCAACAATTATGAGGAAAAATGTAGCCCCTTAAAAATGACAATCAATTTAAGGTTGTGCAGCATATTTAGCAGTGATGAGAAAACATGTAGCCTCTAAAAAATTATAATCAATGTAAGGTTGTGCAACATAGTCAGCCCCGAAAAGCCTTTTTTGACTAAGTTTATGGCGTTTTGGATGCCAACTCCCAACCTACGCATGCTAATTACATCCCATCTATCCCCATAGGTCCTATTTGACACGAGAAAGCTACTGGTGGTATCCATAGAGTGGTTCGGGGGATGCTTTGAATTTTCGGCCCCGAAAGGCCTTTTTCGACTAAGTTTATAGCGTTTTTTATGCCAACTCCCAACCTACACGTGCTAATTACATCCCGTCTATCCCCACAGGTCCTATTTGACACAAAGAAGCTACCCGTAGCATCCATAGAGTGGTTCGGGGGCTGCTTTGAATTTTTGGCCCCGAAAGGCCTTTTTGACTAAGTTTATTGCGTTTTTGACGCCAACTCCCAACCTACGCATGCTAATTACATCCCGTCTATCCCCACAGGTCCTATTTCACACGAGGAAGCTACCCATGGCATCCATAGAGTGGTTCAGGGGCTGTTGTGAAATTTTAGCCCCAAAAGGCCTTTTTTGTCTAAGTTTATGGCGTTTTTCACGCCAACTCCTAACCTACGTATGCTAATTACATTCTATCTGTCCTCATAGGTCCTATTTCACACAAGGAAGCTACTCGTGGCATCCATAGAGTGGTTCGGGGGTTGTTGTGAATTTTCAGCCCCGAAAGGCCTTTTTCGACTAAATTTATGGCGTGTTTTACGCCAACTCCCAACCTACATATGCTAATTACATCCCGTTTGTCCCACAGCTCCTATCTCGTCTGTCCCCATAGGAAAATAGAGGAAGGGAGAGAGAGAGAGACAAAGAAAAAGACAGAGAGCGAGCGACAAAGAGCGAGAGCGAGAGAGACAGAGAGCGAGCGACAGAGAGAGAGCAAAAAAGAGAGGGCAAAAAGAGAAAGAACCTGTTTGTATTGCGGCGGTGGTCGTGGTGATTTGCGGCGGCGGCGATGTGCGATGGACTTGAGCAACGGTGGTTAGCGACTTCGGTGAAGTAAGGAGGTGAGGTTCTTTGTGTGAGAGAGAGACAGAGGAAAGGGACTCAAATCTAGGCACCTAAAATATGTTCCCTTTGCCCTAAAATGTCTCAAATAGTTATTTTGTATAAATAAATGAAATTGGTATTGGGAATATAAAATTGGATGGATGTTTATATAAATGGTAGAGTTGGATATGTATTACCACTCACCTATGGAAATTTGGATAATTTATATGTCTTGGAGATTGTATATCGGTTTAGAAATATCTGTTTTGGGCTATCGGTGGAGGATAGCTATGATTGTTGTAGAAATTGCATGAGAATTAGGTGAATTGAAACTAATTTCTTAGTCGTTGTCATTAAATATGACTATGTCTTTAATACATTGTAAATGTATGATGTTTGGGAGGAGAAAGTGGATGTACTCCATATTTGGAATAAGAAAGGGGATGGACTCCCTTAAATGAAGTTGGCTTGCGTGTATAGGGTGAAAGTCCCAAAAATCGTGCATATATATGGGTGTCGATTCCGGCGGATGAAATATCCGTAAAATGGCAAAATACAAGTATCTTTATGATGGTTTTGCTGGTTAAAGACCCATGGAGTTGTACCCTCAGTTTGGTTGTTTGAATAAAATAGGGAATGACTCATGAATTGAGATATAAAGCTTGGCATGGCATGGCATGGTTTTGTAAAAGAGTTATAAATGATTTTATCATGGGCATTGGATATGCATATCATACTTATATCTTTGTTAAGATTCATATGTTGGCGGTGTTTGGGAAGCTGTGGGGTAGGCTATTTTAGCCTCAAATTTGAAAAAAGCCAAGTAGCCTTTACTGTAGTTGAACCAATGATTTATATTATAAAAAAATAAAAAATAAAAAAGAGAAAACAACTCGGCAGCCTACATTGCCACTTGACAGTGCACTGACATCCTACTACTGTCACTTGGCAGGCTGTCCCACCGATAATAAATAACACTTTTGCCCCTTTACACCAATTTTAGAAAAAGTGAGATTAGGGACCAATTTGTCATTTCAGCCTCAAACATCATTTCGAACTCATTTTTTAATACAACTCAAATAAAAATCCATCCTATCTTCCCAAGCACAATAACTAAAATAGCTAAAAAGTCAAAAAGCCTAAAAAATAGCCATTTCCCAAACACCCACATTGTGTTAGATTGTTTTTACTGGGCTTTCGCTCACCCTATTTAGGAAAATCATTTTCAGGTGCTGATGATATGCCTCCATGAAGGACTTAGCTTGGGAGGATTGTGGAGCTGAAGGCTCAGTTTTGTTTATCTTGTATTTAACTTTTGTATAAGCCTAGGGCTTTATTTGTATTGCGTTGATGACTCATTTTTGATGTACCCAAGCCTTGGCTTGGAAAAATGTAAATTATTAGGGCATATGAACATTTGTTTAGCTTTCATTCCTTATCACTTTTTGTATATTAATTCTGATTAATGAAAGCTTATCATTTCAATTATGTCATCTTGTATTAGTTGTTTAGAGATGGGTTATTGTAATTATTTCGAGACGTTACAATAAATGCGAGTATGCCAGCAAGGATTGAAAAATCCTTACAGATTAAATTCAAGCCAATTATCAAGCGATTGCATTGACGGTTCTTTTGCCTCAACGAAGAGGATTTCAAAATTTCCAAGTGTAGGGAAAAGAAAAATTAAAAGAAGAATGGGGAAACAAAGGAAAATGATTGAGTAAACAATTGGGGTAATTGAGTAAACAATCAAAGTAACCATTAATTACTTCTACTCCTATGCTTTGAAAATGAAGTTCATAAAATAAAGTGCATGAAATATAAATCTATGTAAAACTACTCCTAAGACAAGGAAAATGACAAGAAAAATCGAAATCAATTGTCTTTTATTTGAGTTGGTCCCTTTACAATGTAGCCATGAGTGGCTATTTATAGGCAAACATTTGTAGGAAAAAATTACCTAAAACTACCCACCTTTCCATCTCCTCCATTTCATACTCCATGATCTTCCATAACTTCCTTCAATCTCCACTTCATGCTTCATGTTCTCCACTTTGTTTTCCATCATCTTTTCACATTTAATAACTTCTTATAACCTCCAAATGAGTAGGAGGGTGTCACATGTCCTGCAAATTATATAAATTATAAATAATAAAATTGCAGATTTATGGTACAAATATTACCCCCTACGGCCATTAAAAATGATGTTTACTTGAATGTTTGATGGGCCGAACCAAACACATGACTAATCTAAGCAACAAAATGTTTCAAATAGGATCAACAAAGTGCTTCGAATGATATAATAACACCAACTGTTCACTATTTTTTGTTTGAATGCAAGAGCCATTGTTTGGCTACAACCGAAGCACACATACTGTCATTATTTTGTGCCTTTTGTGCCTTAAAAAAAAAAATTGGCCATCAATTTGAAAAGATAAGCCATTCTCAACCACTGATTTAAATGCATAGGTTTTTCCTAGTCAAGTTCAACATTTCAAATGGCTAAGTTGTTCTTTAGTACATCAAACTCATCAAAATAATGCTTAAAGATGATTGTTTTATGTGAACAACAAATCCAAAAAGGATTTTGAACACCTAGAACCATAGTGTAAGATGGACTTAAAAATTGAAACAACTTGACATTTTGAATAATGTCACCACCCAACCCCAGGGCTTAATGCTGGAATCGCAACTTACTAATTCTAATTGCACGAATTAAAGGGCGCAAATGGAAACGAAATAAAAGTAAGAAAATAATTAAATAGATAATTCACTTCATTAATTACCTCCTCCTAGGGAAATAAAAAGGAAATACATCCATTTGGCTTTTATTATTTTATCATGCGGTGACAAAAAGTTAGGAAAAAGAAAGGGAAAAAAAAAGGAAGAAAAAACAAATGCAACAGGTCGGTATCCAATTTCAGTGGGGTCCCACTATACGAGGTTATAGTTCTTCCTTATATCTCATCACCTGAAAGGGGTAGCACCTATAAGCACATAGCAGAGTAAGAAATATTAAGCCAAGAGTATAGGAAACACAAAATAACCATGAATAGTTATTTAAGCTAAAACTTTAACATAACTTAATTTGAATAAACAAATTATTTAAGTGGTAGAAGTGGAAATATAGAAATTATGTAAATAAATAACCATAACCACGATACAGAACAGAACAGAGGTCACAGGAGTGACAATCAGGACAGAGGTCAATGGATCCATGACAAACAGAGGGCTACAAAGTGATCAAACATAGGCCAATGGTTATTTAAGTCCCCCAAGGCATGAGACTCCCATGGTGGTACTTACAAAAGATAATTGTTTATAAAATCATTGTCAAATAATTTCTAAAATTTAAACAAACATATTCATGGGTTTCATTTTAAATAAATAAAGTTCAGACAATAATCAACGTAATTGAAATATTAATATAATTTATAAATCACAAATTGCGTAAAATAAATTATAGTAACTCAAAATATACGTAAAACATATTATGGTGACTCAGGGTATAATATAACTTACCTTAATGTTAATCCCTCATTGTTTCTTCCCTGTTCACCTAAATTTCCCCTTTTTACGAAAGGACTACACCTCATTTTGCTCCTTACATTTACCCAAAGCACCTCAGGCACCATTTACTTTTCCTCCAAGGAACCACGTGGTATCACCACGTGGCCCTCTCTTTTGCTGCATGCTTATCCATAAAGATAAGCATCTGATTCGTTTTTTTTGTTTTGTTTTGTTTTGTTGTTTTTTGTACAACAATTAAATTAACTCTACTTAATAAAATAATAACTCCTAATTAAAATATATTTTTGTTTTTTTTTTCACATACCATCATAAAATTAATTATTTAATTTTACTATTACTACCATTATTATTATTTTTACTATTGTTATTATTATTGTGATTGGTTGTGGTATTAATTAAATATTTAGGGTGTTACATTTTTCACTTCTAAATAGAAGTTTGTCCCTAAACTTGACGTACCTTGGTTTTCGAAGAGGTGTCAATATTTGGCTTGCATTTGACTCTCTGTTTCCCACGTAGCTTCTTTGATGCGATGATTTCTCCGCAAAATGTTTACAAGAGGTATAGTCTTGTTTCGGAGAACCTAACCACGATGATCGAGAATTTGTACTAGTTGTTCTTCATAAGAGAGATCTTCTTAAACTTTCAGGTCCTCATAATCAACCACATGCTCTGGATCTCGAAGATACCGCCGAAGCATCGAAACGTGAAACACAATGTGGACATTGGACAGTTCAAGTGGTAGTGCAAGACGATATGCCACAGGACCAATCCTTTCTAGAATCTCGAATGGCCCGATGTAATGTGAGTTTAATTTTCCATGCTTTCCAAATCAGATAACCCCTCTTGTTGGTGAGATCTTTAGGAACACATGATCTCCTATTTGAAATTCCAAGTCTCGTCTTCATGTATCTACATAGCTTTTTTGGTGACTCTGAACATTGCGGATTTGCTGTTGGATGAGTTGGATTTTATCACTTATGATTTGCACGATCTCGGGGGCTAACAGTTTCCTATCTCCGACTTCCATCCAACACAGAGGTGATCGACACCTCCTTCCATATAGTGCTTCGTATGGTGCCATTCCAATGCTTTCTTGGTAACTGTTGTTATATGCAAATTCCACCAAAGGTAGATGCTCATCCCAATTACCTTTAAGGTCTAACACGCACACACGTAGCATATCTTCCAAAGTCTGGATGGTTTTGTCAGATTCCCATCAGTTTTACGGGTGATAAACAGTGCTAAACTTCAATGTAGTCCCCAAAGCTTCTTACAATTTGTTCCAGAAATGAGACACAAAGTGGTGGTCTCGATCAGATACGATTGAAACTGGGGTGCCAAGCAAACGAATAATTTCCTTGGTGTATAAAGTGGCAAACTTATGAAGGGAGTACGTGATTTTGATTGGTAGAAAATGCGTCGACTTCGTCAATCGATCTACTATAACCCATATTGCATCATTCTTCGAGACTGACTGTGGTAGCCTGACCAAGAAGTCCATAGTAATGTGCTCTCATTTCCATTCAGGAATAGAGAGTGGTTGTAGCATCCCTGTAGGTATCTGATGTTCTGTTTTAACACGCTAACAATGTAGACATTTAGGGACGTGGCTTGCTATGTCTCTTTTCATTCCTGTCCACCAGTAGTGTTCCTTTAGATCATAATACATCTTCGTATTGCCAGGGTGAACTGTAAACCTCGAGCAATGAGCTTCTACCAATATCTTCTTCTTAAGTTCTGGAAGGTCGAGTACACAAATTCGATTCTGAAATTTTAGCATCCCATTGCTTATAGTGAAGTCAAGATCGAGCGCCCTTCTTTGCTCCTTGTACTTCTTCTTTAAAAGTTTACCTTCACATTGGCGTGCTTTAATTTCTTTAATCAAACTGGGATCTACAGTTATATTGGTGAGCAAACCATTGATCTAGCTGTAAACGAGAGTACATGCCAAACTTCTGGTCATCTTTCGGCTCAGTGCGTCTGCCACCACGTTAGCTTTGCCTAGATGGTGATGGATCTCTACATCGTAGTCTTTCATAAATTTTAGCCACCGTCTTTGCCTCATATTCAGTTCCTTCTGTGTAAACAGATATTTAAGACTCTTATGATCAGTATAAATTTCACAAGTTAAACCGTAGAGATAAAGACGCTAGATCTTGAGGGCGAAGATCATCGTAGCCAATTCTAGATCATAGGTTGGGTAGTTCCTCTTGTGAGTCTTTAGTTGACGTGAGGCATAAGCAATGACTTTTTCATTTTGCATAAGAACGCAACCCAAACTATTATATAAGGCATCACTATAAATTACAAGCCCATCTGTTCCACGGGGAGTGCTAGTATAGGAGCTGACACAAGTCTGCTTTTTAACTCTTGGAAGCAGCGCTCCTGTTTGTCAGTCCATTCAAAGAGTGTGTTCTTCTGAGTTAGATGGGTCAAGGGTGATGCTATCTTTGAGAAATCTTGCACGAAGTGTCAGTAATAGCCAGCTAGACCCAAGAAACTTCGAATTTTTTACACATTAGTAGGTTGTGGCCAATCCATGATTACTGTAACTTTTTGGGGGTCAACCGAGATGACATCTTTGTTAATGACGTGACCGAGGAAGTGTACACTAGTGATCCAAAATTTGCATTTCTTCAACTTGGCATAAAGTTTATGATCACGTAGTGTTTGTAGGACAGTTCACAAGTGTTGCTCATGGTCTTCCGGTGACTTAGAGTATATGAGATTATCGTCAATGAAGACGATGACGAACTTATCAAGATATGGCTTGAACATTTGATTCATGAGATCTATGAAGGTTGTTGGAGCATTTGTGACACCAAATGGCATGATGAGAAACTCGTAGTGCCCGTAACGTGTTCTGAAGGCAGTTTTTCGATGCTTTCCATCCTAACTTTTAGTTGATGGTAGCCAGAATGCAAGTCAATTTTTGAGAATACTTGGGCGCCTTGAAATTGATTGAACAAGTCATCGATTCGTGGTAAAGGGTAGTGATTCTTGATGGTGAGTTTGTTCAGCTCTCGGTAATCAATGCATAACCTCATCGTGCCATCCTTTTTCTTTATGAATAGTACTGGAGCTCCCCAGGGTAAGGTACTAGGTCGAATGAAGCCTTTGTCTAGTAGTTTCTGAAGTTGGGTTTTCAGTTCTTTTAATTTTGTCATGGACATGCGGTAAGGGGCTTTTAATTTTAGTTGTGTACCAGGTTGAGTTTCAATAGTGAATTCAATTTCCCGGTCAACTACGGTACCAGGTAAGTCTTAGAAGTCGTTGGGCTGTCATGGAGGATATAAGACAGGGAAGGGTAGAAATTCCGATTCCATCAAAGACAAGCTCAAGTTGGTTTGGTAGTCAGAAGGAGACCTTTTTGGCTTTATAATCAATAGAGGCGTGGTTGGCAACCAGTCAATCCATTCTTAGGATTATATCAAAGTTACCAATGTGGAGGGGAATCAAGTCCAGGTATAAGGTTTTGCCTTATAAGGATATAGTACATGATTTGTACGCATCAATACTAAGGACAGAATTACCAAAAGGAAAACATACAGACAATAAATATCCCAAGGGTTCAGGTGTTGATGTCAACTTTGCAGTAAAGTGTGGCGCAACAAAAGAATAAGTTAAACTAGAGCCAATGACGACATGAGCTAAATGACCACAGACAGAAAGTGTACCTGATACAACATTTTCGGTAACTTCCGGTCTTCCAGGTACCAAGGCAAAAGCCTTTCCTTGGTGTTTTTGGTCCTTCCTCCCTTCTTCAGGTCCTGTGGGTTTTTTGACTGGTCTGGAGGGGCCAGCTATAGGATTGGTAAGCTTTGGACAGTCGCTCATCAAGTGGCCAACTTGACCATATTTAAAGCATGCTCCCGTGTCTCGATGGTATTGTCCACAATGAGTCTTCCCACATGTAGGACAAGTTGGGATAGGGCCACCTCAGGGGTTAGTAGGGCCTTGATTGCCTAAATTGGTTATGCTCGTGTTTACCCTCTTGGGAGGCGTAACACCGAATCTTCTATTGCCTCTTTCCCAAAATTGCTTCTTTTGGCTTGGTTCTCCGGAGTGTGAGGCTTTAATCCCCTTTTTCCGCAATGTACGCTTGGTCTACCATTTTCGCATAGGTTGGTAGTTTCAAAACCTTAAGCCTATATTTGATTTCAGCATCCAATCCAATTTCAAATTTCCTTGCTTTTCGAGCTTCGGTGGGGATAACAAATGTCGTAAGTTGAGCGAGTTGTGTGAACTGGCTCTCATAATCAGCCACCGTCATGGTTTCTTGCTTTAGATGTATGAATTTCGACGCATTTTGTTCCCGTAGAGAATCTGGGAAGTATTTTTCATAAAATACTTCTTGCCCAAGTCACAATTTCTTCTTTCTCCAGGGTAAGAAGCCACCATTCCTTCGCATTATCTTTGAAAGTGAAAGTGGCGAAAGTTACCTTTTGTCTTTCGGTGTAGGGTAAGGTGTGAAAAATCGTTTCCATGTCTTTAACCCAAGCGTCTGCTACCATTGGGTCTGGATCGTCGGTAAATGTGGTGGGTTTCAGATCCTGGAACTGTTTTATTATAACCGGCTCTTCTCGCCGTTCTGGCATCCCATTGTTTTTGTTAGTCTGCAAGGCTTGCAACAAGCTGGTAACCACTCTTTCTATGATTCTTTCCATCGACTCAGTGCCACTAAGTGATGACTAGCTTTTGTTACCGTTATTGGCCATTCTACAAAGTACAATTTCGTGGAAATAATTTAATAGACGCGACATCACATTTATAAAGTACAATTTCAGGGAAATAATTTAATAAACGTGGCATCACATTTATTAAGTACAATTTCGGGGAAATAATTTAATAAACATGGCTTCACATTTATAAAGTACTATAAAGCATCATACATATAAAATTCTAGCAGTATAATATAGTATTGGCATTACATCCTTATCCCAAAAGTCAGAAGTAATGTTAGTGTCTAATTCTTTTGGTACAAAAACAAAAGAGCGATCAGAACCGATCATGGTCAACATACAAAAAAAATAAATAAATAAATAAATTTTCCCTACATCATCTAGGATGGTGGGTCAAACAACCCCGAGAAGTAGTATTGCATAAAAAGCTCAAATTCCCATCCTAATTGTACCGCACCAAAACAAACCCACATTGCCTGAACTATAAAATTGGGGATAGACTGTATATATCCCCAGAACGCTCAATCAACGATCCAGCTGGGTGTCTCGATGTATGATAAGTCATTGCTAAAATCAACATTCTGAATGTTAATAATTTCCGAAGGGTTAGGGATGGTGGTGAATATTTAGTCTTTGGGGTAAACATTCCCCATTCTCTTAGCAAATCTGGGAGCAAAGGGCCCACTATGTGGTAAGGGTGGTCAAATCCTGGGGCAAGGCCGAGTATGCGGGTAAGTCTAACATATCGTCCACGGGTGTAGGCACGGCTCTGCCTCCACAATAAGTATGCTACATCAGTAGGATCAGCCTGTACATATATCGACCAACCCATCAATTAGGCAATGCTTGAGTGTAGTCGCCTAACTATATCTTTTGAGTCTCCCCATCATTCCGATGAGGCGGAGGCGTGGTGCTCTGCTAAGATTTCCTCCAAACTTATTGCCCCGAACTCCTCCCAAATTGCCTCATTAAGGATAACCTCGAACATTCTTATATCACCAGAATTAGTCAAAGTACAAACGTGATATTTTACATAACAAGACTAACATCGCAGGTAAATATTTATTTATATATATATTTTTTATTTTTTTAAAACCACTGCTCTGATTCCACCTTTGTCACGACCTAACCCCAGGGCTTAGGGCTGGAATCGCAACTTACTAATTCTAATTGCACAAATTAAGGGGCACAAGTGGAAACGAAATAAAAGTAAGAAAATAATTAAATAGATAATTCACTTCATTAGTTACCCCCTCCTAGGGAAATAAAAAGGAAATACATCCATTGGGCTTTTATTATTTTATTATGCGGTGACAAAAAGTTAGGAAAAAAAAGAAAAAAAAAAGAAAAAAAATGAAGGAAAAAAAAATGTAACAAGTCAACATCCAATTTCCATGCGGGTCGCACTATACGAGGTTACAGTTCTTCCTTACATCTCATCACCTAAAAGGGGTAACAACTATTGTAACACCCCATATTTTATTACTCAAATAACCTTACCAATATTCATTAATTAAATCCATTTACAAATAACATTTCATTCCCTTGGATGAAATGATGAGTAATTAAATATACATATTCCCTCTCGTTATACAACAATGACATTTACATACAAATAAAAGAAATGCCTTGAGACTTACAATAAAAGAGAGGACACTACTCTTTACAAAAAAAAAATAGCACTCAGCCAAACAACAAATAAAGTAGTACAATCCATCATTACATTATACTTATGAAATGATAAAACCCATTGTTTGATCTTCAAATCCGAAAAGCATTCCCTGTACACATGTACAGGTAGGGGGTGAGCAAGCTCACCAAACAATCTCATATTAAAACATTAAAAGATATGCAGGTACAAAGATACTCCTACATATATGTGAAATCATATCATGTCAAAACCATATGATTCTATTACATATACTCTTAAATCCAATTTATTTAATTAACCACAACTAGTTAACTTAAATAAATAAGCATGCCTCAAATGCAAGATGACATCCTATTCAATTCTTTCAATTATCCATTTGTCAATTGAATCAAATAATTAAACAATTCACAATGACATCTAACAAAGCATTAAATACATTTTATATAGTATTATGAGATGAATGCATATGCCATGTCATGCTAAAAATATTTTCTCATCTTTTGAAAATCTTATGCGCAATGCCAATTTCAAAACACATTAATCCAACAATTTTAATAAAATTCCAAGGTGGTAAATATGACTCAGGTAATCCATAGGCTGGTGTCTACAAGTAGGCTATACAAGTATTACCAATTCATTTCCAGTTCATATATGCTACTCAATTCATGAGTTAAATTCATTATCTTTCAACAACCAAGAAGAGACTACAACTCAATGATTTTCCAATTATGAAAAACTCACATGAACACTTCAAACCTGTCATTTTACGGATATTTCGTCCGAAGGAATCGGTACCCATGTATATTTTCTCAAATATGTCATTTTACGGATATTTTGTCCGCGAGAATCGGCACCCATATATATATATATATAATTTCAGGTCTTTCACCCTGGACACTCCGGCCAACTTGCTTTAAATGGAGTCTATCTCCTTTCTCCTCCCAAACAAATATACATATGCAATGTATTTATAAACATAATCACATATGGAGTACATCCCCTTTCTCCTCCCAATAAACATACATATACAATGTATTTATAACATGGTCATATTCAATGACACCAACTATGGATTAGCATTAAATCGCCTAATCCTCATGTAATTTCTACAACAATCATAGCTATCCTCCACCGATATTTCTAAAGAGATGTTCAGTATCAAAATAAATATGTTATTCAAAACTTCCATAGGTGAGATAATACATATCCAATATCACCATTTATAAGCATAACCTTCCAATTTCACGTTTTCAATGTTAATCCCGATTATTTATGCAAATAATGATTTAATCAAATTAGGGCAAAAATCTCCCTTTTACCAAATATCAACCCAAATACCAAACACAACTACTTTGGTACAACATGATCCTATATTCAAGCCTCGCACTCATTTATCTCATTTACAATACTTTTGCAAAATCTCACTCTAACAACTCACATTCTAAGCTCAAAGATTGAGCGTTAATGGAGGGGGGAAAAAAAGAAAGAGAGAGAGACAGAGAGGCAGAGAGACATTGTGAGAGAGAGGGAAAGAGAGAGAGCACTAAGCTCTCTGCCAATTCCAACCAAAAGAAAAGAAAAGAAAAGAAAAGAAAAGAAAAGAAAAACTAAGGAAAAGAAATGATGGCAAGGAGACAAAAGGGGGACCCACCCACATGGGTTTGTTTCCCAAAAATTTGGTTTCCCCAAAAATATAATTTTTGTAATAATACCTCAAAATTTTATAATATAAATCATAAAATGATATAATTTTTCTCACCACAAAATATAACATTTTTGTACACCATAAAATATAATATTTTGCTCACTACGAAATATGCACACTTTCATTCTTTATAAAATATATAATTTTTCGCCATATGGTGCACATCATAAAATCAACTATCAAAAATTTATTATAACCCCTATATAATAAATAATAACAACTCTCAAGGTGGTTACTACTAATTATAAAATTAAAAAGGACCAAACACCCAAAACTCACTTTCAAATTCTGCTATACACTAGACTGAACACCGATCAGTCCACGAATTTTCATAAAATAAATACTCATCAATAAATTCTGAAATTTTTACCCAACGTGCTAGACTCGTATGTGAAAAACATATAACAATTTCATAATTTTCTGAGATCAGAAACTATTTTAAACAAATACAAAACCGAACTGTTTTCGTACAAAATTTACACAACAGTCAAATCTGAAAATTTGCTCAATTAAATTATACACTGTCTATTTTTTTAAAAAACAATTCTGGGTCATTACAACTATAAGCACACAACAGAGTGGGAAATATTATGCCAAGATTATAAGGAATATAAAATAACCATGGATAGTTATTTGAGATAAAACTTTAACATAACTTAATTTGTGTGGGGATATATTTTCTGAGTCCCAACACGTGGCCAAGGTGACGCCGACGTGTCAGCCGAGGTGCCACGTGTCTTGGTTATGACGCCGAGGTGATCTCGGCTAGGCCGAGGTTATCTCCGAAGATATCAAAATCCGAGATAAGCGGATAAGGGACAAGAGTCGTAGAATAAGAGAGGACTTTAGCATGGATAAGGATAAAGCTCTTAGGGAGTTTATCTTTATCTCTTGGAGAGTCTAGGATAAGCACTGAGCATGAGTCCATTGAAGCTAGGCTTCTAATGGGACAAGGATTGAGTTAATTATAAAATAAAGGCACCCAAATGTGTCTAAGGTACGCAATTTATATTCTGAACAGTGAAGTTTAGCACTATTGATTATCTTTGAGAGATATACTGACTTGATCATCGGAGTGCCCCCGGGTGGACGAACCACCGCCGGAATCTTCTCTTTTTGTCACAGGTCAGCCAGGTGTCATATATTCTGCCAGTGCTTTCCAGCTGAATACTGAGTTGGGCAGTGTGATCAAAAAATCACTCACACAATTTGGCGCCGTCTGTGGGAAAGAAAAAAGAATAGATGGCCAGTGACGGACAGAAGGAAAAGATTGGGGATAACACTCCTGCTGGGAGTGGCAGATCTATCGACCTTGACGTCGAAGGAGACAACCGCAACACAGAAACTCGTGACCAAAATCACCGCAAGAAAGACGTCGGCCAGGATGGTGACGTACCAAAGATGCCCGATCAAAGTGGGTACTACAATGAAGATGACCTCCAGGTATCGAAGGATAGATGCCTGCGGAGGGACGAAGAGGTAAAAGAGATGGCAAACAAATTGGCGGACCTAAAATCGGTTGTCAATTTTATGATGCAAACAATGTCATGCAGCCATCATACCCGCTGCAGGACACGCCGATCCCAGCAGCCAATGCCCCGAAGGGAGGGCAAAAGCAAATCCCAATAGCCCCTCAGCATTCCAGAAGTGAAAAACACTCTCACTGGCCATCAAGAGAGGTCGGACGAGGAGAGTCAAGGAGAGAAGAATCGCAGAGGACGCATCGCACGAAGGAGGCAGACCCCAAAGAACATCGGCATATTTAGGGGCAGACACTCTGCTTCGACACAACCCACGGAGAAAGATCGAAAAGGACCCACCATGAAGCCGAAAGTAGTATGCCAAAAAGACTGAAGTCAGGAGATAGCTGATCTCCTAGGCGGAGCAAAGAAGACTTAAGAGGGTACCTCAAGAGGAAGCAGCAGAATGCCGACGCTGAGGTAACTTCCCCTGAAAAGCCGAGAACACCATTCTCAGTAGAGTTAGACAAATTTGAGGCGCTGAAGAGATTTAGTATGCCGAGGTTCCAAATATACGATGGTAAGTCAGACGCCAACTTCCACGTCGGATTATACTTGAACTCAATGGCATTATACAGTGGGAACGAGTCGTTGCTCTGCAAAGTGTTCCCCTCATCATTCGGGGAGATTGCATCAAATTGGTTTCACAAACTACCGAAGGGAAGTGTGAAGGCCTGGGAAGGCTTGGCCGAGATGTTTGTGGCTAGGTTTATGACAAACAAGCTGCAGTCATTAAGAGTGGATGCATTGATGGCTCTGAGGATCAGCAAGGATGAACGCCTCAGGGCCTATGCAAAAAGGTACTACGAGGTGTTCAACCGAATACCAGAGTGTAATCAAGAGGTGGCGGTCGTATCTTTCAAGAACGGCCTAAAAGACAACTGTCCACTATGAAAATCTTTGGCAAAAACATTGCCAAAAAGTATGGAAGAGCTCATGGCGAGAATTGAGAAGTATGCTAGAGCCGAAGAAGATACATCGGGGACCAAGGAGGTGAAGTAAGAGAAAAGAAACGACTCGCCGAAGCGAGCCCGAAGTAATAATGGATCAAGCAAGCAAGAGACATAACTGAGGGCAACACAGGCAGTGACAACTGTGTTCCGAATCCCAATTCACAAAGTCTTGGACCAAATTTGGAATCAACCCTATTTCAGAACACCAGCAAAGGCAACAGGAGAGTTCATGGGAAGAAACCTTGGCAGACATTGTGCTTACCACAATGAAAATGGGCATATGACTCAGGGTAGCAGAGCCCTGAAAACATACTTGGAAGACCTGGTGAGACAAGGCTATCTGAGAGACCTTGTCGATGAGGCCAGAACAAGAGAAGAACAGGCAAGATTGCCTCAAGCGACAGCAGCTCCACCTCCCCCAGCACAACAACCTTAAGAAGGAGGACCTCAGGTAATTAATGTAATTCACTCGAAGGTCAGCGAAAACGAGATCAGGGGGAGACCCAGAAGGTGAAGCACTTGCAGCATGTCTACCAAGTCGGGGAAAAGAGACATCGGGCACAGGAGTACCAAGGACCAGTAGTGTCCTTTTTTGAAGTCGACCTTGAGATGGTGCAGCATCTGCATAATGATGCCTTGGTAGTATCCCTCCAAGTTGGGGAATGCCAAGTAAAGCGCATCCTGATCGACCAAGGAAGCTCTTGTGACATTATGTACGTCCGATGTTACAAGGAGCTCGGCCTTCACCCAGACAATATGGGGCAATCCAATAGCCCAATGGTTGGGTTCAATGGAACGCCGACATGGCCACTAGGAACAATCAGCTTGGAGGTACAAGCAGGCACCAGGAAGGTAACAACAGAGTTCACCGTGATTGACACACCCTCCCCTTACAACATAATTTTGGGAAGGCCATGGTTGCATGTAATGAGGGTTGTTCCCTCGACTTTGCATCAACTATAGCGGTTCCCAACAGAGTATGGGATTGAGAAGGTCAAAGGAGATCAGCTGTAGGAAAAGAATTGCTTCATGGCAGCAATGAAATCCACCTGCAGCATTCAAAAACCAGAGAAGGAAGAGATCAAAGACGAGGACATGAAGGTCCTAGAGGATGTCGACAAGGAGCCAGCCGAAAAGAGTGAAGAAACACTGAAGAAAATCCACGTCCAGGAGGGGGATAAAGAACGCTTCTTTCTTCTTGGCTCGGGCTTAGCCGAAGAAGAAGAAAGAGAGATGGAAGCTTTCTTGAGAGCAAATATTGAGGTGTTTGCTTGGATGCCTTACGAGATGCCTGGCATTGACCCCGAGGTCACTTGCCATGAACTAAATGTTGATAGGTCGGCAAAACCAGTAATCCAACGAGCAAGAAGACCAACATTGATACATATCAAAGCAGTGGAAGAGGAAGTAGACAGACTTCTCGAGGCCAGGGCCATTCGAGAGGTAAATTACCCGACATGGCTATCAAACACAGTGGTAGTGAAAAACAAAAATGGTAAATGGAGAGTCTGCGTGGACTTTACCAGCCTGAACAAGGCATGTCCCAAAGACAATTTTCCTCTACCCAAGATTGACCAGCTGGTAGACGCCACTTCGGGACATGGAAGGATGAGCTTCCTAGATGCCTATAAGGGATACCATCAGATAGCCATGTATCCCCCAGATGAGGAGAAGACTGCATTTATCACCTCTAAAAGGTCTGTACTGCTATAGAGCGATGCCCTTTGGGTTGAAAAACGCAGGAGCAACTTACCAAAGACTGGTAACCAAGATGTTCAAACACCTGATTGGCAAAATAGTGGAAGTTTACATTGATGACATGGTCGTGAAGACCAAGGAACCTAAAGGTCATCTGGCCGACCTGAAAGTAGTCTTTGACATCCTTAAAACATATCGGCTCCGACTCAAAGCAGCAAAGTGCGCATTTGGAGTAGGATCTGGTAAGTTTTTAGGATACTTGGTGACTAGAAGGGGCATTGAGGCCAGCCCAAATCAGATTAAGGCCATCCTGGAATTGAAGAGCCCGGCGTCGGCAAAACAGGTGCAGATGTTGATTGGAAGGGCCGCAACCCTGAATAGGTTCATAAGCAGAAGCTCAGACAAGTGCAAACCTTTCTTTAACTTAGTGAAGAAAGCCACAGATTTTTTATGGACAGAAGAATGCGAGGCCGCCTTGGCCGACCTAAAGAAGTATTTGACCACAGCTCCAGTTCTTTCAAATCTAGAACTAGGGGAGGAGTTGTTTTTGTACTTAGCGGTCTCAGAACACGCAGTAAGCTCAGTGGTAATCTGAGAAGAAAAAGGGGAGAAAAGGGATGTTTACTATGTAAGCAAAACCCTGGCCGATGCAGAAACAAGGTATTTACCCTTAGAGAAATTGGCACTGATTTTAGTAATGGCTTCAAAGAAACTGAACCATTACTTTTAGGCCCATAAAATTGTGATGCTAACAGAACACCCCTTGAAGTCTTTGCTACAACAAGGAGACCTAACAGGAAAGACAGCCAAATGGGCAGTGGCCTTGGGACAATATGACTTGGAGTACATACCCAGAACAGCAATCAAAGGCCAAGTTTTGGCCGACTTCGTGGCCGAATTCACACCAGAATCCATCGCACATCGGGCTCCTTTTAAGCCGAGGTGAACAATGTCCAAGCAAGCAAGGAGAAGCCCAGCTAAATGCAACAGAACAAAGGAAAAAGGAAAAACTCAGACCCTGCAGCATTTACATCGGTGACTCCTTTCGACTGTTTGTCGATGGGAGCTCAAACTGGCAAGGAGCGGGGGCAGGAGTAGTACTGGTATCTCCATATGGAGAAGTACTAGAACAGTTCATTCGATTGGGGTTCAAGGCCTCAAAGAATGAAGCAGAGTATGAAGCATTGATTGCAGGACTAAAGTTGGCAGTAGCAGCAGAAGCAGATGAAGTGATAGTCTTCTGTGACTCCCAGCTCATAATCAACCAGACAACGAGCGAATTTGCAGCCCGAGATGAAAGGATGTCAGTCTACGCAAAAGAAGTCAACAGGTTAGTAACTTTGTTTCAGAATTGCCGATTACATCAGGTTAGCTGAGATGATAATAGTCACGCCGATGCACTAGCCAATTTGGCCAATGCAATACAACCTAGAAAAGCAAAGGACAATAATGGTCGAATACTTGTTGGGTCCAAGCATTGAACCACTGACCACAGTGCGTGAAGCAATGTGTGTGGACATAGGACCAAGCTGGATGGATGCAATCGTTGTATTCCTGAAAGAAGGAAAGCTGCCAGAAGACCACAAGGAGGCACACAAGATCAGATTAAAATCGACAAAATTCAGTCTAACAGTAGAAGGACATCTCTACAAAAGATCTTTCACTGGACCCCTTTTAAGGTGTGTACACCCATCACAAGTTGAAGATTTTTTATATGAAATACATGAAGGAATCTGTGGAAGCGACATCGGGGGTAGATTACTAGCCCATAGGGCCATTACCCAGGAGTATTGGTGGCCCTACATGCAAAAGGACGCAGAAGCCTATGTCAAGAAGTGTGAAAAATGCCAAAGGTTTGCACCACTGATACACCAGCCAGCAGCAGACCTGAACCCAGTATCCAGTCCTTGGCCGGTTGCCCAATGGGGCATGGATCTCATTGGGCAACTGCCCCAAGCAACTAGACAAAGGAAGTACATGCTGCTAGTAACATATTACTTCACCATGTGGATAGAAGCTGAGCCCCTAGCCAAGATCCGAAATGTAGACGTAAAGAACTTCTTATGGAAGAACATCATCACCAGATTTGGGATTCTAAGAGCAATAGTTACTGATAATGGAACACAATTTGACAGCAAGCTAATCAAGAACTTCTGTGCAAAGTTCAAGATCAAGAACTACTTTTCAACTGCAAACTTTCCTCAAAGCAATGGTCAAGTAGAAGCATCCAACAAAGTTATCCTAGATGGGATAAAGCAGAGGCTGCAGGTAGCAAATGGAAAGTGGGTGGATGAACTACCAAGTGTGCTCTGGGCATATCGGACTACGCCAAGAAGACCAACGAGGAAATCCCCCTTTGCCATGACCTATGGCACAGAAGCTGTCATTCCGCTTGAAGTTGGCATCCTTGGGATCAGAACCTAGGGAGTAGAGAATGGGACTAATGATGTACTCTTAGACCGAGATCTGGACCTACTAGGAGAAAGAAGAGAGAAAGCTGCAATTCAGCTCGCAGCCTACCAGCAGCAGCTTGCCAGAGCTTATAATAAAAGAGTTAACCCAAGGGAGTTCCAAGTCGGCGATCTAGTCTTGGGAAAAGTCATCGGCAACAAGAAGGATCCCAGGGAGGGCAAGCTTGGCCCAAACTGGGAAGGACCCTACAGAATCACTTCGGTATTGGGCAACGGGGCATATCGGCTTGAAGATAATGAGGGCAAAGAGTTGCCAAGACCTTGGAATACTTGTAATCTGAAGTTTTTCTATCATTAGATTTTCCTTGTTATTTGTCGACGTAATGAATAAAATTTTAGCAGACTTCTTCTATATTTGTTATTTCTGGAGTACATGCATAATGAGACCCCAAGTGGAACTTAGGTTCACATTAGGGGCAGAGAGAAGAGATGATGTTTAACACTTGTTGAAACTTGAGAAAAGTTTACAAGTTGAAGTTAAACTGAAATGATGTTTAACACTTGTTGAAACTTGAGAAAAGTTTACAAGTTGAAGTTAAACCGAGATGATGTTTAACACTTGTTGAAACTTGAGAAAAGTTTACAAGTTGAAATTAAACCGAAATGATGTTTAACACTTGTTGAAACTTGAGAAAAGTTTACAAGTTGAAGTTAAACCGAGATGATGTTTAACACTTGTTGAAACTTGAGAAAAGTTTACAAGTTGAAGTTAAACCAAAATGATGTTTAACACTTGTTGAAACTTGAGAAAAGTTTACAAGTTGAAGTTAAACCGAGATGATGTTTTACACTTGTTGAAACTTGAAAAGTTTACAAGTTAAAGTTAAAACCTAGATAATGTTAAAACACTTGTTGAAATTTGAGAAAAATTTACAAGTTAAAACCAAGGGAGTATTAAGCCAAGTACTTATGTACTTGCCGATGTAAACTAAAGTGTTTCACCTCGAGAAGGTTGCACAAGACTATGGCGCATCTTGAAGACACAAAATTATTCTAAGTATGAAAGTCATACAAGAAGCAATAAACAAAAGACAAACAATGCAAACATTCAAGAAAGAAGGAAGTTGTATTCATAAAAAGGTACATCAGCAACTTAAAGAGTTTACATTACTTTGAAAGGAGAAACAAAGTACAAGAAAGGAAAGGAAAGGACATCAAAACTAAGATTCTTCAGCATCATTGGCAGGCTGAGTCTGGACCTCGGAAGACTGCTTGGAGGACATCTCAGCTACCTTCTCGGCCGCAAGCTCAGCATCAATCTCTTAAAGAGTCTGATCAAGGCTCTTGTCAGCGAGAGGCACATCCAATGATGCCTGCTCAGGGGTAGCTTCCTAGGGCACCTCCTCACCCTCCTCATCTTGAGTCAGGTCCAGGACTTGATCATTCAGAGAAGGGGACTTGGCCCCAGCAGCATCTTTCGACTTCGTCACCAAAACTTCTTCCTCGGATTCAGAGTCGTCATCGAATTGAGTTGGAGTTAAAGGGAATGGAAAAGGAATGGCGTCGGCGTTCCGAAGGGGTGAGTCCTCGGGGACTTCAAATTTTTTGAGAAGAGACATCCAACCAAGGGTAAAACCCTTATTGCATGCCTGTTTCACTTGCTTTTCATAATCTGCCGTGACATCGGCCACTCCTTCGTTGTAGCCCTTCTCATCGGCCACCTTGACTTCGGCCTCTTTTGTGGCCAAAGCATCTTGCTGTTCTTTTTGAGCCTGAGCCATTTTTTCCTCGGCATCCTTCTTTTCGGCCTCAAGCACCTTCTTGATAGCCTCAACAGATTCTGCCTTTTCTTCAGCATCATTTTGGGCCTTAATGGCAGCCTCGGCCTGGTCTTCCAACTTTTTCATTTTTGATTGCAAACTTCTGTTGGCCTTTTGAAGACTGGAGACCTCCTTCTTCATTTCGGCTAGCTTCTCCCGATTCTCGAAAGATTGTAGTGAGAAATAATGGGCATGTTGGATGGCCTGAAAGTAAACAGAACAGAAGTTGTTAGAAAAAATTACAAGTATGGAATGAACAGAAAGAAAGAAAAAGTTGCCAGATAAAGACACTTACTTGAACGGAGCATTGAAGCATCAGAGCGTAGTTTTCATACTCCCTTAACTCGGCGTTTCGGTCGAGATCGCCGGGGAGAAGCAGAGTAGTACTGAGGGCTACGCCGACGTTAATGTCATCAGCGCTATCATTAGCCATAACTGGCTTATCTTCCAGAGTAATTTTGGGGGCCCATGGGGCATCATGTTTTTGAGACCCCGAGGTAGTTGCCGCAGATGACCTCGGCTTCTTTGATTTTGGGGATTCAGATGGTTGGGCCTCGGCATGCCTCTTCCCAGCAGCAGACTGAGACTTGTCGCTCTCAGCCAATTTAGAAATCGGCAAGGTGTCCTCAGTGTTGACTTGAGTCACCTTCGTCTTTGGCTGAGCCTTCTTTATTCTTTTCGGCTTCATTGGTTGCTGGGATTACGTTTGTGGAGCATCAACGGTTGATGGGATGCTGACCAAGAGATCCTTTACAACAGCTTTTTGACGGCCCATCTCAGTAGAAAAAACGCTTCGACACCGGCGTTGTCATTGGGATATCGGGATCAGGTATGGAGCCGAGGTTGACGGCTGCTCAGCTGGATCAGAGGTTGATCCTTGGTCTATCCAAGATGTGGACGCGACTTGTGGAGTTGTGGCAGAAGGTGGAGAAAGGCTTTTCTTCTTCTTTTTTGGGACGTTGGGAAGAGTCGACTTATATGTTGGGATGAAGTTGAGAAGCAGAGGGGCCTTCCGCTTGTGGACTGGCAAATTCAGTAGTTTCTTCAAGTCTTCGCTGGGAAAGACAGACTGACGGAAGCCTTTTGGTGGTTGAGGAAGAGCTGTAAGAAAAATAGACATTAGAAACAAATAGAGTATCGAAGACTTTGAAACAAACAAGTAATATAAACACAGGGCTCTTACCATTGCCCTCTACAAAAACTGATCGAGGAAGAGGGTAGAGATGGAGGTCCTCGTCTGGAGTGAATTCCCAGTTCCCCGAGGTAATGAAGTAATCATCTCCAGCTCCCTTGTTGGAGTCTAGAAGGTCGGCTACGATTTTGTATTCTGTGGACCTCGTCTTAAGGTAGTAAATATAGCCCGTATCTTTTTTGAGGCCACACATGGTGTAGCAATATTGGATGTCGGCTAAGGTGATCCTAGCATTTTCTTGTTTCGCTGAGGCAATTATACCGTTAATAACTCGATAGGAATTGATGGCAAGTTGCATAGGGTTCAACTTATAGTAATGAAGTATTTCACAAAAAAGGGTGTTCAGTGGGAACCGAAGTCCGCACTCGGTAAATGCCACTACAGGGAAGGGCATAGAATCAGTGGTGGGCATGATGGAGTCGTCATCCCCAACCAACCTCAGATGGACGTCGGCAGGGAAAGAATACTCTCGCTTAAAGTATTCTAATTTTGTCGGGGTGTCTACCCTATGCTTCCACATACCCATGATATCGGCCTAGCTAGGAGGAACTGGATTTTAGAATGAAGGTGTTTTAAAAAGGGTTATTGGGACCTCGGCAAAAAACCTAAAGTATGCATTGGGTAAGGATTTGTGGAAATAGTTTCAGTTTTTCCTAATAATCGTGGGTTCTACAAGCAAATCCCAAACCTAGATCTATGGAAACGAAGATTGAAGGCGCGAAATCTGGAAAATAGAAAAACAAGAATGTGCTTCAGAATCAAGAACAGAGATGGACTATCAAGAGCATTATAAATACGAAGGGTATAAGGCCAAGAACAGTGCAGAAAAGTTGTGAATAGTACAAATATTCAAGACATGGGCAAGGAACAAAAAATATGCTCAGATACAAGATTCATATGTCAAAAACTTAAGTGAAACAGCAATGACGACTAGTAATGAAGTCGAATTTCTTGAAAAGCAACATGAAATAAGAACCAGGAGGAACAGTGGCTTACCAGAAAGAGAGAAGCCAAAAAGGGATTTGCCGAAGTCTGACGACGATTGCAGAGGCGGAAGATCAATGGAAATCACGCCAGAGGTGGTAAACGAAGCAAGTTGCAGAGCTCAGAGAGCTTGAGCAATGGCGGATCTGAAGAAGAGAGCTAGAGAGAGAAAAAGCTAGAGGATTGAACAAAAAGTAAGAAAATAAGGAAAGGGGAAAGGGGGAAAAGTTTTGTTAAACTTGAAACGGCGGCAAAATAGAATTAATGCGCCTAAAACAACGTGAGCGTCAGACGGCGCACGCATGCGTGAGACGATTAAGAAGCGCGTACCAAGTACGATCCAGTAAGAGAAGGACGCGTGGCTAAAACGGTTGAAATGTAATGCATGGCAGCTCATGCGCGTGAAGAAGTTCTTGGAATTCTTGATATTTAAGAAGACATGTCGGCCTATAGTGATGAGTTCGGCTAAAACCGATGTACTGGCAGGAAGTACCAATATAGGTTCCATCACCTCAGAATGCCGAGGTAATAGAACCTAGGGGGCAGTTATAGGGATATATTTTTTGAGTCCCAACACGTGGCCAAGGCGACGCCGACGTGTCAGCCGAGGTGCCACGTGTCCTGGTTATGACGCCGAGGTGATCTCGACTAGGCCGAGGTTATCTCCGAAGATATCAGAATCCGAGATAAGCAGATAATGGACAAGAGTCCTAGAATAAGGGAGGACTTTAACATGGATAAGGATAAAGCTCTTAGGGAGTTTATCTTTATCTCTTGGACAGTCCAGGATAAGCACTGAGCAAGAGTCCATTGAAGCTAGGCTTCTAATGGGACAAGGATTGAGTTAATTATAAAATAAAGGCAACCCCATGGGTCTAAGGTACGCAATTTATATTCTGAAGAATGAAGTTTAGCACTATTGATTATCTTTGAGAGATATGCTGACTTGATCGTTGGAGTACCCTCGGGTGGATGAACCACCACCGGAATCTTCTCTTTCTGTCGTAGGTTAGCTAAGTGTCATCTATTCTGCCAGTGCTTTCCAGCTGAATACTGAGTTGGGCAGTGTGATTGGAAAATCACTCACACAATTTGAATAAACAAATTATCATAACCACGATACAGAACAAAACAGAACAAATGTCACATGAGTGACAATCATAATAGAAGTCAATGGATCCATGACAAATAAAGGGCCACAAAGTGTCCAAATAGAACCCAATGGTTAATTAAGTCCCCCAAGTCATGGGACTTCTGTGGTGGTACTTACAAAACATAATTGTTTATAAAATCATTGTCAAATAATTTCTAAAATTTAAACAAACATATTCATGGGTTTCATTTCAGACAAATGGAGTTCAGAAAATAATCAACGTAATTGAAATATTAATATAATTTATAAAACACAAATTGCGTAAAATAAATTATGGTAACTCAAAACAGACGTAAAATATAATATGGTGACTCAAGGTATAATACAACTCACCTTAATGTTAATCCCTCACCGTTTCTTCTCCGTTCACCGAAATTTCCCCTTTTTACGGACGAACTGCACCTCATTTTGCTCCATACATTTATTGAAAATATCTTTTCAGGCACCATTTCCTTTCCCTCCAAGCAACCATGTGGTATCACGACGTGCCCCCCCCCCTTTTGCTGCATGCTTATCCGTAAGGATAAGCATCTGATTCGTTTTTTTTTTTTTGTTTTTTTTTTCTTTTCTTTTTGTTTTGTTTTGTTTCGTTTTGTTTTTTTGTCTTTTTTGTTTTTGTTTTTTTTTTGTGTACTTATCTACAACAATTAGATTAACTCTACTTAATAAAATAATAACTCCTAATTAAAATACATTTTTGTTTTTTTTACATACCATCATAAAATTGATTATTTAATTTTACTATTACTACTGCTATTATTATTATTACTATTCTTATTATTATCGTGATTGGTTGTGATATTAATTAAATATTTAGGGTGTCACAAATAATTTCAAAAAATTCAGATTCATGAATATTAAATTGTTCATCATTCTTATCCATGTTTGGCTTGAGAACATGTTCTTCGACTAAATAACTTTCATCATTCATTGACAAATGGGGCATATTATTTTGTGGGCCAAATGGGTATTGCATTTTGATTACTCTGTTCATGATTTTGTCTCTAATCTGCATCAGATTAGGCTGTCTGTTTGAGGTGATTGAGGTGTGTTTTGTGGAAGCTTCAGCTGCTCTGTCTAACTCTGGAGGCAACACAGCAATTGGAGCTCCTCTGGGTCTGTTTTTTCTATATTGATTTGTTGGTTGGCTTATTGTTTTTTTTGCTTTGCTTTGTTGGTTTCTCACCAATTGGAGCTTGGAGCTTGTGCTAGCTCCAAGCTCCTCTTTATTGATGTAATCTTCTTTTCATCAATAGAGAATTATTTTATCGATAAAAAAAAACTTTCATCATTCATTGACAAATGGGGCTGTTTTTCTATTTTATCCATTAATGGATTATGAAAATCCTCCATGTGAGTTTAATCATTTCTTAGTCTAATAGGTTGTTCCATTTTAGCCATTAATGGCTTAAGAAAATCCTCTATATGAGTTTCATCATTTTTTGGCTTAATGGGCTGTTCCATTTTAGCCATTAATGGCTTATGACAATCCTTCATAGACATCTTATGTCCATAGTTTGACTCTCTAAGAATGGGTTTTTAACCCCCCAAGTCTTATATGGAACATTATTTTTGACCATGCTTGGCTTAATAACATGCTTTTTAGCCATGTTATTTTCATAAATTGGCTCTTTAAAAACCTAAGCCATTGATGAAATCAACTCTTTGCTTTTGCTATTTTCAACCATGAAAAAATTCTGAAAAAATTCACCAATTCCAACCATTAAAGCCTTAGTTAAAGACTTGGTAGTGAGAGTTAACAACTCATCATTCCATTAGCGAATTTTCATATCAAGTTGATGAATTTCTCCAATTAAATGGTGTCTTTTTTCTTCCACCAAATAATATTGTGAGGGATGAAAGTTGATTTCATCAAGAAAATAGATCTCTTATTGAAGATCCAAAAATTTTTGGTTACGCCAAAAGATTTCATCTAGGCTATTTGGAATGGACAAATCTAATTCATTTTTCATTTCTTACACCTGATGTCCCACTGGACGTATCAAAAATTGTTGGCTTATTTTTCTTACAAAGGAAAATATCATAAATGCGAGCGTACCAGCAAGGATTGAAAAATCCTTACAAATTAAATTCAAGCCAATTATCAAGCGATTGCGTTGACAGTTCTTTTGCCTTAACGAAAAGGACTTCAAAATTACAAAGTGTAGGGAAAAGATAAATTAAAAGAAGAATGAAGGAAACGGAAAAAAATGATTGAGTTAACAATCGAGGTGATTGAGTGAACAATCAAAGTAACTAGTAATTACTTCTACTCCTATGCTTTGAAAAGGAAGTCCATAAAATAAAACGTATGAAATATAAGATCTATATTAAACTACTTCTAAGATAAGGAAAATGACGAGAAAAATAGAAATCAATTGTCTTTTATTTGAGTTGGTCCTTTTACAATGTAGCCATGAATGATTATTTATAGGCAAACATTTGTAGGATAAAACTACCCACTCTTCCACCTCCTTCATTTCATACTCCATGATCTTCCATGATCTTTTATAACTTCCTTCAACCTTCACTTCATGCTCCATGTTCTCTATCACCTTTCCAAATTTCATAACTTCTCATAACCTCCAAATGAGTAGAAGGTGCCACATGTCCTACAATTATATAAATAATAAATAATAAAATTGTAGATTTATGGTGCTAACAACTGCGAATTGGCTTGCTAAGTTGTTTGCTTCCGAAGCAAATCTGTCTCTGTCTTCTCATCATTCTTTGCACTCTCTCTCTCTCTCTCTCTCTCTCTCTCTCTCTCTCTCTCTCTTCGATTTTGGACCCATCCCACTTCTTCATTCATCCAATTCAAGCACTGATAACCCAAAAATCAAGGGACTTTCATTCCAGTCTTTAATCTTATTATTTCTTATCTGCCATTTTTCTCTTCAACACAAGCCATTCTATTCCTCATAATAACTTTTGTTGTTTCTGAGGCCAAATCCCCCTTTTCTCAGCCCATCCTCTTTCTCCTTCCTCGACTTTCTCTACTCAACTAACCGCATAAAGATCTGCGTTCTGTGCTTTGTTTTTGTCTTTCTTTGTGTTTGTGTTTTCTTTTTTCACTTTTATTCTTTTGTGTTTTCCTTTTGTACTTTTTCTTTCTCTCTGATGTGTTGTTGTCTATAAATTTTCAACTTTTCAATATCTCATTTGTGAAAAGCTTCAGAATTTTGATTTGGTTGATCAGATTTGGAGAATTCACTGACCCATGCACAAATGTGGGTTTTTTTTTTTTTTTTTTGGGGTGACATTTTGTATTTTTTTACCCACATCAAATCATTGGATACCTATTTCTAAAAGAACTGAAATTTTAGCTTTTGATCATCGAATTTCAGGTCCCTAACCTTCAAAATTGACCATTTCATGGTTTCAACACATTGGGGATTCTTATTTGATCCATTATATTCTTGATCTATTGTTGTAATATCATACAATGTATGGAACATAGAGCAGATTTTTTTTTTATTATTTGCTCTTATCGGTCGACCAGGCGGATGACCGGCTGGTCAACCCCCCGGATAACCTGTGTTTTGATGACAATTACAAATTCACTGTTGGGGTGACTGATATCAGATAGAGGGATTCATGTTTTTTGAAGATGCCCTAATATGATATGATGAAATATTTACTCAGATTTAATGAAATATTTGGTGAACCATTGGAGATGCCCTAATATGATAGCTCCTTGAAGTTTTTGACTTGAAAGTTTGACATTCAAAAAAGTGAAGTTGCAACCAAGTAAAGCAGAGGTGATCGACATAGCTTGATAGCCTGATGAGGGAAATTTAGCTTGATAGCCTGATGACATTTGAAAATGAAATAGAGTCCAACAATCACTGAGAACTATCTACTAATAATAAAATATAGACACAAAGGGAATGCATCAAACCTTGACAGCATCTAAAAGATCCTTAATGGGTTCATGTTCGGGAGCCCAAGGTAATGATTAATCCTTGCAACAGAAATCACATGCTATGATTAATGCAAGACACAAGTGTCAAAAAAGGTAAAAATGGAAACAAAATAAAAATATGAACAGTCATGATCGACTAAATATCCATCATTTGGCAAGGAACCTTCACTAGACTTTTCACTACCTTTAAGTACACAAGCCAGATCTTCTTATGCATCTCTTCCAAAGGAGCTTTGGTCTATAATAGACGAATAAAATAAGAGAATCACCAAGCAATCGTGAGAATATATAGTGTATATATGGTATGATTGTGTAAAAATAGGAATCTTTATATTTCCTTTTTCATTTAGGCTATATAAATCGATGACCTCTTTGTAAACAATACACAATTGAATATACGAATTCTTTTAGAATACTTACATGGTATCAGAGCCGTGTTTGGGACCTTAGCACTGTTATCTTCCTCAATTGTCTCTAATCAGTCTCTGTGCTCGCAAACCCTAGCACCGTCATCTGCCTCAGCCGTCAGTCTGTGTGATCGCGAGCCCTAGCCGTCAGTCTGTGTGTTCGCGAGCCCTAGCACGGTCGTCTCCCTCAGCTTTTCTGCTGAGTCTTGTCGGCGCATCGTCGTTGTCTTCCTCAATCACTTGCTTCACCTCGTCTCATCTCTGCTTTGTCTCATCTCAGATTACATTGTCGCAACCACTGTATCTCTCTCTCTCTCTCTCTCTCTTTCTCTCTCTCTCTCTTTCGCTCTCTCTCTACTTATGTAGCCTGGTTTGGTTTGGGGTTAATAAACTCAAAATTTATTTTAGATTTATTATTGTTTGACCCAACACCTTCTGAATATTATAATTCTATAACCCTTGTTTCATTATAATGTTTAACGCTAAAACCCAAGCTATCAAGTGCAAACTCACTGGTAACAATTATGCATATTGGGCCAGTGTTTTGAAGAACTTCTTTCTTGGTCAGAAAAAATGGGGATATGTTTCGGGTTCTGTTCCTCAGCCATTGGACTTGAAGGTGGAAGGATATCTGACTTCCTGTGATACCTGGGATTGTGATAATGCCCAAGTTCTGACCCGGTTTCATAATTCTGTGGATGACCATATTGGAATGATGTTTTCTAAATATAGTACTGCCAAGGAGGTGTGTGATTATTTACTGGGTGTTTATCAGCAGTCCAACTTTGCCAAGCGGTATGAGTTGGAAACAACTATTTAGAGTGCTCATCAACGAGATCAGACTATTCAGGATTTCTATATTGAGATGAAAAGTCTCTGGGATCAATTGGCTCTCATGGAACCATCTAGCCTCAAGGTATTAGGCACTTATGTTGAGTTTCGAGAACATGGTCGTTTAGTGTAGTTCTTAACGGCTTTTTCTCCTCAATGTAAGGCTATCCGTGGTGGCATCTTTCATTGGTTTCCTCTTCCCTCTGTGGAAGCTATTGTTCGTGAGCTCCTCTCCGAGGAAACCCGTCTTGAGACGGCCAGTCAAACTCTGTCTCCATTTGTCTTCTTGGCTCTTACTCAGCCTCCTTTGCTGTCAAACCCATGTCATCAGCTTCAGGTCACTATAAAGCCCAAGAAAAGGCCACTAGCCTCTGATGAGTGTGCTTTTTGTCATCAGAAGGGACATTGGAAGTACAATTGTCCCAAGAAGGGTCGTCAGGCTGCTCAGTCTTCTCCGCCGTCTCAGCCACAATTCCGAGGTCCTACTTCGAGTACTGTTCGCCCTCATACTGCTTATACTGCCTCTACTCTAGCTTCTGATCCTGACTTGGCTTCCCTGAGTGCCCAGATTGCCTAGCTTCAGCATCTCTGGTCCATCTCTCAGTCATCTTCATCTGCCTCTGCTCTTACCTCTCTTAATTCAGGTTTGCTTGGGTCCTCTTCAGGTATTCCTTTCTCTATCTGGCTTTTTGATTCTAGTGCCTCTCATCATATGACTCCTGACCTTTCCTTACTCCAAAACTAATGGGTCTGGTATGTCTGTCTTATCTATTGGGTCTATCTTATCCTCTTTCATGTCTACTGTTACTATTTTCTCTATTCTTTATGTTCCTCAATTGTCTGTTTGCTTACTTTCTATCAGTCAGCTTGATGCTTTTGGTTTTAATGTTATCTTTTCTTCTTCTGTCTGTTGTGTGCAGGATCGGGTGCTCAAGAAGCAGATTGGGACCGGCTGTAGAGTTGGAGATCTCTATGTGGTGGAAAGTCCACATCTTCCTCTTTCTACGTCCCCCGTTGCACTTTCATATTTTCAGTTAAATTCTCAGTCGAGTTGGTTTTATTTATGGCATTCTTGCTTAGGTCATTTGTCTGTTGACCGCTTGCAGTTTTTAGCTCAGTCAGGATTGTTAGGTAAAGTTTCTCCTAGTCAAATTAATGAGTGTTAAGGATGTAAATTTGCTAAAATGACAACTTTACCTTTTAATAACAATACTTCTATTTCTGCTTCCCCTTTTTCTCTTGTACATACTGATGTCTGGGGCCCTTCTCCTGTTCTCACTAAAGGGGGTTCTGCGTACTATGTGTCCTTTGTTGATGATTGTACCCGTTATATCTGGGTTTATCTTATGGGTCATAAATCTGACTTCTACCATTTATATCGTACCTTTCAGTCTATGATCACTATATAGTTTGGGCCACAATTAAAATACTTCGGTCTCACTTGGGTGGGGAATACTTCAAAACTGAATTATGTGAGTATTTGGCTCTATTGGGTACCATTCACCAAACCTCCTATACTGATACCCCTACCCAAAATGGTCGTGCTGAGCGTAAACACCGTTACCTCCTTGAGACAGCTCGATCTCTCCTTCTTTCTGCCTTTGTTCCGGCACCATTTTGGGGTGAGGCAGTTCTTACCGCGACTTTACTCCTCAATCGCATGCCGACTCCCCTACTCTCCAGTCAATCCCCTTATCAAGCTCTATATTCCCAGCCTCTCAATTATTCCCTCTTGCGTGTCTTTGGGTCTACTTGTTTTGTCTTCCTTCCTCGTAAAGATAAGACCAAACTCAGTGCCCAGTCTGTCTTGTACATTTTTTTAGGTTATAGTCTTGCTCAGAAAGGCTACCGTTGCTATGACCCTATCTCTCGTTGCCTTTATGTCTCCCGTCATGTTGCCTTTCTCGAATGTCTGTCTTACTTTCAACTTCCCCCTCTCACTGCTCCTGTTTCCAAAGAAGATTTGGTTCACATTGACCTATTTCCTTCTGAGGTCCCATCTGATGAGTACATCTCCACTGTTCCTCCTGAGGCCATTCCTACTTCTCCGTCTGTGTCACCCATAGCTCTGTAGCACGCCCGCGAGGGGCCCCGCTCTACAGTTCGAACTCGATTTGTGTCGCGGTTCTTAATCTTGAACCAAAGAGTCCAAATCTGACAAATCGTTTTGAGAAAACAGATTTTAGGAAAGAAGTGCCAAACATGGATTGCTTTGCCAGATACAGAGTCGCCACCTAAATATTTTTTAATGGGGGAATTTAGGAAACCCTGACTCGGTGCCGAAGGCCACATGTCCGTCATCACCAGAGTTGTCTCGGCTCGGGAGCTAGGGTACGATTGGGGAAGGTCAGCTATGAGCACCCCCTCTCGCCGGATCCGAAAATCGGCCTCTACTAACCGTGATATCCGTTTTTGAAAACATTATGTGTTCTTATTCCAATTATTTAGCCTAGCGTTACTATGTTATGCGCACAGCAAACAAGTATAGACTAGATTGTCTAATTTGGAAATAAGCATTACATATCTGTTTGTTTTGAAAAGCGCTTTGGAATTTGCTACTCGCAAGTAGGCTAAAATACGGATTTCAACGAGTTTTTCCAACTCAAACAATCCAACCTTCACCCACAGGCATTCAAATAGTTTATCACATAAGCATCTAGCCACATGGTAAGCATACTGTCATGATAGCATTCACACGCATGCGAGATGCCAAAGCATTTTAAAATACTTACTTAGTACTCCGTGCCAAAACAAAGAACTTGTTAGCAGACATGCATGATCCAAGTCCATGTTAAGTGCCTAATGCAACACATGCAAGATGCAATTAGAGTAGGCTCGGCTAACCTAATCATGGCATGCGAAAATGCGATCAATTTGATGCACGTATTCAATTTGGAATTGGGGCATAAATGCAGTTAGCATGATGTACCGAGCCTAATGCATGCAATACAAATGCATGAATGCACGCATGCATAGCATAAGGTATGCTAATTTAAAAAATGCCCTAATCTACCATCATAAGCAGGTAAATAAAAGGAAAGAAAGACGTGAGGTTGGAAAACATACACACACTCACGCACATTTATTACAGATTTGCCCTCGCTCGGAGGGATCAAATAAATACAAATTAATTAACTACGCAAGCTAATTAAATATTACAAATTGCCTAATTAATTAACAAATTAACTAAGCTAAGAAAAAAAAAGTAAACTGCCTCGGAGGGAGGGCCAGATGCAGTGCGTGCTCGGGTCTTGCTCGGAAGTGCACCGCCATGCATAGTCTGCCTCTGTTTTCCCTGCTCTGCCCCTCTGAAGACTGCCAAAGTCTCAAAGACGCCTCTCTGTATAGTGGGGGTTCACCACCGGCTGAATCAAATTACCACCGGCAGTGGTATGCGGTCACTGGCACAAAATGAAGCTATCGGCAGAAGAATGATTGCCGGTCGGCAATGTACACTGCCGGTCGGCAAAGAATGCCTGCAGAACCTGCAACTCACAGCAGCAGAGGACAGAACTTGCATGGCAATACATTTTTAAGCAATGTATGCACTAATCATGCTCCCTATCATGTTTGTAACTCAAAGGGGCATGTGTCTCGATTCTCGGACCACCAATCACGCATTTCCATGCATGATGGCCCAAAGGACCAAGTGTGCAACTTTCATGTCAAATGAAATGCAAACCAAACAAACAAACCAAGGCCCAATTCAAGGAATAAGGCAAGCATGCAAGATGCATTGCAACCTAGGCATGCAAGCTAAGGATGCAACATGGCATGGCAAGACACTTATGCAAGCATACAAGCAAACATGAGGCAATGCAAACTTATGAAAAGGTGGACTTATACATGATTTAGCCAACTCTAAATGGGCCTAAAAGAATGGCCAAAGTGCTATAATAAGGGACCAAATACACATGCACACATACACATGATCAAAGGCCAATACTTAGGCACAAGGTGGACAATTCTCAAACACATTTGAAAGGAGGTAATCATGGACATATAGCATGCAACATAAGCATTGAAAATCATGTTAGAATGGTGTCAAACCAAGCAACAAGTCAAGCCAAACATGCAACAAATGGCCCAAGTGTTTGAAGCAAGTCAAAGGGGGCTTGAACCATGACCAAGCCAACCAAGCCTCATAAGGCTAAGAGGCCTTAAAATAGGTTCAAGGCAGACCTAGATCATGCAAAGGGGACCCCCTAGATGGCATCTAAGCGGCTCAAAATCAAAGGCATGCACAATGGCCAAAACATGGAACATGCTACACAAGCTTTCGAAGCATTAAAGAGATGTCCAAGGCAAGCATACAAGCATGCTATAAGGTCTGAAATTATGCTATAAATGATGCCAAATCATTAGAATGAAGCAAGTAATGCATGCTATATACTCACACACTTGAGGCCAACAAGCCAAAATACAAAGGGGCTATACTAAGCATGCCAAATCCGACCCAAACAACTATGGACAGACCTCTAGCATGGCAAAATAAGCACACAAGCTTCACAAGGCTAAGCCTAAAACATGCTCGAATAAAGGCTAACAACCTAAGGCATGTTAAGGCAATAACATGGCATTACACGGTAGGTATGCTAAGCATGAATGGTGTACCAAAACCAACACACAACAAGGTTATATCATGGCATAATAAGCATGGAAAATAGCCAAGATATGATCAATACACACTCTAGCATGATGCTCTCTCAAGAGGCCAAAAGGGGTCCATTTCAAGGACAACAAGGAGAGGGGGTGGCCCTCCCCTTTTGGAGACTTCAAGGCACCATCTCCACCACTGAAATCCCTCAAGATTTCAGTGGTGATGAGGCCCAAACACCAAAGTCTCGAAACTTGCTCAAAATGGCTCAAAATGGGGCCTTTTCAAGGCCTAAGAGGGGTCAAACACCTCCAAACCAAAAAACACTCTTAATAAACAATCAAGAGGACTAAAAAATAGAACTTTTTTGTATTATACACCAAGCTCAAAAATATTTTAAGACAGGTAAAAATACAATGCAAAAATGGGAAATATAAAGGTAAGATTGTTACCCTTGTTGACTTTCTTAAAAAATGAAGCTCCAACAGCTCCTCCAAGCTTGAAACAACTCAAGAATCTCAAGAACAACCTCTTAGAACCTCAATAGCTAAGTGAAGGTGAAACACTATGTGTTTATGTGCAATAGTAAGACACAAGTGCACTTAAACACACACAAGAGGGAGATATGGAGATAGAAAGTGTATGGTTTCTAACCCTAGAACTCAAAACCCTAAAAATGGCTGTCTAAAAATATCCTAAGTCTCTCAAGTGTCTAACCCTAAAGCCAAGAGACAAAGCTCTCTCTTATAGAGCTTCTTGCCTTGTAAAGCTTACAAGACAAGCTTCCAAGAGAGAGATCCCTCCATACACGTAGGGGAGCCAAAAGCAAGACAGCTGTGACAAAATATCTACAAAAGCAGATGCACAGTAGTCGGCCGGCCAAAAATGCCATTTTGGCAAAAAGGAGTGCCAACCGGCAACAAAGAGTGCCGACCGGCAACAAAGAGTGCCGACCGGCAACAAAATGTGCCGATGGCAACAAAAACCAGCCGGTGACCTCTAGCCACTGCCGGTGGTGTGTGGGGATGCCTCACAAGGCATTCCTTGCCCTTCCAAGGCAAAACACAAGTGTTTGGTGCAAAACCAGACACTAAACAGTCAAGTTCGGAGATCTTGAGGCAAGGCGCGCGAGCCGAGACCTCCGGGAACTCCAAACGAACACAAACATGGATAATCACCCAGTGTTCCAGTGGTGACGTCCAAGTCTTGAAGACGGTCAAAAATGGGGTGTCTACAAGCTCCTTCTCCTCTTTCAGCTTCTTCTTCCCCTTCATTGTTGGTCTATTCTCGTCACCAGGCTCCCCTACCACCAGTTGTCTCTACTCCCATTGCTGCTCCTTCTGCTTTTGACGACTCTGATCCTGCTACACACTGATATCCTACTTGTGAACGTCGTTCTCCAAACAGATTAGGTTGGTCTAATACATGTTTTTTTTGCTTCCTATCGTAGTTTTTTCTCTGTTATTCATTCTTTTTCAGAACCACAGTCTTACATGGAGGCCGTTCAGGATCCTAATTGGGTTCAAGCTATGGAGGATAAGTTGTTTGGCTTACAAAAGATTAATACTTGGGAGTTGGTTCCTTGGCCTACTAGGAAGAATTTGGTTGGTTGCAAATGGGTTTATAAAGTCAAGACTCATTCTGATGGTTCTCTCGAGCGCTACAAAGGTCACTTGGTTGCCAAGGGTTTCTCACAGGAGTATGGTATTGATTATGAGGAGACATTGCCCCGGTTGCAAAGATGACTACTGTCCGTACCTTGATTTCTATTGCTGCTATTCGACATTGGCCTCTCTATCAGATGGACGTTAAGAATGTTTTTCTTAATGGTCAGCTCACTGAGGAGGTCTATATGCATCCTCTTGGTCTTCTTCACTCCTTTGGGTAGGTTTGTCATCTTCAGCGTGCTCTGTATGGTTTGAAGTAGTCTCCTCGTTCTTGGTATGATCGCTTTCAGACTGCCGTTACCAAGCTTGGGTTTCATCCTTCTGCTTTCGACTCTGCTTTGTTTTTGAGATATACCTCGGCTGGTTTTGTTGCTTTCCTACTCTATGTGGATGATATGATCATCACTGGATCTGACTCTTCTGCTATCTCTAAGGTCAAGTAATATCTCTTCCGTACCTTCAAAATGAAGGATCTGGGTCCATTGCGGTATTTTCTTGGTATTGAGGTTGCCTCTTTTCCAAAGGGCTATTTTCTGTCTCAGGCCAAGTATGCTAATGAGGTTTTTCAACGTGCTGGTCTTACTGATACACAGGTTTCTGATACACCTATTGAGCTTAATGTAAAGCTCAACTCTACTAATGGTGTCCCTCTGGATGATCCCACGTTCTATCGCGAGCTGGTGGGTTGTTTAGTTTATTTAAGTGTCACTCGCTCTGATCTTGTTTATGTTGCTCATGTGGTTAGTCAGTTCGTTTCTGCTCCTCATTCTATCCATTGGGCTACTTTGGTTTGCATTCTTTGCTATCTCCAAGGTACCATCTTTCAGGGTATACTGTTGTCCTCTACTTCCTCTTTAGACCTGGTCACCTATGCTGATTCTGATTGGGCTGGTGATGTTAATAATCACAAGTCCACCTCTGGTTTCTATATGTTTCTTGGCGATTCCTTGATCTCTTGGAAAAGCAAGAAACAAGCTATTGTTGGTCGCTCTACTACCGAAGCTGAGTACCGTGCTATGGCTCATGCTACTGCTGAGCTTGTTTGGTTTCGTTGTCTTCTCTTTGATTTGGGTGTACCTCAGTCTTCTCCGACCTCCCTCCATTATGACAACTGCAGTGCAATTCAGATTGCCCACAATACTGTCTTCCATGAATGGATGAAACACATTGCGATTGGTTGTCACTTTGTTCGCCAGCATCTGCAGTCTAGCTCTATCTCGCTTCCTTTTGTCTCCTCAGCTTTGTAACTTGCAGACTTCTTCACCAAGACTCACATCACCACTCGGTTTCAGTTTCTTCTTTGCAAACTCTCAGTGTTTTCTGCTAAAACACTTTAAGTTTGAGCGGGGGTGTGAGAATATATATTGTATATATGGTATGATTGTGTAAAAATAGGAATCTTTGTATTTCCTTTTTCAGTCCTAGGTTTAGGCTATATAAATTGATGACCTCTTTGTAAACAATACACAATTGAATATACAAATTCTTTTAGAATACTTACAGCAACCACATGGAGGGTTGCTGTGGACATACTTTAAGAAATAACCGGAAGATAAAGTCCACATGGAAGCAAATGATTACCTGTTTTGACATCTCAAGAGCTATAAGTTCTGCTATTCCAGTTCTAGCCTACAATTCAGAGGACTAGAGTGAGATAGATAAAAATAAATTTGATTATGCATTCTTCTATTGATGACCGATGCTTGATGATCTAGAAGCAGACTGCTGGAAAGGGATGACAAAATACGAACTTAAAAATTAAAACTGCCTAACCAAAAAGATCCTCCCAATAAAACTGCCTAACCAAAATATAGGTGAGATGAAAAAAGTAAAGCAGCAATTAGATTCTTACTTCCCCAGCACCAAAAAAAAAAAAAAATGTGTGCTCAGCCAAGGTACTGCCGACTAACTTCAGTACTGCAATAAGACCTGCAAGAACCACAGATGCTGTCCCCTACAAAATTTAGACAACAACATAGGATTCCAAACTTGAATATCACCATGTTGCCATATACCTGGATATCATCACTGAAGAGAAGATGAGTAGAACCATATTTCTCTAGCAGCTCAAAAGCATTGTGGTTTGCAAAATCTTCAAACTGTACAGTGATGGTAACAAATCAAACCAATATTAGAACTGCATTAACAAGATTAAGCTTTGAAAATATTCAAACTAAAGCTGCAATCCAAACATGGTATAAAAAATTTTCTTAAGAATTTGTCTAGTTGAAAAAATTAGGTTTTTTTTCTTTTTTTTTTTTGAATTTCTAAACTTTAAGATTCATATTTTCTTCTTAGCTTGTGTGTCCGAAGAGAGATATATAGAAGCTCCCAACGTAATAAAGAAATAAAATACTTTTGAGGCCATTTTGATCATTGAAACGAAGGGTAAAAATGTCAATTTAAACATCTATTAGGGAAATTCTATTTCCACACACGTAACACTTAATGAAACTTTATTTTAATGACAATTATACCCTAAAATAAAATGACTACAATGGACGTCAAAATACACCTTTAATATTCTATTTCAATTTTCTTTATGTACATCTTTTTAAAACAAAAAAATCTCAGAATTTTCAAAAGGAAAACCTTTGGCTAGATCACAGTAAATGTGGATGTACATGGAAACTGCTTCATACAAATTCTGCACACTCCTCTCATCAACAACAATTGCAAATTCCATGAATTCCCCCAAAACCATTTCCATTTTCTCCCTCTATTTTCGTCTACTTTCTTGAGAAAATTCAATTTTCCCGGCATAAGTTTGCAGTTCAAGCGATTCACGGCCTCGAGCTCTTCGTCTAGCACTTTTGAATAAAACCCATCTCAAGACCTCGCTGTTCTTTTTGAAGTTGAAAGGTGATAATCTGATTTTTTGCTACTGCTATTTGCATCCACACAATACAATTTTTATAAGATCATAGGCAAGTTTGATTGTTTAGTCAAGTTTAAAACCAAATGGTAAATGCAATCACAAAATGGAAAATAGGAGATTCCTCACCTTCAACAATGCAATGGAGGGTCTTTAATGGTGTTGTCAATGGAATGGAGGTCTTCAATGGAAGACTGTGGTCCTCACTTTGACTATGGTCTTCTTTGTCTGGAATGGAATTGTAGCGGTGGGTCTTCAATTTTCAACAAGTTTGTAAAATGAGGGTTGAGGTGGTGTGGGTACAATGGTATGAGTGTATAGTATAATTGAAACATTTAGTGTGTGGGTTGAGAAGAATAATTAATAATCAAATTAATAAGTGTGTGCATTGAGAAATGATATGCACTAAGGTAAGTAGGTGTGTGAAAATAGAATTTACCCTTTACAAGTATTATAAAGGTAAAAATGTCATTTTAAGTTAGTTATCATCATTTTCCATTGGAGCTTGTATTTACACACTAATAATAATCTCAAAACACATCATTAAAGTCTTTAAATATTTATTACAATAATAACCTTAAGTAAAATTACTATTAAAGACAATCATGGTCATCAAAGCAAATACACACCTGAAAATGCAAAAATTCTCATTGCACACCAAAGTGTTGGAAACGCTATACCCTCTCTTCTCCCCTACTTCCACAGATTAGTTCTTCTAACAGTCATGATAGCTCCTTGAAGTTTTTGGCTTGAAAATTTGACATTCAAAAAAGTAAAGTTGCAACCAAGTAAAGGATTAATCCATCTGGCAATGATGAACACACCAACGAAAAGGTGAGGGTGCGTTTGGTTCAATTTTTAAATCAATTTTTCAAAATCCAAAACCTAAAACCCTAAACTCTAACAAATTTCAATGGAGATTTCCAATAATAAATAAAAATCCTAAACCCTAAGAAATTTCAATGGGGATTTCCCAAAAAAAAAAAAACCTTAAACTATAAAAAATTTCAAAGTGAAATCCAGAGGGAAGAATATAAAAACCTTAAACTATAAAAAATTTCCAAAAATGATTCCTTTGATTAATGCCCAACAATTGCAAATTTTTGGGATGATAATTGTAGCACGCGTCCGCGAGGGAACCCGCTACAGTTCGGACTCGATTTGCGTCATGGTTCTTAATCTTGAACCAAAGAGTCCAAATCTGACAAATCGTTTTGAGAAAACAGATTTTAGGAAAGAAGTGTCAAACATGGACTGTTTTGCCAGATACAGAGTCGCCACCTAAATATTTTTTATGGGGGAATTTAGGAAACCCTGACTCGGTGCCGAAGGCCACATGTCCGTCATCACCAGAGTTGCCTCGGCTCGGGAGCTAGGGTACGATTGGGAAAGGTCAGTTATGAGCACCCCCTCTCGCCCGATCCGAAGATCGGCCTCTATTAACCGTGATATCCGTTTTTGAAAATGTTATGTGTTCTTAAACCGGTTATTAGCCTAGAATTACTATGTTATGCGCACAGCAAACAAGTATAGACTAGATTGCCTAATTCGGAAAGAAACATTGCATATCCGTTTGTTTTGGAAAATGTTTTGGAATTTGCTACTCGCAAGTAGGATAAAATGTGGATTTCAACGAGTTTCTCCAGCTTAAGCAATCCAACCTTCACCCACAGGCATTCAAACAGTTTATCTCATATAAGCACTTAGCCACATGGTAAGCACATTATCATGGCAACATTCACACGCATGCAATATGCTAAAGCGAAAATACTTACATCGTACTCCGTGCCAAAACAACAAACTAGTTAGCAAACACGCATGTCCTAGTTCATGTCAAGTTCACTAATGCAACACATGCAAGATGTAATTGGAGTAGGCTCGGCTAACCTAAACATGGCATGTGAAATGCAACCAATTGATGCACGTATTCAATTTCGAATTTGAAATACAAATGCAGTTAGCATGATGTACCGAGCCCGGTGTATGCAGGACAAATGTATGAATGCACGCATGCATTGCATAAGGTATGCTAATTTTAAATATGCCCTAGTCTACCATCATAAGCAGGTAAATAAAAGGGAAGAAAGACGTGGGATTGGAAGACATACACCCCACTCACACACACTTATTACAGATTTGTCCTCGCTCGGAGGGTACAAATAAATATTACAGTCCGAATAACAAATAAATTAATTATCACAGAATTTCTACTTAATTAATAGAACGAATGCAAAATGAAGGAGAGAGATGGCCACAGCCTCCACCTCGAGATACGCGAATGATGCATGCTCAAACCCGCCTTGCCCGGAAAGTCCGTACCATACCAAGGCTGTGTCTGTTTACACTGCCCTATCTCTCTGAAAAATTCCAAAGTGCTGGAACAGGTTTATTGCATACTGCAGAGGACCACCGACTGGGGGAAATTCCCACCGGCAGTGCATAATTTCCACCGGCTGCTTCTGGACTTATCGGCCCTTCACTAATGGCCGGTCGGCACTGAATTCTGCCGGTCTGCAGAAACTTCCTGCAGGAGACAGTTTTGACAGCAACAGAGAACAGACAGTATATGGCATGGGATTTCAGGCACATGTGAGCATGGTCATGTTTCCCATCATGTGTTGAAGTCAGGGGAACATGGCCCTCGATACTCGAGCCATCAATGGTGCATGATAGCCCAAGAGATCGAGCTTGCCATTTGATAAAAAAAAAATGCATGCAACACACAAATGAGGACCAAGGCCTTATCATGTCGAAGTCAAAGGCCCTGGTGACCGAGAGTTAAGGCACGTTACATCACTTATAGTATGAACGCCCCTTAACCTTCACACTAGGTTTGACACCCCAAACCAAGCAATGCAATGCATGTTATGCAAACATGGCTCAAAATGCGACATGATATCAAGATGCCAGGCATACAAAGTGTCATGCAACTAGTATGGCGAGCATGCAATATTAGGCATACAAGATGCAAATGCAATGTAAATATGGACAATTTAAGCAATAGAATAAACGCAATACCACACTTGATGAGACAAATATGCAATGGACATAAGACAAGCATGCAAGAGAGCCTTATACCATAAAGGGGCAGGCCTTGATCCACCCCAAAACAGTGGCCAAAAAGTGCCTAAAAGGTGGACCAATACTCATGCTAACAAGCAAACCAATGGTCCTAAGGTTAAGGCACAAAAAGGAGGCACTTCACTCCCACCAACATGACCACTCATGGCATGACTTGGACAAGCCAAAATAGAAATTTAACATGCAAAGATGGACTCCAAAACCCATTAATATGGCAGCTAAAGTGGCTCCAAAGAGATGTATGCACCAAGGCTCATATGTAGGCATAAAAGGGCACACCCTCAAGGCATGAAAGAGGTCACACATGCACACATATAAACATGATTCACGGACTAAAATGTGACCCTAAATGATGACAAATCATAAGGATGGTCATAGCTATGCATCCTAGAGGTCAATATGCTCAAAGCTTACAAGCCAAAACACAAAAAGATGACACCAAACAAGGCAAGCATGACTGAAATAAAGGGCCAACAGACCTTAAACATGGTAAAATAATGCCAACATCTTCATGGAACCAAGCCAACACATGTAAGAATCATGGCCTAAACACAAGATATAATTCTAGGCCAAATGGAGGAATGTAAAGCAAGTATATTAAGCATGCAAATGGGTACAAATCCGGCCAAAAATAGAGATCATATATGACCTAAAACACCCAAAAAAATTCTGAAATGAGGCCAAAAATGATCAAGCATGCATGTTACCCTTTTAAGCTAAAATGCAAGGAAACAAGACAATGAAGGGAGAGGGGTGTCCCTCCCCTATACAAGACTTCAAACCATCTTCCTCACCACTGAAAATCCACTGGTTTTCAGTGGTGAGAAGACCAAAACACTAAAGCAAACAAGGCCTTACCAAAAAGGCAACAAAAGGGCCAAATAAGGCCTAAGAGGGTGAGTTCGAACTCAAACCATAAAAGACTCTTAATGAAAGTTCTTAAGCATGAAAATATAAGCCTTTTTTATGTTATGCACAAAAACTAAATCATCAAGTAAGATAGGTAAAAGACTAGTGCAAGTTTGGGGAAACTAAAGTAAAATGCTCACCCTTGAAGCACACTTCAAGAACAGCCAAGGCAGCCCCCTTATTCTGATCAAAAATAGCCCAAAAACTCAAGAATCAACCCTCAAAGTCCTCAATCTCGGAGCAAGGTGTAATAGTGTGTGTATTGGTGCAAAAGTAAGGTAAAATCACACTTTTAGGCCAAGAAACACACACAAGGGAGGAGAGAGAGGGAAATATAGAGATAGGGTGTATCTATATGTGTAAGCTCTGGTTTTGCCTTCAAAGTCTCTAACCTAGAGCAAGGAGAAGGCCTCTCCTCTTATAGAAGTCCCTCTTGCAAAGCTTATACAACAAGCTTGTTTAGAGGGAGATCCCTCCATACACGTGTATGGAGGGAAGTAGAGTTGGTGCCAGCTATCACAGCTGGCACAAAATATCTACATAAAGTAGATGAACAGTGGTCGGCTGCCCAAAAATGTCATTTTGACAAAATTTAGTGCCGACCGGCAACAAACAGTGCCGACCGGCAACAAAACGTGCCGATGGAATAAAAAACTAGCCGGTGGCCTCTAGCCACTGCCGGTGGTGTGTGGGGATGCCTCACAAGGCATTCCCTGCCCCTCCAAGGCAAAACACAAGTGTTTGGTGCAAAACCAGACACAAAACGGTCAAGTTCGGAGATCCTGAGGTAGGGCGCGTAGCCGAGACCCCCGGGAACTCCAAACGAACACAAACAAGGGTAATCACCAAGTGTTCAAACGGTGACGTCCAAGTCTTGAGGATGGTCAAAAATGGGGTGTCTACAATAATGAACTAGAGGGAAGAATAACCATCTGTGGTGTGTTTGAACTTGTGTGCTGTGGTTTGTACTAAATTAAGAGCCCTTCGTAGGTATGCCTTGCATACCACATGCAAAGTACTTATACATTTTTATGTTTTTGGTTATACAAGTTTGTGTTACTAGTTATACAAATTTGTGTTCACACTTATATCAGGTCACCTTACAGGTAAAATTAATAAAATAATATATTATATTATATACGTGTAAGTATTTTCTGAAAAATGTGTAAATTTTCACAAAAACGTGTAAGCCTCTGCACAAAATATTTGGAACAACACAAAATGCATAAGTTTTCGCAAAGAACGTAAATGATTTCACAAAAATGCGTAAGTCAACACAATAAATCGTAAGTTTTTTTTTCAAGAACTGATAACAACACAAAATGCATAAGTTTTCAGAAAGAACGTAAGTAATTTCACAAAAAAGCATAAGTCAACACAAAAATGCATAAGTTTTTTTCAAGAACTAACAACACAAAATGCATAAGTTTTCACAAATAGTGTAAGTGATTTCACAAAAAAGCATAAGTCAACACAAAAATGGGTAAGTTTTTTTTCAAGAACTGACAACAACACAAAATGCGTAAGTTTTCACAGAGAACGTAAGTGCTTTTACAAAAAAGTGTAAGTCAACACAAAAAGGTGTAATTTTTTTTTTCAAGAACTGACAACAACACAAAAGGTGTAAGTTTTCATATGTGTCAATAAAGTTACGATAAACTTACTGGGTTGCTATCCACGAGTTGTATTGAATGGTCGCACTGGGCTTCTCATTCTTTCACGTTTATTGATTTCTAGCATACAATAATGTCAACTTGAAAGTACTTGTTTTTCTAAATTTTGATTCTTTGTAAAACTCCATCTACGTTTTTCCTCTGACTTTTTTCTACAACTGTTATTTCTATTTGCAATCACATTTAATTGCCAACAATGCACACACATTGTGTTTGCCAGAACTTGTAGTTATAATTATTTTGGACTTATAGTTGTTAATTGTCTTGTATGTGTGTCACTTTCGTCTAACACTTATAGAGCATAAAGAAGCTTAGGGAAAGGTGGAAGGCACTCCCCTCTGATGAGAAGAAAAGGTTTGAGGAAATGGCTAAGGTGAGTGGTGAGGAACACGCCAAAGTTGTTCCACATGCACCGAAATCTGAAAAGGTAATTGCGTGCTTCATGTTTTCATAAATCATTTGGCTAGGTCCTGCTTTCCAAACATTGTTGGTTCTATTTTTTTTATTAATTTAAACTTAAAAGATTTGCAGACTAGAAAGCAAGTCCGCATATCACTGAAGTCAATTATTGATCTAGTTAATCGGTTTAATGAAGCACAAAAGCAGGCAGCCATTGATATTAGGTTTGGTGGCTTCTTGGGGATGAAATGTACATGTATAGATCACAACTTCTGCAAATGGTTGGTATAAAACTTCGATCCTGACACTAGTTTATTGAACGTTCATGGTCGTCAACTAAGGCTCACCTGTAAGGCAGTTAATGTTTTATTGGGAATACGGTCAGAAGGCAATGATGTGCAGTTGACTGGTTCATTAGACGCATATCCCAATATCTATGAAGAGGTTGGAGTTGTTAAGAGAGTCATTCCTTTGAACTAGTTGAGGCTTTATCTAACCGAGACTGATGGTGTGGAGGACGAGATTCAGAGGAAATATGAGATGTATGTGTTGGGGGCTATGTTGTGTCCTACCACAATGGCTGCCTTGAGTCCATCGTTCATTCATGTCATAAAGGACGTCAACGGTATGCGACCGTGTAATTGGGCAAAGTTGGCACTATAATTCCTTCTAAAAGGTGTTCGCAAGTATAAGACCAAAGGTCATCGCGATGCAACCGGATGTGTTTTCCTGCTAGCAATATGGTAATCAACTATTGTTTTTACCATTCCCTCCATATGTTTCATGCATTGTTCTGTTATGGCTGATGAAATTGGCCTTCGTTAGGAAATACAATGTTACCTGTTATGTCAGTACAACAAATAACACTCTTCCAGACCAAATATCCTGGTCGCAGAAAGAGCTTATTTGATCGCAAGTGTCATGAATTTAACAATAAAGACTACAAAACAAAATTTTTTGACCAACCTCAATGGAGGGACCAATTTTCCTACTTTGTGAAGAAGGGAACAAAATTGATTGTTCTTCATCCATTTTGAATAATCAATATAAGAGATAACTTGAATATGAAAGTTTATACACATTTGTAGGCAGACTTGAAGAAGAATATATAGAAGAAACCTTGATAGGACCATTAAGAAAGCAAACGCATTCATTCTGGAAAAGGTCCTTGCGGTTTCAGCCATTCATTTACACAAACATGTACATAGGTTTTTTTTTTTTTTTTCATCAATAAAGTTCTTGATTTGCTGTAAAAAAATGAAAAATAAAAATAAAAAAAATGCATCATATGTGTCAATAAAGTTCACAGCATAAGAAAGAAAATCGGTATTTTATGTATGTTCACTTCAAAATTGACAAGAATGAATGTCATTGTTACTGAATATAGTTGATTTTCGTGGGAAGAAAAAATTAATTATGATGTCCCCCTTACTGTCGACAGTTATTGTACTTCGATTGTGTTTGTCTGAGCTCTACAAGTACCTCGACTGCAACACGGTCCATCTCGCGGCTTCATGATTGGGGTGATGCCCAAATACGGGAGACGATGAGATGTATCTTAAGTGTCACACCCCTAACTCGCCCCTAAAAGTTTTGGGCATGACCTAATCAAAAACAGACACTTATCCTGCTATATATGATATTCGGGGCCTGAATGGAAGCGTTAATATAATAGAATAACATGCAGACACATCCATTGAGCGACTACAAATATGCCAGGACCACGACTCGGAATTAAACATCTAGTGAACATGTATCTGAGATTAAGTTACATACACATTTACAAGTCCAGACCAGAGGTTGGGCATATAACGAACATTAGATACAAATCTACTTCAGCCCACAAAACATTAGTACAAAATGACAAAGTCTAGCAAAACTGCACTAGCATGCAAAGGGCTTCTCCAAGTGCCTGGTTGTCCTTAGGTTGACAAAAGATAGATGATAACGATGCTAGGACTGACCTCCAAGTTGATTACCTACAGAATCAGACAAAATTACAGAGTGAGACAAGCTCAGTGAATAATAGCACTTAAGCAGTTTAATAACCAACTTTAACCACAATGCATAACAGTGCATTCACAAAAATGAAATCCAAATAGTGAGTCTGATATTGTTTTACTTTCAGAACGGCCTTGGGCCTAGTATTACAGTTATAACAGAACGGCCTACTGGCCCAGAAATACAGAACAGCCTTTCGGCCCAGAAATGTACAGAATGACCTTTCGGCCCAGAAATGTACAGAACAGCCTTTCGGCCCAGAAATATACTGAACAGCCTTTCGGCCCAGAAATATACAGAAACGTAGTCAACCTTACATTGTCACCAAGTTCTGATCAATACATATGTTAATGTCGTGTCTACCAGAAAATAGAATGGTCATAACAAATATTAACAGTAAATAAATGTACATTCCGTGTACTATTACTCACAGTGTTGTTGCGGAGTAGTGGTTCCTTCGGTGGTGTGTCCTACACACATAGACAACACATATTAGTTTCTTTCTTCTTTTAAACCATTTCTTACATTTTTTCATTTCAATTGCATGTACAATCATAAACAGGTATCAAACACAAATTCCGAAAAGAGCTGAGGGTTAAGCACGTAAAACAGAGCGAACGGAATTTCTGACCTGGGCCGCACGTGCGGCCATAACTTCCGCTCGTGCGGACATGTACCGCAGGTGCGGTCCCCCTCCACCGCTCGAGCGGCCAAAAATAGTATGCATTTTCCATTTTTCTCCTCTTGGCCGCACGTGCGGCCATGACCTCCGCATGTGCGATGGTGACCCCTGTTTTGGGCAGCTTGACTTCAACCCAAATTTTAGCAATACCAATTCATTTTTCATGCAAACCAAGATTAAACTAATGCAATACCTTAATCCAACGCCACCAATACATGAATTATAACTTGAGTATCACAAGATAAACATGCTTAGAAGCTTAATCAAATCACAACCTTTCTAAATTTCATCCTTGGATTCAAATTCCTCATGTTCGTAAAACATAATGTCATGGGGTTGGCATAAAACCAAAGATTGAAGTATAAATTTCATACAACACCTAAATTAGATGTCAAAGCAACCAATTGATGAGAACCCTTTTGAATCAAACATAAATCATAAACATAAACCTTAACTACACACCCTAAGTTGTTAAAACAAGAATATCCCTTTCTTATGTCCAAGTGAAGGTTGATTAGGTTGAATTGGACTTACCTTGAGTTAAATCCCACAACTCTCCTCAATTTTGACAAGCTTCTTGTTGAATTTCTTCTCCCCCAATTCTTCTTCTCCACACTCTTTATTTTCTCCCCCAGGAGATATTTCTAGTTTTTTGATCAAGCTTAAGAGGCCTTAAATTGACATATCCATATATAAGAGCATATAGGACAAAATTCAATCGTTTAATCATTCCAAAATTGAAATTTGGTAAACATGCTTAATATTACTTAAAAATTATGCTAATCACAGATATATAACCAATTTCAGATAATTAAGCCGTTAAGGCTTCCAATTTCTGATTCGAACAGTTTAAGTGCGACAAATAATTTCCTTATTCAACAGATAGGAACTCATATTTCGAAGTTTCACTTAATTCAACGTAATTTCACATAGAGTTTCACAATGAGCATTCAACAGCACAGAATAGAGGGTTGAAAAGATACCAGAATGATGTACGAGGGTCGGGTTATTACATTAAGGAAGCAAAATTTTCCAAAAAGATGAGGTAAACAACCCAACCAGTATGCACATTTGACACCATTGACCCACTTGTCTTCAACATACAATGTCAGACTTCATTTACGTGTTTGTATGATTAGATGGAGTTTGATTTCACTAAGGACGAAAGCGACGTCGATGATAAAGAAATGGACGCACACCAAAGTCGATAGCCAACAAAAACTATAGTACGATGAAGTTCGTAAGACCAAAGTACAGTCAGACATTTGTGAACTAAAGGAAATGATGAAGCAAGTTCTTCAAAACCAAACAGATTTAATGGACATGTTGCGACATTTTCGAGGCAAGCAAGTAGTTGGCAATGAGAAGGTAATCTATCCAATCATTATGTATATTTGACAGAGTTGACCCACATCATTTCAAGATGAATTATGAGACTAAGTTAATCTATGTGTTTGTATGATTAAGTGGAAGGTAATGATGTGTGTATCATTAACCTCTCCTCCAATGTTGCTGAACTCAAGGAAATGCTAAAGCAACTGCTTCAATGTTTTAGTTTTCGTAGTAACCAACTGTTGACTGAACAAACCAATTTTGCTGAACTGAAGCAAATGATACAGCATGCCGTGGAAGGTATATTTTCTAGACCACAATTGGTAGGCGTGGAGAAAAAGGATGTGGACCCTTCTGTTAGAGTGGAGGTGCATGACGATGGTGTGGTGAAAGCAACTGATGAAGTTAACCTAATGGAGTGTAATATTTCAAATGTACAAGGGGTGGATCACCATGAACAGAATGTCAAGGGAATCTTGGCAAGTGAGAAAAGTGATTTGCATGATGGACATAAGCTTAACATAGAAAATGTTGGGGACAACCAGAAGAAGGGGGGCCTTAACTTGGGGGAAAGATACAAAACTAAAGATAAATACACTCTTGAGCTTGAGTTAGTGGCCGTGAAGAAAGTGGCGTGCGATGTGCATACTTCTCCTACTAAGATTAGCCAATCTTTGGGAGCAAGTGGAATCGTTTGAGGAAGAGGAAAAGGAAGAGGAAGAGAAAAACGAAAAGAAAGAGGAAGCGGAAGAGGAGTTCAACCCACTGAGGTCAGGGATATGCATTTTTGCAACGATATCAAAATAAGTACTCGACTTGCAAAAGAAAAACTTCCAAGTCACCACATCACTTCACCTTTTGTTGTTGATGGTGCGAATAAGGCGAACAAGGTACAAATACTGCCTTCTGCCCCACAAGTTCTGAATAACCAATTCATGCCCACATCAATAATGGGTTCACTAATTTTACAATGATTTGTGTTGTATTGTAATAGTTGTCAAACAATTGCATGTTTGCACTTATGACTGCTGCAATATTTTTTACACATTTCTAACAAACTCCTCACCAAAGTTCACAAGTTGGACAAACTATGAAGTTCAGAGGTTATACATCGCTTCACGTTATTTTTTATCAGTAACAACCTTGTTATGTAAGCTTCATTTTTTTTTTTTATCAAATGTGTTTTATTACTTGACTATTTATTTTAGTAGGAGTTGTTGAGGATGTTGGAGAGTGAAGGGTTCTTATCGCCAGAGGAAGAAAAACTTGTCGACTATGCATTTGACGATAGCAAAAATGAAATGTATAGTTTCATTTACTACTTGCAAATTTTTAATGACACTCCATTGTCAAATAACTTTCATTCTAAGGATAATTATTCCTTGTAGGGACATTGTTTCAGTGAATCTTCATGGAAGGGCATGTGAAGTTGGTACCCGGTGTGACATGCGCACGCTAAAACCAGGGGCTGGCTATCCGACACTATAAGTGTTGGCAGCTCACATATGAATCTACGTTTTTCATTTTAAGAACTTGCAAACCTTATTTATCAACTTGCCTCATGTCTTACATACAATGTTCCAGCCAATCAACATGGTGGTAGTGCAATTGACTAATCAACAGAGGGATTTACACAATGACGAGAGGCATACTGATTGGTTCTTTCCAGTATCTGTCGGCAAGTAAGTGTTTTAGCTAGGCTGTGTTTTCTATATGACATATTTCATCAAATGTTTGGCTCAATGACCTTTCTGCATTACACATGCAGACTTTCATTCTAAATAAAAATACGCAACTCTGCATCATGAAAATATCGTCACATTGTATTTTGGACATGACAGACACACTGGTGCGATTGATGCATGTCAAAGGGTAATGTCAATGTCGATTCCATTATATTCAATGTAAATATGAAAGCCAATATATGTTCACATGCCCTTTAAACAATGTCTGCACTTGTGTTTGTGTGTTGCAGAGTACATTGGTTATGCCTTAAAATTGATATGGTCGACAGTGTAGCTTACCTATTTGACTCGTTCCCATCCACCAAACTGAACAAAAAGAAGCTAAATGTGGCAAAAATTTGGGTATGTCCTTTTGGTGGATTTCTCAACACTATAACAAACTTTAACATCCTTAACATAAACCAACTTTCACTTTCCGCAACAGGTTCAAACTCTACACGAGTTACTACAACTACAATTATGAAATGAATATGTTACAGACGTTCGTAGCTTTGACGTCCACATGTTATATGAAAGGCCATTACAACAACTGGATGAATAATCCGAAATCCCTCCATCACATTTATTTGTCTCCTGAATGAATCATTTAACGAACGTACTTACATTGTTGACAAATTTAATGTTAAATTATTCTTGTAGCACTTTTGACTGTGAGATGTTCATCATCAAGTACATGCAGCGACTTGATTTACCTGCCAGTCCACACAAGGTACATTCTACCGCTTCATTTCCAATTGTGAATCAAATCCTTACTTGTATTTGCTACAATTGGAACTGATTTGTGATATGATCTTTCTGTACAAAGTTTCATCCCGCTGTGTGTCATAAGTTGTTAGTTGACTTCCTTATGGATGTTAATAATTCAAAGATCGTAGAGTATCTTCAATGCCTTGATATCAACAATACCACAAAATAGGGCAGTGACGGGAATGGGCTGGTAGTACAACACTAATTTGGGTGGCAATAGGACTTCACCAATTTTTTATGCATTGATTTCAAGATGGATATTAAATATGGCTTCACAGTATTTTTTTATTAAAGGATGTAAAGATGGACAAATTGTTTTGTTGAACTCATATGTAAAGATTGATCAATCAGCTGTTGGCTATTATTTCAATGTGGCTGCTATGTTATTACTATTTTGTTTACGCATGTTTTTTGTACAAAAAAATTCAGATGATTGCGACTGAAACAAATATAATTTACGACTGTGTTCTTTTTGCTCATATTTTGAGGAATGTACTTGTCAAGCAAATTCTAAGCATAACTTCGATGTGGCAACTGTAATGTTAGCATTAACATATCTATGTTTAGGTGGAATGATGTACACTATCTTCGTGAAGTTACCAAATCAAACCAAGCCTTAAGTCCCATCAAATGGGGTCAGCTACATGAATCATTCTTCTCCACCCGGCCCTATCAAAGGCCATTTCATTAGTCAAATTAAGTAGATCTATATCTCTATTTACAACGCTAACCAACGTTAATCTAGGCCTACCTCGTCTCTTAACACTTCCATCTACCGTTACAGCATTGCATCTCTTCACTACTACCTCTGTTGGTCTCCGTTGAATATGACCAAACCATCTCAATCGATTCTCTCTCAACTTATTTTCTATCGGAGCTACTCCTACCCATTCCTAAATACACTCATTCCTAATTCTGTCTTGCCTAGTCTTGCCACACATCCACTTTAGCATTCTCATCCCAGCCACACTCATCTTATCTATATGTTGTTTCTTGGTTGCCCAACACTTCATCCTATACAACATCGCTGGTTTAATAGCCGTTCCATAGAACTTACCTTTAACTTTAGTGGGTATTTGTTTATCGCACAGTACCCCAGACGCACTTCTCCACTTACACCATCCCACTTTAATCCTATGGGCCACATCCGCATTAATCTCCCCTGTTGTTGTGATAATCGACCCTAAATAACGAAAATGTTCACTCTTAGGCAGTTCTTGGTTTTCAATCTTCACTTCCCACGTACCATCATTGTTACTGTTACTAAATTTACACTCCATGTACTCGGTCTTAGTTCTGTTTATCTGGAATCCTTTAGATTCAAAAGCTTTTCTCCAAATCTCCAACTTTGTATTAACTCCTTCTCTTGTCTCATTCACTAGCATTATATCGCCTACAAAAAGCATACACCATGGCACGTCATCCTGGATATTTCTTGTCAACTTATCCATAATTGAAGCAAAAAGATAAGGACTTAAGGTAGATCCTTGGTGTAACCCTACAGTGATAGAAAATTCATTTGTCTCTCCAGCAGGCGATCTAATAATGGTCCCCACCCCTTCATACATGTCCCTAATCACATAAATGTAACCTTGTGTCACCCCTTTCTTCGCTCACACCCACCATATTATATCCCCAGACACTCTATCATATGCTTTCTCAAGGTCAATAAACACCATATGAATGTCTCTTTTCTTTTCTCTATACTTTTCTATTACTCTTCTCAAAAGATAGATCGCTTCCATTGTTGACGTGCTTGGCATAAACCCAAATTAATTCTCTGACGCCTCTATTTTATCTCGCAACCGGTGTTCTATCACCCTCTCCCACACTTTCATTATATGACACATTAGCTTGATTCCTCTATAGTTGTTGCAATTCTGGACATCTCCTTTATTCTTTTAGAATGGCACTAAAATACTCTTCCTCCACTCATTTGGCATGTTCTTAGTCAACAAAATTTTGCTAAACAATTTAGCCAACCAAGCAATTCCCTTTTTACTCAAACACTTCCAAGCTTCAATAGGGATATCATTTGGTCTTAAAGCCTTATTTGATTTCATCTTCTTAAGTGCAAACTCCACTTCGAAGTTCCTAATCTTGCGATAGAACCTATGGTCTTGGTTTATCATATTACTGGTTATTTCTTCCTCTATTGCCATACCTCCATGTTCCTTATTTAATAGTTTTTTCAAAATAGTTCTTCCATTTTTCCTTAATCTCTTTATCTCTCACCAATACCTTAGAATCATCACTTTTGATGCACTTAACTTGATTAAAATCTCTTGTTTTCCTCTTCCGTATCTTAGCATGTTTGTATACCCTCTTATCTCCCTCCTTACTATCTAGTTTAGTGTATAGGTCATCATAAGCTTTCAACTTAGCCTCTCTCATTACTTTCTTGACCTCCTTATTAGCCAATCTATAGGTCTTAAGGTTTTCCTCAGTTCTATCATTTTGCCACTTTTTAAAGCACTCTTTTTTTGCCTTAACTATCACTTGAACCTCTTCCCTCCACCACTAAGTTTCCCTAGAGCTGGGGTCCCATTCCTTTTGACTCTCTAAGCATTTCTTTTGAGATTCTCCTCATACAATTGGCCATCGAGTTCCACATAGTGTTAGCATTATCTTCCAAGTCCCAAGTACCTTCCTTATCCATTATATTCTTAAATATTTTTAATTTATCCCCTTTTAGGTCCCACCATCTCGTCCTATGACGCCCACCATCCTTCCTAGCTTGGTATTGCTCTCTAAAACATAAATCTAGTACCAAAATCCTATGTTGAGAGGTCAGGCTCTCTTCAGAAATCACCTTACAATCATTGCATTTTAGGCAGTCCACTTTTTCTCACTAAGAAGTGATCTATTTGGCTCTTAACTGACCCACTCTTAAAGGTTATCAAATGCTCCTCCCTCTTATTATACATAGTATTGGCCACCACCTGGTCAGAAGCCAACACAAAATTTAAAATACTCTCTCCCGCCACATTTCTGTCATCAAAATCGTATCCACCATGCACCCTTTCATAGCCTAGTTTATCTATGCCTACATGGCCATTAAAATCTCCACCTATAACCAGTTTCTCTCATACGGGTATCTTCTGTAAGATCTCATCCATTTGCTCCAAAAAAATTCCTCTTAGTCTGATCCTCTAATCCTACTTGAGGGGCGTATCCACTAATAACGTTCACTATATTCCCTCCAATAACTAGTTTAACTAGCATAATCTTATCCACTTTCCTAATGACCTCTATTACATTCTCCACAAGACCCTTGGCAATTAAGATTCCGACCCTATTCCTGCTCCTTACCACTATAATACAGTTTAAAACCGATATCCTCAATTTCCCCAGCTTTCTAATCATAACAAAGGCATGTTTTCCCTTGTTGATAAGAAAATATCTGCCAATTGTGGTGGGCCATTCTGGCTTTTCCAAGCATGGTTGTATGCCTATTTTCTAGAAATACGACCTCCCAAACTAAACACTATGATCACCAAACATTACTCTTATGCAAAATGCTTCTTAACCTTTGTTGACACGCCTAAACTTAACTTCTCTAAATGCCTTTCTACACTCTTCAACCTTTCATCTAATAGAGACCTCCTTACTGTTCATGCTATTTCAATCTTGTCAATTCTCATCTTCTAGACTACAGCATCCCTTCATAGATCCCTCGAACCTGACATATAAAGAAACGATTTGTCAAGTTGAAACATGGAAACATATTCTCACCTGCAGACATATCCTGGTGGGATGTTCTATCTCCTAGACCAAAATGTCTAGCTGTAGTATTGAAAACTATTGCCCTAATCAATGGGTCAAACAATTTGAACTTACTCAAGGTGCACCTTGCCCTTACTTTCACTCCACCATTGAAGAAGAAGTATGGACAAGGATCAATATCAAAGAATCTTCCAATGTAAAACTAATTGGAGTGGAGAATGAAAAACTTCTACAAGACTTTAGCACCCTATTACTTTAAGCATGTTCTCGACATCACCCAGGGTTTCAACACTGGTGAACCCTTATAGCAACAGTAATTTTCTCCAAACCTCTTCAGACCTGTTTGAGAGATGTGTTTGTTGACAATGAAGGCTCTAAACCACCCACTTCAAGCCTGAAGACTTCAAGTAAGTTTATCGTAGCTATCAACCTACTTCTACATTACAACGGTGGTAAGACACATGAAGCAACCAAAGGTACACTCACTAACTCACCAAGTTCATATGCTTTAGCAACTACATTAGCAGCAATGTGGCCAGAGATCTTTCTGATATTAGAGAATGGTGGATAGATCAAACCCTTGTCAATATTCTCTTTTGTTGCTTGCTCAGCCAAAGCCTCCGTTGTTATAAAGGAAAGTTGATGATTTAGATACAAGGGTGAACCATTCTATCTATTTGTCGTGCCTGTCGTCTAGAATTGCAATTTAATAGGTTTTGCCAAAATTTTTCCATAGTGCTTCACACATGATTATGGGCAACCAGTGTAAAAAACTTCTGTTAAAAGGATATCTAGAGAGGGCAAGATGTACAGAGACTGTTTCAATGACTTAAACCTGCGCCGCCAAGGACAGTAATATGGCAAATCGCCCTTATAGAACCAGATCACACATCAAGGGAATAAAACAAACACAAGGTGTTTTTTGAGTTTACGTTCTATTAGAATTTAAGTAAACATCTCAGAACTTTTTCTAAAGACAGTCTATTCATTATGTACGACTTGTATAGCCTAGTTGGCCACCATGCCTTCCTTAGGGCTTAGTCCCAAAGCGGTCATGAGTTCAATTATTCTTAGAGGAGTTGAATTAAGGGAGTGCAAGCACTCAGATGTTTTGCCAAGGGTGGGGAGATTTTCTTCCATATGTGTTAATCTAATAACTAACAACTAACATTCGCTGATTAAAAAAAAAAATGTACGACTTGCATAGATATGTGACCAAAGTAAAGGGAAAAAAAATAAAGCGAAGTAAAATGAAATAAATAAAGGAATGAATTCCTTTCTCTTCAATTATCAAGTAAATTGTATACAACTTATCATGTGTGTAGTTATGTAATATGTAGTGCACTTATAGGCTTCCAGAAGTGTTTCATCGTGTACACGAATTGCACCAGAGATGACCAAACCCAAACCAAATCTAGGGAAAATATATGCATTATTTGCTTGAATTGATCACCAAAAAAAAAGAAAAGAAAAGAAAAGAACTGACAAGGTGCCATCACAATCAGTTTTTAGTATCCATCTCAGATGCATTAAGGATATAACACCAAAAAACTAGAAGTATAAAGTAATAGAACCTGGCCAGGTACATAGAGTTTGCCATTGTATTCTACAGGGTCAAATGGACTTCCACTGGCAAAAATTGCATGTCCCTTTTTTTAGAAAAGAGAAATTTATTAGTTTTGTATTTAAATCCAATCAGACATTACTTTGCATTAAAGCATCAAATTTTAAGATAATAAAAAATGCATAATTTATTTTTAACTGACTCCAAGTATAAGCTTCTTCAGTTATGCACTCAGATTGCGAGGTTGGGTTGGAGAGAGCCATAATGAGAGGTTTCTGCATGCCATTCATTTAGAGTCATATTGTAAAATTTTGTAGAGAGAGAGAGAGACCATTCATTTAGAGTCTTATTGTAAAATTTTGTAGAGAGAAAGAGTATCACCTCTTTTGTGAATGTTCTTCCTAATCCAGATGAACCAATTAGAACCGTCAGCTTGATAGCTTGATGACATCTAAAAATGAAATAGAGACCAACAATCTCTAAAAACTACCTTCTTATAATAAAACATAGACATAACGGGAATGCATCAAACCTTGACAGCATCTAAAAGATCCTTCACGGGTTCATGTTATTGAGCCCAAGGTTTCTTGAAGTGTTGAAGGGAATTCTTACGAGAACTAACAATTAGGCCCTACAAGAGAAATCACATGTTTTTTTATTAATGCAAGACACAAGTGCCGAAAAGGGTAAAAATGGAAACAAAATAAAAATATGATCAATCATGATTGACTAAATATCCATCATTTAGGAAGAAACTATTAAGTATTAGTGTGTAAGGATAGTTATGTCATTTACTCCTTTAGTCTTTTATTATAAGAATGTGTAGCCCTAATATGTTTAGGAGTGAGAAATAAAACTCAGCAGCAGTGATCTCTCTTTTCTTCCTCTCATTTTGTTCTTTCTTTTATGCAAATCTAACATGGTATCAGAGCTTCATCTTCCTCCTTGAAGATTCTTCTCTTGTTCCTTGTTTCATTCGTTCTTCCATGTACACAAAAAATAAAATAAAATAAAATAAATCCAAAAATAAAAAATAAAAAATTCCTTCATGGTCGAAATTTGATGGGTTTTCACTTTGGATTTTTATTTTAATTTTTTGATGAGTGTTTGAGTGTTTTTCCAATTTTTGTTGATTTTTGGAAAAACTTATTGATTTTTCGAAAGTCCCTGCTGAGCTTGTTTTTGGCTGACTTTTTCCTTCCTCCCTCTACCTTGGGAGCCGACTGGGATTGTACTAGGGTTGGAAGACTTGGTTTTGATGATTTGGCAAGGTTCCACTCTATTTTTGTCAGTTTTCCTCAATTTCAACATAGTTTCTCTCAGTTTCTGATTGTTTTTGGCCTCACCAGCCTATGTTTCGGCTTTGTTTTTGTCTTTAGAGGTAACTTTTGTCCCCAAGTTGAGTTTGTGAATTTGCCTCTATTTGTTTTTGATGGTTTTGGGCTGGTATTTATTTTTCTATTGTGGGGATATAATCTTCAATGGCTGAGGGTGAGACTAAGGATACAATTAGTGATGAGGGTGGCCTACGTCGTGTTATTACTCTTGCCGACAGTCCTTCTCTTCAAATTAGTCCTATTAAATTGGATGGTTCCAACTATTTGATTTGGTCACGCTCCTGTTGTCTTGCTATTGTTACTCGCCTTTTGACTGGCTACATTACTGTTCTCTTCCCCTATTGAATGGTGATGACTTACTCCATATTCAACGAATTTCTGAAAATGCTCCTGTTATGACTTGACTATTCAACTCTATACAACCCACCATTAGTCGGAGTTTCCTCTTATTAGATACTGCTTATAAGATTTGGAATGCTACAGCCCAAATGTACTCCCACTAGGGTAATAATGCATAGGCATATGAGTTGAGGAAGAAGTTTCAGAGCATAGATCAGAAAAATAGATCATTCGCGGTATACTATGCTGAATGAAGTAGTTTGTGGCAGGAACTAGACTATTACCAAAGCTTCCAGGCTATTTGTTCTCGGGATGCCACTTTATTTCAACAAACCGTGGAGAAGGAGTGCGTGCATGACTTTCTTGCTGGCTTCAACTTGGAGTATGATCAGATTCACGTGCAAGTGTTGGTTCATTCACCATTTCCCACCCTACGCGAGGCTTATTCCCTTGTCCAGCAAGAGGAGAGTCGACGTAGTGCTATGGTTCATTCCTCTATTCAGGATCATTCTGCTTTGGTTGTTGTTCCTCCTACTCGAGCTCCTCGGCCTAGTCCAGTTCAATCTGGGAGTCAAGGTACACTGGTTGATTGAGATCACTTGAAGTGTGATTATTATGGAAAAGACAGACATGATTGAGAGCATTGTTGGAAACTGAATGGTCGCCCTACTCGGGGTCGAGGTTGTGGTAGTACAGCTCGTCCCCAAGCACATGTGTCTGAGATTGTTGTGAGTTCTTTTGAGCCTAGCACTCTTTCCCAGGATGAGTTACACACTTTCAGGTGTTTTGATGGCTCGACTTGACTCTCTTTCTACCATAGCTTCTTCCACTTCCGCTTCTTCCAATTTTGCCAACACAGGTATTCATGGTAGTGCTCTTAGTACCTTCTTATCGCCTTCTTGGATTATTGATTCAAATGCCACCAACCACACAATAGGTGCCTCTAGTCTTTTCTATTCTTATTCTCCTTGTTACAACCGAGACAAGGTTCAAGTGGCTGATGGCACTTTATCCTTTGTCTCTGGCAAGGGTTCGGTTCATTGTTCATCGTTGCTTTCTCTTTCATTTGTGCTTCGTGTTCCTACTTTTTCCACTAACTTGCTTTCTATTAGTAGTCCTAGGCCTCGTTTGGGAACAAGCTATTTTAGTAACTTTTTAGCTTTTTGGCTAAAATATGAGGTAAAAAAAACTTGTATGTTTGGAATGACTTTTTGATTTTTTATGAAAAAGATGTACAAAAAGTAAAGAGAAAAGGGAATCTTTGACTTTTTGACATAGGTTAAAAAGAATGAAAAGAATTATTTGGCTTACCTATGAACAAGGTAGAGCCTTGTATTTATAATGAAACAATATTACAAAATAGGAAACAAACAAAATAGGAAACGAAGATAAAAAAGGTATTAAATTTGTGATTCACACAATCACAGATTTTATATACACCACCATAATTACAATATCACTCTTTCTTAATTCCAACACTACCATAATTATAACGTCACTATTTCCTAATTCCAACACTCCCTCTTAAGCTAGTGTGAAGATATTCAATAAACGAAGCTTGCTGATAGATGACTGGAGTAATGTTGGGCCAATAGACTTGGTGAACATATCTGCTAACTGCTGAGAAGAAAAGACAAAGGATGGTCTCACAATACCAATCTGAACCTTCTCTCGAATGAAATGTATATCAACCTCTATATGCTTAGTACGCTCATGTAGGACAGAATCAAAAGACAACATAATAGCAGACTTGTTGTCACAAAATAAAGAAGTAAGGGCAGTCTCCTCAAATCCTAACTCTACCAAAATAGAACGCAACCATAGAATCTCACAAGTGCCTTATGCCATAGCCCCATACTCAGCTTCTGCAGAAGACCTAGAAATAACTGCTTGCTTCTTACTTTTCCATGATATAAGATGATCACCATAGAAAGTACATAAGCCAGAAGTAGAACGCCTATCCGTTCTAGATCCTACATAATTAGCATCAGTAAAACAAAAGAGTCCAGATTGAGGATCAGCTGTGAAGAACAATCCCAAGCCAGGAGAGGTCTTCAAATATCTCAAGATATGATGAACCGCATCAAGATGTTTTGTATGAGGTGCTTGCATGAATTGGCTAACCACACTAACTGCAAATGTCAAGCCAGGTCTAGTATTGGTCAGATAGATGAGACGCCCAACAAGACGCTGATACATACCTGGATCCTCTAGTAATTTGCTGGACTATGATGTGAGCTTGGCATTGGGATCCGTAGGAGTAGAAGCAGGTTTACACCGCAACATACCGGTATCCTTAAGTAAGTCAAGAGTGTACTTCCTTTGAGATAAGGAAATCCCCTACTGTGAGCGAGCCACCTCAATCCCTAGAAAATACTTGAGATTCCCCAAATCCTTATATCAAAGATGTGTCCCAAATCCCGTTTGACTTGACCAATACCTATAGAGTCATCACCCTTGAGAATGATATCATCCACATACACCAACAAGACTATACACTGACCTGCAGAATTACGACGGATGAAGCAAGTATGGTCTAAATGGCACTGAACAATGCCCATGGAGATGATAACTGAGCTGAAACAGCCAAACCAAGCTCGTGGAGACTGCTTTAAGCCATACAAAGACTTACGCAGTCGACATACTTTTCCCGAATACTCCCCCGCAACTTAAAAACGAGGAGGAGGAGCCGTATAAATCGTCTCAAGAAAATCCCCATGCAGAAAGGCATTCTTGACATCAAGCTGATAAAGGAGCCAAGAATGGGATGCTGCAAGAGAGATGAGTAGACGAACAGAGGTAAGTTTGGCAACTGGGGCAAAGGTAGCACCAAAATTCTTGCCAGGAACTTGAGTGAAGCCCTTGGCCACTAAGCCGGCCTTATAAGGGTCAACGGAGCCATTAGGTAGGTACTTAATAGCAAAGACCCATTTGCAACCCATGGTACTCTCACCAGAAGGTAAAGAAACCAAATCCCAAGTATAATTCTGTTCTAAAGCTGCCACCGCCACCCATTTTGGATTCGAAGCGCCTTTGACACAGACCGTGGAATAGACTCAGACTCAAGCTTGCCAAGGAAAGAATGATATGAGTCGAAAACCCTGTCATATGAGAGATACTGGGAAATGGGATGAATAGTTCTACATAGATAACCCCAACGATTGGGGGGATGGCAATCCTGAGGAGGATTACGGCGAGGAAGGGAATGAGAGGCATGTAAAGGGCAAGAAGTACCTAACCCATGACCCGGAGAGGAAGTAGGAGGGGGCTGAGCATAAGGGCAGCGAAAGTATACTTACAAGGAAGGGGCGAATGAGGCGAATGTGGAGGGTGGGAGGGAGGTAACCTCATCGGCAACCGCATCCAAAATGGGGACCGGGCGAACACTTTAAGTAGCTGCAGGGGAAACCTACAACGAGGGGTTAGGACTAAAAAATGGAAGATCCTTACAAAAAGTAACATCCAGAGTATGGTGAAAATGACATGACACAGGATCAAAATATTTATACCCCTTAGATATAAAAGATTACCCCAAAAAAGACACAACGAATAGACTTGTCATCTAACTTAGTATGAGTGGGACGTCGGTCTTGAACAAAACATGTACACCCAAAAACACGAGGCAAAAGAGGAAAAAGGGAAGTATTAGGCAGAAGAATATGGAATGGAGTAAGGCCATAAAACACACGACTAGGAGTCCTATTAATGAGATAGACAGCAGTAAGAACAGCCATGTGCCAATAAGACTTGGGCACACTCATACCACGAAGAAAACAACGCACGACAGACATAATATGATGGTTTTTACATTTAGCCACAACATTTTGTTCAGGGTTTTGAGGACATGTAAGTTGTTGAAGGATACCCATTCAATTAAGGTGAGAATGAAACTCATTAGAGATGTATTCCCCACCATTATCAGAGCGAATGTTCCTAACAATGGTATTAGGCTTCCCAAGCATTTCTTGTGTATCAAAAAAGTCAACCTCGAGGTTAAATGCAAGAGCTATGATCCTTGAAATTGCTTTTGCCACCTCACTAGCACGCATATAAAAGATACATGAGGAAAATGAGGCAAAAATCTATCAAAAAATTATATGAACAATGTCATATATATAAAACTGAAAGCATGAAATCATGGCTGAACAAGTCACAAGGCTTAAATGGAATGATAGGTAATTGCTACTTTTCTACAAATGAATTTCTAGTGGGTAAGGAGAACAACTCCCAATAGAACAACTATATGGATTAGTTTTATACATGTCCCAATTTAACAATGGTGTTTAGAAATATACCTCAGTGGCTAAAACAATTCATTCAACCTAATTCTTTGTTATTATTCCTCAGGTTATGCAACATATTTTATGCTAATTTGCATCACCAAAAATGTATCAAAATATAAAAGACCTCAAGCGACTGGGAAAACATGTAAGAATTGAAGTTAAAAAGTCTGGACAATATAGATTAAATATGAAGTTAAAAAGTCTGGCCAAGTTTTCGTAATAAAAATATATATAAATATGAATCTTCATGGTCTTAGAATATTATTATCATCCATCACCATAAAATTTTCATGGCAAGGGATGAGCTTGTATAATTACAACTGACAAACTCATTAACCAAGCTTTGCAGGACCCACCAGACTGTGCCGTCAAGACCAAATGGGATAAAGGTATGAGTTCTCTGCTGCAGTTTTTCAGTCTATGCTCTTAGCTCACATCCCTAAGCCTTTCTTTAGTATGTATAGAACTTCCAATATTTGATATGAAGTTATATTTCCCATAATGTGATATTTTCCAAGATTTATTAGTCTAATGCAATACTTTTAAATTGACAATAGGATATTCATATTAAATAACAATGAGAAAATAATATGATGCTGCATTTCTGATTAGACACCAAAACAAGACAAGATAATTTTGTTTGCCGCATGGAAAGTTATAATGTTTGATACAAAGCAGCAAATACATCTGCCAGTAGTATATGAAGTTCATTAAAAAAAGATTAAGCTTGAACAAAACTTACAGTGCCTCTCTATGATAGTTCTCCATAGTTTGGCCAAAAGACCAAAGGGGTTACTACTGATTGCAAAACAAATACCACGTAGAATCCTCAAATGCTTAAATCCCATCAAGTTGAATTAAGCTCTGATGTGTGTGTGTGTGTGTGTGTGTGTGAGAGAGAGAGAGAGAGAGAGAGAGAGAGAGAGAGATGATTGGGACATGACATGAACTACTCATGCTTCGCACTTTCTTTAGACTTGAATGGATTTTGTAGCTTACCAGAAGGGGGCCAGACATTTGGTCCGTATAATTGCTTTTCTATGTCAGGATCATTTTCAGGTACTTCTATTCCAATGTTATATCCCTCCTTATAATCTCCTATATCTGTAAAATAGGATAATCAATATTTTCGTTTTTTATGGAACAAGGATCTCTCTATTATAATTAGTTTAAATTTCAACAACAATAAATCAAGAAAAATGGATCAACTGAAAGAAGAAAAGAATGGGACAATATAAAAAATAAAACAATGTGGGTGGCATCTCAAAGTAGGAAGGCAAAAATATAATTATGTAAACAAGAACATATATGAATGCAAATCGGCTCAAGTTTGTTTGAGGCCTAAGGCATAAAAAACATAAATGAAGCCTTTTTAAGATTTTCATTCGAAATATATTTTTCTTTTCTTTTCAAATGCAAAATTACAAATTACATTCAAGTTTTCTAACATATCATTTGTAATTGATATTGTGGGTAGTTCACTTATTGTTTCTTATGACTTAATCAATCTTAGGTTGAACTTTATCCATTTTAATTTTTTTTTTCCTTTGCAATGCAACTGTTATAGACAAAAAAAAAAAAAGAAAAAAAAAAGAAAAAAAAAAAACAAGGCCCAATTAGTACACATTAATGTGTGTTTGGGAGGGGAAATTTTATAATCGCTGATGCATTAGAAATTTTAGTTTTCATTAATTATTCAATATATCAATTGAAGTGCTCCCTTCTGCTTGCAAAACTTAATTTAAAACTTTCGATTCCCAAAACAAATTTAAACATTGATATAATCTTGTACAAAAATTCCAAATGCAAATTGAAGACAACTATCCCTACTTTTTTAACAGTTAGTGTGATTGCAAATTTATATTTATCATATTAAACTATATAAAAGTGAGGCCTTTTACTGTGTGGGGATGTTAGGCGAAAGTCTAATTTTCCTAGCACTCAAGCCACTTCTTGACACGCATGATCATACAAGCACAATATATACATATATATACACATACATGTCACGCACATACCAAGCTATACAATAGATGCCAACTTGTATTAAAAAAAGCATCATATTGATCTGATATTCACTTTTGTGCTTATTGCTAAAAAGTAGTGTGACACTAGAAAAATGATAGCAGAACAAACCATGTATTTGATTGACAGGATCCAAACGTTCATTGAAAAGGGGAGTGTAACCTCGATGTTTCTTGTTTCTAAGAACCTTCATTTTCTCATTTACTGGTAGATCAAAAAAACTTTTTCTTTGGTTAAAAACCTCATCCATAAATTCCTGGTTGATTCCATGATTGATCACATAGAAAAACCCAGAATCCAAACATGCCTGTAGAAAAGAGAGAAAGCAAAGGATAAGCCAGGATATAAAAACCAATTAACAAAAAACGGTGTGTGCGTGTGTGTGTTTGTGTGTGAAAAAGAGAGAGATTAAAATAAAACATATGGTACTTTAGTTCAATGACTGACTCATACAAAGAAATGGTAACACAATTGAGCAACTAAATACTAACTAACCTAATGGCATTGCCTATTTTTATGGTTAAAAAAAAATAAAAAATAAAACTAATAATGACATTGCAGTCAAAAGCTCTTGATCATCAATATTTCACTGTACAGAAAATTGACTAATTTTTGTAAATGTTAAGTTTAAAAGAGAAGCATAAAAAATGACATTTTATCCTAAATTCAATTCATAAATGAGATTTCAATATTTGATTCAATAGGTTGTTCACAGTACTATTTGGGTTGGTTAAAATAAGTTTTTCTATAAAAATTCGGAAATTTTACTTTGCTTTCCCATGATCCAAACAAATAGTGGCATAAGAATCAATTATAGTTTATACACCTACACTTAATATTCAATCTCACTTTCCCTTTGACCTTTTAATTGTTCCGGTCAATCCCTAGACTTTGAATCAAGTTATAATTTGGTCCCACGTATACAAGCGTCATTTCAAAACGAACAAAGAACAATCACAAAAATATTCATTACACTTAGCACCCTTATATTTTTACCGCAATCTCACTTTAGTCCTTCTGCTCTAGCTCTTACGATCCAGGTACATTACTAAAATCTCACACTTTTAGATCATCAATTTGGATAGAGATTTCAAAAAAAAGAAAGAAAAAAAGAGTGAAATATAAATGAAATATAGAGTAGTTGAGTGAGATAATTAAAGGTTCAACGGATCAAATGGGATTGAAGGTAAACTATAAGATGCAACCTTATATTTTTACCACAATCTCACTTTAGTCCTTCTATGCTAGCCTTATAATCTATTATATACTTTTACTAATATCCTAGTTTGTAGGTAAAGTATAGGATGCAAAAGTGTAAATTTGCCATAAGATCCCAAGTTGAACACCGCTTATAATCTGATTGTGCTTAAAGCACCAAACATCAACAATTAGACATGTTATTGGTTGGTCGAGGGGCCACCCACGTGGCATGTATTGTGTGGATTGTGATTGATGGAGGAGTAGGATTCACAATTTTATATTGAATAACTAAACAATATAGGCATAGAGGCTTGTGATTAACTTGGAATATGATCACGTGACGCTACACACCAACTAACAAATTTTCGATCCGTATATAATGAATCAATCAAAAAAACCAAATATATGAGAGAGAGAGAGGGAGAAAGAGAGAGAGAGTGTGTGTGTGTGTACCTGTTTGAGTAAAGAAACAGAGTTATGAATGTTAGGGCTTGAAAGATCGATACAATTGAGTGGAGGGAAGTTTTTAAAATCTCGAGGGGCTTCAAGAGCTTCGTTCGTCAAATTCTTCATTTCTAAAGATATGAGGTTCTGATATTTCTTTACCGATATTATCAATCAATTAAGGGTAAATTACACTCATACCCCTCTATTTTCTTACAATATCACTGCCACCCCCTTTAATAATTGAAATACCAATGCACTCATACATTTGAAAATAATGTAACAATTCAGTCCTTCTGTCAGTCGGTTAATTCAATGAATAAGGGAACTTCTATTTACACCCCATTAATTATCTCAAGACACACCGTTACTTTATTGACACCTGAACAATTTTAAAGTTTAATCAATACACACCCCAATATATCATCTTTACCCTTGAGATGTACACACATTCATAATTAATTTAGTACACGAGTATGTAGACGCGCCCGCGTGAGGCCCTCGTGCTACAGTTCGAACTCAATTAGTGTCACGGTCCTTAATCTGAACCAAAGAGTCCAAATCTGGCAAATCATTTTGAGAAAACGGATTTTTAGAAAAAGAAGTGCCAAACATGGACTGCTTTGCCAGATACAGAGTCGCCACCTAAATATTTTTTATGGGGGAATTTAGGAAACCCTGACTCGGTGCCAAAGGCCACGTGTCCGTCATCACCAAGGTTGCCTCGGCTCGGGAGCTTGGGTACGATTGGGGAAGGTCAGCTATGAGCACCCCCTCTCGCCCGATCTGAAGATCGGCCTCTACTAACCATGATATCCAATTTTGAAAACGTTATGTGTTCTTATTCCGGTTATTAGCCTAGAATTACTATGTTATGCGCACAGTAAACAAGTATAGACTAGATTGCCTAATTTGGAAATACGCATTGCATATCCATTTGTTTTGAAAAAATATTTTGGAATTTGCTACTCGCGAGTAGACTAAAACACGGATTTCAATGAGCTATTCTAACTCAGACAATCCAACCTTCACCCACAGGCATTCAGGCAATTTATAACACATAAGCATCTAGCCACATGGTAAGCATGCTGTCATGTCAACACTCACACGCATGCGGTATGCTAAAGCATAAATGCTTACCTAGTACTCCGTGCCAAAACAGGGAACTCGTTAGCAAATCAATGTATGATCCAAGTCCATGTTAAGTGCCTAATGCAACGCATACAAAATGTCACTAGAATAGGCTCGGCTAATCTAGAAGTGGCATGTGAAATGCACCAACATCATGTATTCAAGTTAGATTTGAAATACTAATGCAGTTAGCATGATGCGCCGAGCCCGGTGCATGCAATACTGATGAATGATGCACGTATGCATAGCATAAGGTATGCAAAATTAAACATGACCTATTACTAACCATTGAAGCAGGTAAGTAAAAGAGAGAAAGAAGTGGGGGTTGGAAGACATGCACACACTCACCCACACTTATTACAAATTCGCCCTCGCTCGGAGGGACCGAAAGAATAATACAAATTAACTAACTCGCAAGCTAATTAATTATTACAAATCACCTAATTAATTAACAAATTAACTAAGCTAAGAAAAGCAATAATAAAAAAGGGGCCCCGGGAAGAGGGTCCAATGCACGCATGCTCGGGTCTTGCTCGGAAGTCCAGTGCCATGCACAAGCTGCCTCTGTTTTCCCTGCTCTGCTTCTCTGAAGACTTCTAAAGTCTCAGGATGTGCTCACTGGATGTTGGGGAATGCCACCGGCTGGAGGGAATCATCATCGGCTGTGATTTGATGTCGATCGGGCAAAAATGAATCCATCGGCCACAGATAGATTGCCGGTCGGCACTCTGTGCAGTCGATCGGCAAAAAGTTCCTGCAGAATCTGTTCGACAGCAGCAGAGGATAGAGCTTTGCATGGCAATGCAATTCAAGCAATGTATGCACCAACCATATCCCTTATCATGTTTATGACTCAAAGGGACATGGTCCTTGGTTCTCGGACCATCAATCGCGCATTTCAATGCATGATGGCCCAAGAGACCAAGTTATGCATTTCGACAGCAGCAGAGGACAGAGCTTTGCATGGCAATGCAATTCAAGCAATGTATGCACCAACCATATCCCTTATCATGTTTATGACTCAAAGGGACATGGTCCTTGGTTCTCGGACCATCAATCGCGCATTTCAATGCGTGATGGCCCAAGAGACCAAGTTATGCATGTTGATTTCAAATGCAATGCAAACCAACAAACAAAGGCCCAACTCCCATCACTAAATCAAGGAACAAGGCATGCATGCTAGATGGAGTGCAACCTAGGCATGTGAACTAGCATGCAACATGGGCATACAATGCATTTATGCAAGTATGCGAACAAACATGCAAGGTAAGCATGCAAACAAGCAAAGGATGGACTTAAGCTCATTTGGGCAGCCCTTAAGGAAGCCCAAAACAGTGGCTATCAACCAAGGAAATGAGGCCAAATGCACATGCAAGCATACATGACAACATGGACCAACATTTAAGCACCTAAAGGCAACTTTTAAGCGCACTTTAAAAGAGGCATAGCACGGACAATTAACATGCAAATGAAGCTCTGAAAATCATGCTATAGGAGGTGTCAAACCAACTAAACAAAGCAAGCAAAACATGCCACAATGGCCCAAGTGCTTAAGACAAGCCAAGCAGGCTTAAACCAAGGTCAAGTCCACCAAACCTCACAAGGCTAAGGGGACTTAAAACAAGTCAAATGCAGACTTAAACAAAGCCAAGGGTGCACTTAGATGGCATATAAGTGGTCTAAACGTGCAAGTATACTCCGAGGCCTAAACAAGGGGCATAAGGTAACAGCCTTTAAACACATTGAAGGAGGATTAAATGCAAGCATATAAGCATGTCATAAGGACTGAGATAACATGTTAAGCGGTTCCAAACCATTGAAATGATACAAACAAGGCATGCTACACACTTATATACTTAAGGCCAACAAGCCGAAAATGCAAAGGAGGCATGCAATGCAAGCTATGGTCGACCAAAACAGCCAAGGACAGACCTTAAACATGGCAAAATAAACATGAAAGCTTCACAAAGCTAGGCCTAAAGCATGCTTGAACAAGGGTTAAAACCTAGATGCATGTTAAGGCAACAAAATGGCATTACAAGGCATGTATGCTAAGTAAGCATGGTGTACCAAAACCAACTTAAAACAATGCTATATCATGGCATAACAAGCATGAAAAATAGCCAAGGCATGGTCAACATGAGCCTAAGATAGGTGCTCCCTCAAGAGGCAAAAAGTGCCCTTTTCAAGGACAACAAGGAGAGGGGGTGGCCCTCTCCTTCTTGGGACCTCAAGGCACCATCCTCACCTCTGAAATCTCTCAAGATTTCAGTGGTGAGGGGGCCCAAACACCAAGGTCTCGGAGCTCACACAAAATGGCACAAAATGGAGCCTTACAAGGCTTAAGAGGGGTCAAACAACCCCAAAGCTTGAAGCAACCTTAACAAACTATTTAGAGGCCCTAAAAATAGAACTTTTACGTATTATATGCAAATCCAAAAACCAGTTGCAAGATAGGTAAAAGTAGTGTGCAAAAATGGGGGGATAAAAGGGAAAAGTGATTACCCTTGTAGACCTTCTTCAACAATGGAGCTCCAGCAGCTTCTTGAGGTTGAAATCAACTTCAAAACTCTAAAAACAACCCTCAAGGGCCTCAACTCCAAGGAAAGGTGTGGTAGTGTGTGTTTGTGTACAAAACTAAGGCTTAAACACACACAATACAAGAGAATGAGAGATATAGATATAGGATAGATACAAAACCCTAAACCTAGAACCAGAGCTCCTCTAACAATTTTTTCTAAACCTAATGCCAAGAGAGGAGACCTCTTCTTATAGGCAACTCCCTCTTGTAAGGCTTCCAAAACAAGCCATCCAAGAGGGAAATCCCTCCATATAGTATGGAGGGGAACAAAGTGGGTGCCAGCTATCACAGCTGGCACAAAATATCTACTAAAAGTAGATGAACAGTGATCGGCCATCCAAAATTGCCACTTTGACAAAATAAATGGCCGATCGGCAACAAAGAATGCTGACCGGCAATATATATTGCCGATGGCATAAAATCACTGGCCGGTGGCCTCGAGCCATGGCCGGTGATGTGTGGGGATGCCTCACAAGGCATTCCCTGCCCCTTCAAGGCAAAACACAAGTGTTTGGTGCAAAACTAGACACAAAACAGTCGAGTCGAGAGGTCCTGAGGCAAGGCGCGTAGCCGAGACCTCCGGGAACTCAAGACGAACACGAACATAGATCATCACCGAGTGTTCGAGCGGTGACGTCCAAGTCTTGAGGACGGTCAAAAATGGTGTGTCTACAGAGTAATGTTAGAGACTCAAAATTTCATCAAATTTTTTACAAACAACAATGATACAGAACTCTAATTTTAGAGCTCTAATGATGGGCAAAAAAAAACAAAAAATAGACACAAGCAGATGGGACCCACCTGTTTAGAGCTCTCATAGAGCTTAGCAATTAGAGATCCAAATTATTTTTATTTTACAAAATATCTCATATTTTTAGCGATGATTGTACACGGATCCTTATGCGACTAGTTGAGTAGAGAAACGCGAGGAAGGAGAAAGATGATGGGTTGAGAAAATGGGGATTTAGCCTCAGGAACAACAAAAGTTATTATGAGGAATAGAATGTTTGCTTCAGAAGCAAACAACTTTGCAAGCCAATTCGTAGTTGTTAGCACCATAAATCTACAATTTAATTATTTATTATTTATTTAATTGCAGGACATGTGGCACCCTCTACTCATTTGGAGGTTATGAGAAGTTATGAAATTTGGAAAGGTGATGGAGAACATGGAGCATGAAGTGAAGGTTGAAGGAAGTTATGAAAGATCATGGAAGATCATGGAGTATGAAATGGAGGAGGTGGAAGAGTGGGTAGTTTTAGGTAATTTTATCCTACAAATGTTTGCCTATAAATAGTCATTCATGGCTACATTGTAAAGGGACCAACTCAAATCAAAGACAATTGATTTCTATTTTTCTTGTCATTTTCCTTATCTTAGAAGTAGTTTAACATAGATGTATATTTCATGCATTTTATTTTATGCACTTCCTTTTCAAAGCATAGGAGTAGACGTAATTAATGGTTACTTTGATTGTTCACTCAATCACCCCGATTGTTCACTCAATCATTTTTTTCCGTTTCCATTATTCTTCTTTTAATTTTTCTTTTCCCTACACTTGGTAATTTTGAAGTCCTTTTCGTTAAGGCAAAAAGAACCGTCAACACAATCGCTTGATAATTGGCTTGAATTTAATTTGTAAGGATTTTTCAATCCTTTCTGGTACGCTCGTATTTCTAATATTTTCCTTCGTAGGAAAAATAAGCCAACTATTTTTGACACGCCCAGTGGGACATCAGGTGTAAGAAATGAAAAATGAATTAGATTTGTCCATTTTAAATAGCCTAGATGAAATCTTTTGGCGTAAACAAAAAAATTTTGGATCTTCAATAAGAGATCTATTTTCTTGATGAAATAAACTTTCATCCTCACAATATTATTTGGTGGAAGAAAAAAGACACTATTTAATTGGAGAAATACATCAACTTGATACGAAAATTCGCTAATGGAATGATGAGTTGTCAACTCTCACTACCAAGTCTTTAACTAAGGCTTTAATGGCTGGAATTGGTGAATTTTTTCAGAATGTTTCCATGGTTGAAAATAGCAAAAGCAAAGAGTTGAATTCATCAATGGCTTAGGGGGTCAAAAAAACTCATTTTTAAAGAGCCCATTTATGAAAATAACATCGCTAAAAAGCATGTTATTAAGCCAAGCATGGTCAAAAATAATGTTCCATATAAGACTTAGGGGGTTAAAAACCCATTCTTGGAGAGTCAAACCATGGACATAAGATGTCTAAGAAGGATTGTCATAAGCCATTAATGGCAAAAATGGAACAGCCCATTAAGCCAAAAAATGATGAAACTCATATAGAGGATTTTCTTAAGCCATTAATGGCTAAAATGGAACAATCCATTAGACTAAGAAATGATGAAACTCACATGGAGGATTTTCATAATCCGTTAATGGATAAAATAGAAAAACAACCCCATTTGTCAATGAATGATGAAAGTTTTTTTTGATCGACAAAAGAAATCTCTATTGATGAAAAGAAGATTACATCAATAAAGAGGAGCTTGGAGCTAGCACAAGCTCTAAGCTCCAGTTGGTGAGAAACTAACAAAGCAAAGCAAAAAAAACAGCATGCCAACCAACAAATCAATACAGAAAAAATAGACCCAGAGGAGCTCCAATTGCTGTGTTGCCTCCAGTGTTAGACAGAGCAGCTGAAGCTTCCACAAAACACACCTCAATCACCTCAAACAGACAGCCTAATCTAAAGCAGATTAGAGACAAAATCATGAATGGAGTAATCAAACTACAATACCCACTTGGCCCACAAAGTAATATGCCCCATTTGTCAATGAATGATGAGAGTTATTTGGTCAAAGAACACGTTCTCAAGCCAAACATGGCTAAGAATGACGAACAATTTAATATTCATGAATATGAATTTTTTGAAATTATTTGCGACACCCTAAATATTTAATTAATATCACAACCAATCACGATAATAATAACAATAGTAATAATACTAATAGCAGTAGTAATAGTAAAATTAAATAATTAATTTTATGATGGTATGTAAAAAAAACAAAAATGTATTTTAATTAGGAATTTTTATTTTATTAAGTAGAGTTAATCTAATTGTTGCAGATAAGTACACACACAAAAACAAAAACAAAAACAAAAACAAAAACAAAAACAAAAACAAAAACAAAACGAAACAAAACAAAACAAAAAAAAAAAACGAATCAGATGCTTATCCTTACGGATAAGCATGCAGCAAAAGGGGGGGCCACGTGGTGATACCACATGGTTGCTTGGAGGGAAAGGAAATGGTGCCTAAAAAGATGTTTTCGATAAATGTAAGGAGCAAAAGGAGGTGCAGTCCGTCTGTAAAAAGGGAACATTTCGATGAACGGAGAAGAAACAGTGAGGGATTAACATTAAGGGGAGTTGTATTATACATTGAGTCACCATAATATATTTTACGTGTGTTTTGAGTTACCAAAATTTATTTTACGCAATTTGTGTTTTATAAATTATATTAATATTTCAATTATGTGGGAGCCGGATAATTGGAATAATCATAAGCATACTCTAGAAGACAGACTTTACACGCCTCTACAATGCATGAAAAGGATGCCGAATATAATAGATAGGCCAAATAGATACTGAGCTATGGAGCCGAGTAAAAAAGAGGATAATGAGTGACAAGTGGGCCTAGCCACGAGGCCCAGGAAACAAGTATAAATAAAGGAACAACAGACTAAGAAAGGTAGGTGAGAATTATTGTGCTTAACTTAGAATACAAGCATTCTTGAGTGTGGATTTTGACTTGTCCATCGGAGTGCTAATTCCGACACCCCCGACCGAAGTGTTTATTCCTTTTTAGGCAACCAGAAGAGGATCACGAGTGTTCTCCAGGATCAGAAGATTATTTCCAAACCACTTCTCCACAATTGGCGCCATCTGTGGGAATACTCAAGCACATCCATGGCGAGCGTGACGGAAGATCCTCCGACAGTCACTGTTGACCCTATACCGCAAGATGAAACCACTCCAACAAACTTGCTTGGAACAGAGACTATCGCCGCAAGACGTGCCTTGAATTTCTCCTCACCCTCGACTTCGGAGCACGAGACAATGCAGACGATCATGGAACAAGCAAAGCAAAATGAACAGAGGTTGGAGAACATGATCGCTGAAAACGAACGTCTTCGTGAAGATTTGGCCTTGGAAATGGCAAAGTCCAAGCAAACTGCGCGCCTAAATGCGGAACGATCTCCGAAGGCAGGTGGGCGACAACCTCGAGCACGACAAGACACTGATAGCGACTTCGACTCATTATCCCCGGAGCCCAGGAAGAAGGGACGACATGAACAACCAGGTCTTCCGAAGAAAGTCCCTTTATAATGCACAAGCGAAGAAAGAACAGTTTGGACGAAGACCAACACGATCCCTTTCGTACGACGGATTGCAAAGGCTGCGCTATCCAAAAAATTCAAAGCACTGTCGTTCACCTTGTACGATGGCAAATCAGACCCCACCAACCATGTCCGTCACTACAAGCAGGCCATGACATTGCATGCAGACGACGAGGCCCTCATGTGCCGAATATTTCCCAGCAGTTTGGGACCATTGGCGGTCAGGTGGTATTTTAAACTGGAGCCGGCTTCGATTAAAACCTTCCACCAACTACAGAAATCCTTCAGGGCCAGATTCATCACCAACGAAGTCCAACCAAAGCAAGTCAACTCTCTCTGGGCAATGCAAATCCTGCCAGGAGAAACACTAAGAGCATATTCGGCGCGATAGTGGGAATGCTTTAATCTTGTTGATGACACTTGCAACGACTCCATGGCCATCTGTAGACGTCCCCGAACGCCCCGGGAGGATGAGTCCTGTTCTGTTCATTTGGGGTTACTACAGTTCGGACTCGACTTGTGTCACGGTTCTCAATCTGAACCAAAGAGTCCAAATCTGGCAAATCGTTTTGAGAAACAGATTTTTGAAAAAGTAGTGCCAAACATGGACTGCTTTGCCAGATACAGAGTCGCCACCTAAATATTTTAAAATGGGGGAATTTAGGAAACCCTGACTTGGTGCCGAAGGCCACATGTCCGTCATCACCGGAGTTGTCTCGGCTCGGGAGCTTGGGTACGATCGGGGAAGGTCAGCTATGAGCACCCCCTTTCGCCCGGTCCGAAGACCGGCCTCTACTAACCATGATATCTGATTTTGAAAACTTTATGTGTTTTTATTCCAATTATTAGCCTAGAATTACTATGTTATGCGCGCAGCAAACAAGTATAGACTAGATTGCCTAATTTGGAAAGAAACATTGCATATCCGTTCGTTTTGGAAATGCTTTAAATTTGCTACTCGCAAGTAGGCTAAAACACGGATTTCAATGAGTTCTTCCAACTCAAACAATCCAACCTTCACCCACAGGCATTCGAGCAGTTATAACACATAAGCATCTAGCCACATGTTAAACATGCTGTCATGGTAACATTCACACTCATGCGATATGCTAAAGCGGAAATACTTACATAGTACTCCGTGCCAAAACAAAGAACTTGTTAGCAAACATGCATGATCCAAGTCCATGTGAAGTGCCTAATGCATCGCATACAAAATGTTTACTAGAATAGGCTCGGCTATCCTAAACATGTCATGTGAAAATGCACAATTATCACGTATTCAGTTTGGGAATTGAAGCATTGATGCATTAGCGTGATGTACCGAGCCTAATGCATGCAATACAAATGCATGGATGCACACATGCATAGCATAAGGTATGCTAAATTAAACGTGCCCTAATACTAACCATCAAAGCAGGTAAGTAAAAGGGAAGAAAGAAGTGGGGTTGGAAGACATACACACACTCACGCACGCTTATTACAGATTTTCCCTCACTCGGAGGGACCGAATAAATATTACAAATTAATTAACTACGCAAGCTAATTAAATGTTACAAATTGCCTAATTTAATTAACAAATTAAATAGACTAATTAAAACAGGAAAACGCCTCGGGAAGCGCGCTGCCATGCGCAAGCTGCCTCTGTTTTCTCTCCTATGCTCCTCTGGAGGTTGTCAAAACCTCAGGGTTGCATCCCTAGGCACTGGGGAGTACCACCGGCTGAGTGGAATCATCACCGGCACTGGTATGTGTCTATCGGCACAAAATTGAGTCTGTCGGCGGAGAAAAGGTTGCCGGCCGGCACCTTACACTGCCGGTCGGCAAAGAAAGTCTGCTGGACCTGCAACTCACAGCAACAGAGGGCAAAACAAGGCATGGAAGCACAATTCAAGGCATGTATGCACCAACCATGTCTCTTATCATTGTGATGACTCAAAGGGACATGTGCCTTGGTTCTTGGACCACCAATCACGCATTTCCATGCATGATGGCCCAAGGAACCAAGTATGCAACTTTGATTTCAAATGCATGCAAACCAATCAAACAAATTAGGCCTAATTCCTATCACCATTTCAAGGAACAAGGCATGCATGCAAGATGCAATGCAACCTAGGCATACAAGCTAGGAATGGAACATGGCATGGCAAGGCACTTATGCAAGCATACAAGCATACATATGGTAATGCAAATAAATGGAAAGATGGACTTATACATGAATTAGGCAGCTCTAATAAGGCCTAAAATAGTGGCCATTGTGCTAAAAAGTGAGGGCTAAATGGCATGCACACACACATGCACATAAGGATCAACACTTAAGCATAAATCAAATAACATTCAAGCACACTTGAAAGAGGGAATCATGGACAATTAGCATGCAACATAAGCATTGAAAATGCATGTTAGGATGGTGCCAAACCAAGCAACAAAATCAAGCCAAAACATGCAACGAATAGTCCAAGTGTTCAAAGCAAATCAATAAGGCATTGAACTACACTTAACATGACCAAACATGGCATGCATTAAACAACTAAAAACAGATTTTTAGCATGTTAAAACAAGGCTAAAGGGCTCTTTAGATGGCATCTAAATGGCCCAAATACAAAGGCATGCACCATGGCCAAAACATGGAGCATTGCAACACATGCTTTCAAAGCATTAAATAGGCATGCAAGGCAATCAAACAAGCATGGAGATGGGACTGAAATGGCATGTAGAATGATCCCAAATCACCAAAACAATGCAAAGATGGCATGCTACACATGCACATACTCAAGGCCAACAAGCCTAAATACAAAGGAGCTATATAATGCATGCTAAAATCAACCCAAATACTTATGGACAGACCTAGAACATGGCAAAATAAGCACAAAATCTTCAAAAGACCAAGCCTAAAACATGCTCCAACAAAGGCTAACAACCTAAGGCACATTAAGGCATAAACAAGGCATTACATGGCAACTATGCTAAACATGCATGGAGTTCCAAAACCAACTTGAAATCATGTTATATTATGGATATATAAGCATGAAAAACAAACCAAACATGCTCAACACACACTCAAGCATAGGCTTCCTTGAGAGGCCAAAATATGCCCTTTTCAAGGACAACAAGGAGAGGGGGTGGCCCTCTCCTTCTTAGGACTTCAAAGCATCATCTTCACCACTGAAATCCCTCAAGATTTCAGTGGTGAAGAGACCCCAACACCAAAATCCCGAAGCTAACACAAAATGGCTCAAAATGAGGCCTTTCAAGGCCTAAGGGTGGTCAACAACCCTCAAACAACAAAACACTCTTAATAAACAATAAAGAGGGCCTAAAAACAGAACTTTTTTATGTTATACAACAAGCACAAAAACAGCTCTAAGATAGGTATAAAATCAAAGCAAAAATGGGGGAAAAAGGGACTAGTTTCTTACCCTTGTAGTCCACTTCAACAATGGTGCTCCAATGGCCTTCTTGAGCTTGAATCCAACACCAAAATCTCAAAACACACTCTTTGGAACCTCAGCTCCAAGAGGAAGGTGAAACACTAGGTGTTTGTGTGCAATAGTAAGGCACAAAACACCTAGTGAACAAAATGAGAGGGAAAGAGAGATAGAAAGTGTATATCTAACCCTAACCCTAGAAAAACCAGAGCTTGGTCTGTGTTTTTCTCTCTCAAAAATATCTAAAAGCTCTCTTCTTGCCTTAGAGAGAGCTTTTCTCTATATGCCTCTTGTAAAGCTTACAAGACAAGCTTTGCAAGAGGGAGATCCCTCCATACACGTGTATGGAGGGGAGCAAAAGCAATACAGCTGTCCAAAAATATCTGCAAAAGCAGATGAACAGCAATCGGCCGGCAAAAAATGCCATCTTGGCCAAAAAGAGTGCCGGTCGGCAACAAATAGTGCCGGCCGGCAAACTATATTGCCGGTGGCAGCAAAAACCAGCCGGTGGCATCTAGCCATTGCCGGTGATGGGTGGGGATGGTCTACAAGCCCCACTCTGCCTCTCCAAGGCAAGATGCAAGTGTTTGGTGCAAAACCAGACACTAAACGGTCGAGTTCAGGGATCCTGAGGCAAGGCGCGTGAGCCGAGACCTCGGGGAACTCCAAACGAACACAAACAAGGATAATCACCGAGTGTTCAAACGGTGACGTCCAAGTCTTGAGGACGGTCAAAAATGGGGTGTCTACACCATCACCGCCTTCAAAATGGGATTACACCTAGATAGTGCCCTCCGCAGTTCCTTGACTAGAAGACCCCCCAAAATAGTTTGGGGGTTGATGAAGAAAGTAGAGGAATACTGCAAAGTGGAAGATGACGCCTTGTGGGTTAAAGCTGGACGCGTGGCCAACAAAATGGCCCCTCTCGAAATCGCTCAGCCAATAAGTTTTGCACCACCTCAGAGCCCTGAACCACGACAACGGGCTAAACAAGACAAGAGATGAAATTCTCGCTGATCCAGCGATCAATGCTCACACCAAGCAAATGAGCAACTGCAGGTCGATAACAGGCGCACAAAGTGCGCCAACAAGAAATATACGAAGCTGTCAGAGCCAATCAGCTCGATTATGTCCAAAATCCAACATCTCCTGTTATTCAAATGGCCGTCCAAGATGGTGGGACCTCCTGACACGAGAAGGCGGGACAGGCATTGTGAATATCACAAAGATCACGGTCATGACACAGACAGTTGCTATGCCTTGAAAGACCACCTTGAGGAATTGGTGCAAGATGGTCGGCTCCAGCAACACGTCTGGAAGAGCACAATCAAAACTGTCGCCCTTCGGCAGGAGTCACCTCCCCTCAGCGTTATTCATATGATATACCGCCTTCCAACGCCACGTACCATACACGCCATTCATTCAGCCCCCCAGACGCAACATGTAACGCTCTCAAAATAAACCCATAATATCATACAATCACAATGAAGAAAAGAGATTTCACATTACAATCATCAAAGTATTCTTACAAAAGGTATTACATGTTGACAACAAAAGTAAATGCCCTAAAGGCTTACAACTTTCCAAGTCAACACTTGGTTACAAAAAGGAGAATACTAGCTCTACACAAAATAAGCCCTTGGCTTGATATACATGTAATACAACAAAAACAACAAAAAGAGTCTAACAACCTCAAGCCTTCCAAGCTACGTCCTTAGAGATGGCATAACACCTGTACCTGAAAATGATATCCCATATAGGGTGAGCCAACGCCCAGTAGAGATATGCTAAACATAATATGTGTGATAACTAAAACGTTATCATTTGATAAATGTTTAACTCACGCAAATCAATTCATAATTCGTTTCAATTACATGACAAATATGTCCATGTTTCATTTCTCTTTCCTTTACTTAACCGATTTTCAATTCATAGACATGGCTCAGAACTTGGCCAAACAATTCCCATGAGATCACAACTCATATCAACAATACTTCCATAATTCACAATAGATACACATATTTGCTGTATCAATGACACATTTAAACACTTCCATACTTCACAATAGATACACACATTCGCTGTATCAACACTTCAATAGATACACATATTTTCTGTATCAATGGAGTTCATCCCCTATCTTCTCCCAAATAATATTCGGTTTAGGAGTCCATCTCCTATCTCCTCCTAAACCGTGGAGTACATCCCTTATCTCCTCCCACACAACACAATGTATATAAACATATATCATATACATAATCAATCACTACATAAATTTAATGTATTATTCCAACCATCATATTCAATGACATATTCCATTGATTAGTTTTAATTCACCTAATCATCATGCATTGTCTACAACAATCAAGACTATCCTCCACCGATAGCCCAAAGCAATTTATTTCTAAATAGATAATAAATGCATCAACAGGTAATTTGACAACAATTTCATAAGTGAGCGATTAATAAATCCAACTCCACCATTCCCTCTTATAATGAGCCAATTTCATTATTTCCATAATAAATGTCATTAATTACACTAATGACCCAAATATACCCAAACATGGCTTTTTTCCCATTTCCTCAACATTGACCCAAAGGTCTAAATATTATCAACAACATTAATAACCTCCCATTTTTTACCCAAAACACAAATGTTTGAATCAAAAGAACAAAACCCCTCTTTCCAATATAACACATATCAAACCCTAACTTCCTAAATCAAACCATTTATACAAAAAACTCAACATTTAGGTTAAATCTCATAAAAATGAGTAGTTATCCCTACCTCAAAGTCAGAGCTCAAAGGAAGAAGGTGAAGAAATTCAAAATGCTCCGAACCCCAATATTTTCGAATCAAAATATAGCCCTTAACAAGCTCCACACTCTTTACAAAGGCCTAAGGGTAGAAGATCACTCCTACTAGATCAAACCCTAGAGAGAAGTTGGAGTTTTAGAGTGAGCTGCTCTCCAATGGAGGTTTTGAAAAGTAAGAGAGAGAAAGAAAGTGTGAAAAGTGATTTAAAATCACCCAGCTGTCGTCTGATATACGTCTAGCCCACTCGAGCGGAGAAAAGGATGCTCGAGAGTCAAGAACAAAAAACTGGACCCGCTCGAGCGTCAAGACACAATTGCAAAACACACCCGCTCGAGCGCAAAGAGAAACCCGCTCGAGCGTAGATTACCCTCTTCCAGTACTTTTACAGACCAAGAACATCCGCTTGAGTGCAAGGGTACCTGCTCGAGCGCGACCCGCTCGAGCGTAAGAAAATTCACTCGAGCGTGAAAAACACATCTACAATACTTTTGCAGACGGACAACTACTGAAGGTGTGCAAACTCCGCTCGAGTGCGAAGGGATCTGCTCGAGTAGACCACAAAAAATCTGGGAAACAAGGAATGGGACTAAAGCTCAACCAACCTGTTTGAAACATGCCCAAGACATTTCTAAACTCCAATCCAAAGCATTAGAGGACGGAAATGAAATACAGACAACCACAACTATCAATGGAACCGAGTCTGGAATACAGTAAATAAGAAAGGGAAAATCGGGATCGTTGTGCACACAAATGAAACAACCCCATGAAGCTCTGAGCATTACCTTCGACGATTCCACTCTTATAGGCATAACCTTTCCCCATATTGATCCATTGGTCATTGAACTACACGTGAACCGATTTACCGTTGAACGCGTCCTCATAGACCAGGGGAGCACTTCGGAGGTCATGTATTACGAGACCTTTATCAAACTCGGCCTCAACGAATCAGACCAGTCTCCGGCTCCTCATCCATTATTCGGCTTCAACGCAAATCCGGAGTACCCATTGGGGAAAATCACGTTACCCATTTGGGCTTACTCCCAAACGATGGATGTGGAATTCTTGGTCGTCAAGCTCCCTTCGCCATATAACCTCATCATGGGGCAAACTTGGTTGCATACTATTCAGACCATGCCAAGCACTTATCATCAGCTGCTACGCTTCCCGACCAAACACGGAGTTGAGCAAATTCATGGTTCCTGACAATCCAGACAAGCATGCTATCTCCTTTCTGGAAAGACACCAACGGAGACGCAGGCCAACTCCACTGAAGTGTCGAAGCGTGACAATCTCGACGATGTCGGACGGCTCCCTAACGAAAAGCCATAGAAGCTCTAGGCCATACCAACAGCAGCTTCCCAAGACGAATGCTTAACGCGTCCAACTGCACCGCTACACGCCGGGAAAGTTGCTCCTGAAGGTATTTTCGGATGATAGGACGCCGGTTGATGGAAAATTAGACACACGGCCCTGCTCCTAACGCACTTGCGCAAATTCTATCATTAAATCCAACCTATGGGGAATGATATTGGTTCTGAATGGCTCACCATTTACACTTTCCACTTCTGTAATGCAAAGATTCCTGTTTACTCACTGCGAAATCCAGTTCAAAAGTGTTCCAAATAAAGCCTCCAGATTCGGAGCCCCATCGGCACATGACGTCTTTGGGCCGATAAAGCCTCCAGATTCGGAGTGCCCTTCGTGAATGTCACGATTGGCCAAATAAAGCCTCTGGATTCAGAGCCCTATCGGCGCATGATGTCTTTGGGCCGATAAAGCCTCCGAATTCGGAGCGCCCTTCATGGATGTCACGATTGGCCAAATAGTCTCCGGATTCGGAGCCCCATCGGCGCACGACGTCTTTGGGCCAATAAAGCCTCCAGATTCGGAGCGCCCTTCGTGGATGTCACGATTGGCCAAATAGTCTCCAGATTCGGAGCCCCATCGGCGCATGACGTCTTCGGGCCGATAAAGCCTCCGGATTCAGAGCGCCCTTTGTGGATGCCACGATTGGCCAATGAAAGCCTCCGAATTCGGAGCCCCATCGGCGCATGATGTCTTTGGGCCGATTAAGCCTCCGAATTCGGAGGGCCTTTTGTGGTTGTCACAATTGGCCAAATAAAGTCTCCGGATTCGGAGCCCCATCTGTACATGATGTCTTTGGGCCGATAAAGCCTCCAGATTCAGAGCGCCCTTCGTGGATGTCACGATTGGCCAAATAGTCTCCGGATTTGGAGCCCCATCGGCGTATGACGTCTTTGGGCCGATAAAGCCTTCGAATTCGAAGCACTTTTCGTGGATGTCACGATTGGCCAAATAAAGTCTCCGAATTCGGAGCCCCATCAGCGCATGACATTTTTGGGCCGATAAAGCCTCCGGATTCGGAGCGCCCTTCGTGAATGTCACGATTGGTCAAATAAAGTCTCCAAATTTGGAGCCCTATCGGCGAATGACGTCTTTCGGCCGATAAAGCCTCTGGATTTGGTGCGCCTTTCGTGGATGTCACGATTGGCCAAATAAAGTCTCCAGATTCGGAGCCCCATCGGCGCATGACGTCTTTGGACCGATAAAGCCTCCAGATTCGGAGCGCCCTTCGTGGATGTCACGATTGGCCAAATAAAGTCTCTGAATTCGAAGCCCCATCGGCGCATGACGTCTTTGGGCCGATAACGCCTCCAAATTCGGCTGACCAAATAGTGCCACCGAGCGACGCTCAAGGGCCGAGTAATATTCCGAATTCAGAGCGCCCTCCAGAATGAAAACATTTACACATCGAAGCAAGGATATGTAGGTTGAACCAGTACAACTGCATGAACAAGACAAAATGTTCCAACATTCAAAATAAGATGCTTAATTCAGCATACAAAAATTCATAATGAGACAAACTTTTAGAATGCAACATTTTATTCGATCAAACAGTAATTACAAAAAAAAAAAAAAAAACGCAATCTGCGTTCAAAGCATTACAATGTCTATTCTCATATGGCGTCGCGTTGATACAAGTGGCAGCCCCGAATCAACGCCCACTGATTAGAGAGCACCGGCAACTTGAAATGCTTTGATCTGACTGCGCTTGAATCCACAATTCACAACGACGATATAATCACCCTATGAGGTCAACGCCTCCAAGGCAATCTCATTAATATCGAAGCCTCAACAGCCCGATGCCGACCGAGTCGTGCCCCCATCAAATACTAATTCAAGCAGTCTTAACTTCCGCAAGGCAAATTCATGAACCAGCTGGGGCAAGACCGGATTCATCATTCTATTCGGCTTGAGTGCCGCAGCCGCTTCACGAATACACTCGTCAATATCGTACTATTCGGCGTCTCAAATTCATGAAGCAGCTGGGGTAAGGGCAGATTCATCAATCTATTCAGCTTGAGTGCCGCAACCGCGTCACGAATACACTCGTCAATATTGTACTATTCGGCGTCTCAAATTCATGAAGCAACTAGGGCAAGGGCAGACTCATCAATCTATTCGGCTTGAGTGCCGCAGCTGCTTCACGAATACACTCGTCAATATTGTACTAATCGGTGTCTCATATTCATGAAGCAGTTGGGGCAAAGGTAGATTCATCAATCTATTCAGCTTGAGTGCCGCAGCCGCTTCATGAATACACTCATCAATATTGTACTATTCGGCGTTTCAAATTCATGAACCAGCTGGGGCAAGGACAGATTCATCAATCTATTCAGTTTGAGTGTCGCAGCAGCTTCATGAATCGATTTACTAGTTCTACTGGGCAAAAAGAGTCGATTTACTTCTTCGGATAAATTGAGATTAAACTAATATAATAGCCAAGATTACACTGTTATCCAAAGTAGTGGAAGGAAAAACCTTTCATTAATATCAAAATCTGGGTACAAGTAACAGTGAAACGGGAAGGAAATTTTCATTAATAAATTGAGCTCAGATAGTAACTAATTTATACATGAAAATTACCTTGAATTCACTAAACAAAAACGTACATTGAAATTAATGATACTTGATAAAACTAGAATGTCTCTCAGATTAATCCTCGAGATCAGACTCAAGTGGCTTAATGTCCACTTGCTTGTATGGAATTGGCAAGGCCAATGTAACTCCAGTGGCAGCAAGGGCTTTAAGCCACCCATGTTTGAATCCCCAATTCTCAAATTTGGGGACCTCATCTACATATTCCTTCAAGGCGGCGCTCTTCCCAGCTTCTAGCACTGTAGAAGCGACAGATTCGGCTTTTTCCTTGGCTGCCTTCAATTCTTCTAACTCGGCCTCTGCCTTGGAAAGTGCCTCCTGGGCAAACTTGAACGACTCCTCACTCGCGTTCGCCCTATCCTCGGCTTCAGATCTGAGCTGGTCAGCAGTCCGAGCCCTCTTCTTTTTAGCTTCGGCTCGAGCACTTTCCATTGCTGCCCTCATCGCCTTGAACTCGGCCCTGCTTCTTCCACCTTCAGCTTCAAACTTTAAGCGACCAATTCTTTCAATGGCATCACGCTACCGACGGCCTAGTTCGGCTATCCTTCCAACCGTCTGCAAAACAAGTTTGGATCACCACATCAAGCAACATCGTATGCAAACCAAACCAAACAGGCAAAAAAGAAAGTATCGTATACATACCAGAAGGGCCGACTGGACAGCAAACGCTATAGCTACCAAATCCGGCTTTTCTCGAAAGGTGGCCTTGTCAGCCGGTAGCGAAATCGAGGCGGCCAAGCTCAACACCACGGCTGGATCCTTCATGGCAGATGCGTCAGAGGAGATTGGCGTGTCTTTGATCTTTGATTGAACAACGAAGGGGACAACCACGTCAGATTCCTCTAAGCGAGGCCGTTTGTCAGCAGGGCTATCCTTTGAGCCGGCCTCTCCCTCGGCGGAACATTTTTCGCCTCGCTCTTCTGAAACCAGTTGTTCTTTCGTAACCTGCTGTTCAGCCCCCTCTATCTCGGCCACAACAACTTGCGCCGTTTCTTCTCCAGTAACCGGTATAAGGACTCAACTGGGGCAGGCTCAGAACAAGCATCCTCGGCTTTCTTTCGAGCTGCCAGTCACTCGGCATTTCTCTTTCTCACCATCTGCTTGAGATTCTCCCCAGCCACGCCTTCTGGAAAAGTGCCGAGAAGGTCTCCCAAGTTTGTAAAAATATCTCCAAAGGAAAACTCCGCCCGACCCGAAGTGGATGGTGAGTTAGGCTGGTTAAGATTGGCTGGCTCAAACGCTGATTTTAGAGCTTCGTCGACCTCTTCGGCCTCGGCGGTGAACTCGCTTGTTAATTCAACATCTACCTCGACAACCGGCTCTAAGCTTTGCTCCGAATCAGAAGCTTCGAGACCAATTTGCCTAAGGATCTTGAAATTAGGGAAGGCAAGAGCTGTAAAGCGTTGTTCGCCGGTTGGGATCAGGATTCGTTTGTGGCCGAGAACGTAGTGCAGGTAGGCTCGTACCGCAGGAGAATATGAGCAGCCCTCCCTTGCTTCTGTACGTTTGGACGGCCAAAGTACTGTAGTGAAGTTTTAATTTCCACAAGGACTGCATCGTTAGCCGAAGTCAAAATCCTCTTCAACTTATTGCCTTCAAGAACAAAGGGTAAGGTTTGGAGAAAGAGCCGCATAAAAGAAAGATCAACAAACAAGGAGTTACACGGTAACCTGGTTCACCCCTCCATCTGGGAATAGGGTCTAGGCAATCTTCGCCTTCGCCGAACTCCTAGTTGCCTCGGACATTGACCATTACATCGTCAACTCGTTTGCCAGAGCTAGCAAGCATCGTTACCAAATGATGGTCGGTGTCCTTGGCCCCGAGAAAGTAGCGCCCGAGCCGACCGGAGGATTTGGCTAAAGCATAGCAATGCCGAATCCCCGGAATGCCAAGGTTAATCCTGAGACACTGGTTCAACTCTACGATTCCCATTACGATTCGAAAAAAATTCACATTGGGTTGCTAAGGAATCAGATTCAAATAGCGGAGGACAGCCTTGAGAAATGGGTGTAGAGGAAAGCGAACTCCGCCCTCCGCAATAGATAGGAGAGGGAAGACGATTATATTTTGGTCGTCCCTCTCCATATCAAGGGTATTGTCCATTACCAGAGAAAGATGGACATCCTCAGGGATAGAAAAATGTCTTCGGAACCCAGAAATTCGACCCTCGGAAAAGAGGTCTTTCAAATGCTTAGCCATTCTAGTAAGGACTCAATGATATTCTAAATCAAAAATAAAAGCGGAAAATAGGACTGCAAGGAGAAGAGAGGAAAACTAACGAAAGGCAAAGGAGACAAGGAGAGAACGGATAGGTGTTGCAGAAAACGCGTTGAAGAAGAGATACCGACTGGTAGTCCAGGAGGTTCATATATTTGAAAAAGCATATTTTCGAAAGGACTTAAGTTTCAAATCGTACTAAATGCGAGAGAAGCACGAATGGGGCGGGAAATCATTACCGTGACCAAAAAACACGTACGCATTCTGACACGTATCGGGAAAAGGATTAACTGCCGAATTTTTGACCTCTAGCCAAACACGCCGACTAACTGATGCTAGGGAGGTGTTCGGGGGGCAATTGTGGGAGCCAGATAATTGGAATAATGAGGAGCGTACTCCAGAAAATAGACCTTACATGGCTTTACCCTGCACGATAAGGATGCCGAAGATAACAGATAGGCTGAATAGATACTGAGCTATGGAGTCGAGTAAAAAAGAGGATAATGAGTGACAAGTGGGCCTGGCCACGAGGCCCAGGAAACAAGTATAAATAAAGCAACAACAGACTAAGAAAGGTAGGTGAGAATTATTGTGTTTAACTTAGAATACAAGCATTCTTGAGTGTGGATTCTGACTTGTCCGTCGGAGTGCTAATTCTGGCACCCCCGACTGGAATGTTTATTCCTTTTCAGGTGACCAAAAGAGGATCACGAGCGTTCTCCAAGATCAGAAGAGTATTTCCAAACCACTTCTCCACAAATTACGTTGATTATTTTCTGAACTCTATTTGTCTAAAATGAAACCCATGAATATGTTTGTTTAAATTTTAGAAATTATTTGACAATGATTTTATAAACAATTATTTTTTGTAAGTACCACCACGGAAGTCCCATGACTTGGGAGACTTAAATAATCATTGGCTTCTATTTGGTCACTTTGTGGCCCTCTATTTGCCATGGATCCATTGACTTCTATTATGATTGTCACTCCTGTGAGCTTTGTTCTGTTTTGTTCTGTATCGTGGTTATGGTTATTTGTTTACATAATTTCTGTATTTTAACTTCTGTAAATTAAATAATTTATTTATTCAAATTGAGTTATGTTAAAGTTTCATCTTAAATAACTATCCATGGTTATTTTGTATTTCCTATACTCTTGACATAATATTTCCCACTCTGTTGTGTGTTTATAGTTGTTACCCCTTTTAGGTGATGAGATGTAAAGAAGAACTATGACCTCGTATAGTGCGACCCGCACGGAAATTGGATGCCGACTTGTTACATTTTTTTTTTCCTTCATTTTTTTTTTCTTTTTTTTTTCTAACTTTTTGTCACCGCATAATAAAATAATAAAAGCCCAATGGATGTATTTCCTTTTTATTTCCTTAGGAGGGGGTAATTAATGAAGTGAATTATCTATTTAATTATTTTCTTAGTTTTATTTCATTTCCACTTGTGCCCCTTAATTTGTGCAATTAGAATTAGTAAGTTGCGATTCCAGCCCTAAGCCTTGGGGTTGGGTTGTGACAAAGGGGGTATTAGAGCAGCGGTTTTAAAAAAATAAAATAAAAATACTAATAATAATAATAATAATAATAATAATAATAATAATAATAATAATAGTAATAATAATGTAAAATATCACGTTTGTACTTTGACTAATTCTGGTGATATAAGAATGTTCGAGGTTATCCTTATTGAGGCATTTTGAGAGGAGTTCGGGGCTATGAGTTTGGAGGAAATCTTAGCAGAGCACCACGCGTCCGCCTCATCGGATTGACGAGGAGTCTCAAAAGATATAGTTAAGCAACTCCACTCAGGCATTGCCTAATTGATAGGTTGGTTGATATATGCACAGGTTGATCCTACTAATGAAGCATACTTATTGTGGAGGCAAAGCCGTGCCTACACCCATGGACGATATCTTAGACTTACCCGCATACTCGACCTTGCCCCAGGATTTGACGGCCCTCACCACATAGTGGGCCTTTTGTTCCCAAATTTTGCTAAGAGAATGGGGAATGTTTACCCTGAAGACTAAATATTCACCACCATCCCTAACCCTTTGGAAATTATTAACATTCAGAATGTTGATTTTAGCAATGACTTATCATACATCGAGACAACTAGCTGGATCGTTGATCGAGCGTTCTGGGAATATATACAGTCTATCCCCAATTTTATAGTCCAGGCAACGTGGGTTTGTTTTGGTATGGTACAATTAGGATGGGAATTTGAGCTTTTTATGCAGTACTACTTCTCGGGGTTGTTTGACCCACCATTTTAGATGTTGTAGGGAAAAAAAAAAAATTTTATTTTTTTTTGTAAGTTGACCATGATCAGTTCTGATCCCTCTTTTGTTTTTGTACCAAAAGAATTAGAGACTAACATTACTTCTGACTTTTGGGATAAAGATGTAATGCCAATACTATATTATACTGCTAGAATTTTATATGTATGATGCTTTATACTACTTTATAAATGTGAAGCCACGTTTATTAAATTATTTCCCCGAAATTGTACTTAATAAATGTGATGCCACGTTTATTAAATTATTTCCCCAAAATTGTACTTTATAACAGAAGCGAGTCATCAGTCAATGGCACTGAGTCGATGGAAAGAATCATAGAAAGAGTGGTTACCAGCTTTTTGCAAGCCTTGCAGACTAACAAAAACAATGTGATGCTAGAACGACGAGAATAGTCGGTTATAATAAAACAGTTCCAGGATCTGAAACCCACCACATTTACCGGTGATCCAGACCCAATGGTAGCAGACACTTGGGTTAAAGACATGGAAAAGATTTTTCACTCCTTACCCTGCACCGAAAGACAGAAGGTAACTTTCGCCACTTTCACTTTCAAAGATAATGCAAAGGAATGGTGGCTTCTTACCCTGGAGAAAGAAGAAATTGTGACTTGGGCAAGATTCTTGGAAGTATTTTATGAAAAATACTTCCCAGATTCTCTGCGGGAACAAAATGCGTCGAAATTCATACACCTAAAGCAAGAAACCATAACGGTGGCTGACTATGAGAGCTAGTTCACACAACTCGCTCGACTTGCGACATATGTTATCCACACCGAAGCTTGAAAAGCAAGGAAATTTGAAATAGGATTGGATGCTGAAATCAAAGATAGGCTTAAGGTTTTGAAACTACCAACCTATGTGTAGCACGCACCCGCGAGGGACCCCGCTACTACAGCTCGGACTCGATTTGTGTCGCGGTTCTTAATCTTGAACCAAAGAGTCCAAATCTGGCAAATCGTTTTGAGAAAAAAAGATTTTTGAAAAGAAGTGCCAAACATGGACTGCTTTGCCAGATACAGAGTCGCCACCTAAATATTTTTTATGGGGAAATTTAGGAAACCCTGACTCGGTGCCGAAGGCCACATGTCCGTCATCACCGGAGTTGTCTCGGCTCGGGAGCTAGGGTACGATTGGGGGAGGTCATCTATGAGCACCCCCTCTCGCCCGATCCGAAGATCGGCCTCTACTAACCGTGATATCCGTTTTTGAAAACGTTATATGTTCTTATTCCATGTGTTAGCCTAGAATTACTATGTTATGCGCACAGCAAACAAGTATAGACTAGTTTGCCTAATTTGGAAACAAGCATTGCATATCCGTTTGTTTTGAAAAGCACTTTGGAATTTGCTACTCGCAAGTAGGCTAAAACACGAATTTCAACGAGTTTTTCCAACTCAAAC